>NW_028324312.1:8680019-8996269 GCF_058129835.1 Hydra viridissima | reverse complement strand
TGTATATTTATCTTGTGCATTAGTCTTGATATGTTCTGCTTGCTAAAGGTGATTTACATATATTGTTTGTATAGAATTTAATAGTTGAGGTTTACATAAAAAAATAACTAAAATAAAATGTAGATTGTAAACAATGCATTTCAAAATGTTTTGTGTTGAAAAAAAGCATTCCATAGACATAACGTTTCCTATGGTTGATAGAGCTTACTAAATAACTTTATATATAGTTTAGTAGTAAATAAATTCAAACGTTATTAAAATTATAAGTTTCTTTTTTTCCCGCAATTATTTTGCTTTAGGTTTCACAAATCATTGTTTAAAAATCTCTTTGATTATTAAAACCGAGAAACAGTCTCCAAAAAAGAACCAAAGTTGCAGATTGTTTCTTGGTTTTAATAGTCAGAGCTCATACGCCTAGAAATACAAAATTCCCAATATTTTTAAAATCATGTATGACTTTTTTTTTTCCCGCAATTTTTCGCTTTCGGTTTCATAAAATATTACGTAATAATCTCTTGCAGTTCAGCAGGCATGATGTTTGGTTTTACGGTTTTTAACGAATAATAAATGAATAAAATAAAAATTTCTGTATAAATTATCTAAAATAAATCTAATCTAAAATAATTTGTACATTCAGGCATAAAACGTTACAGGATTTCAGAAAAAAACGGAATACCTTATTTTAATTTTGTTTCAACCATTCAAGGAATTATGCAGAGCTGCTAGTATAACTGACTTTATTTGCTTAAAACAAATTTTAACTAATAATTTTACGTATGAGTGTAAACATGTCACAAAAAAAAAAAACGAAAGCCGGAGACTGTTTCTTGGTTTTAACAACTCACGCCCTAGAAATAAGAAGTTCATATTTTTCCTATATTTGAATGATGCTATAGTTCTGTGATGATGTTTATAAGTCATACTTAGTATGTTTTTTAGTGGTCCAAAAATTGCCAAAAAAACTACGAAGTTTCAAAATCGCTATCTTGTCCATTATTTTCTAAAAATCAACGTGAACTTCTTTTTATTTTATTTAGTTTCCTTCTAAGTAAAATAAAAAACAAAAACAGTAATTCTCGTTTTTACATTCAGCTTGTTAATTTTAAAAGGAAAAATTTTACAAGTATTGTTCATAACCTAAAATCTAAATTGTAAAAGTTCATGTTTAGCACGCTATTGCATGGCTCAGATATTTC
The DNA here is from genome assembly GCF_058129835.1 of Hydra viridissima. Taxonomy (NCBI): domain Eukaryota; kingdom Metazoa; phylum Cnidaria; class Hydrozoa; order Anthoathecata; family Hydridae; genus Hydra; species Hydra viridissima. The sequence continues at coordinate 8,995,073 of NW_028324312.1, read as the reverse complement.
TATATGCCATGACATATATTTGAAGAGATAGAAAAAAATCTGGCCAGATAATAGATGAAAATTTTTATTAGCAATACTTCTATATTTACCAAATGACAATCCAGTAGATAATTAAAAAAGAAGGAAGCTCGTTTTAAAGTCAGAAGTCTCGTTTTAAAGATGGTTAACAAAGAAGAAAGATGGTTAACAAAGAAGAAAAAGTTCGTTTTAAACGATGAAAGGGGTTTTGGTTGGATTCATAGTCTCTTCTAATTGGTTGCAGCACATTTTTATTACGATCGATGAGTCAGGTTTCATAAAATCATAATGGATCACACCTATGCTAGACCAACAAACACTCACCATCAGCTACTTATGATAAGTATCGTGCTTCGGAGTATTTTTAGTACATCATCCTTGTCCAACCATTGTGCTCTAACAACCTCAAATAACAATTAATTATTCCTCTGAAGTGTTTAACTAAGAATTTGTAACAAGTTTTAAAGCATAAAATGCCCGGAAACATTTTGTTTTAACAGATGCTTTTTGGCGAAAATTTGCAGAAGTAAAAAATAAGTTAAAGATATAGCTTAAGCCAAAATTTTTTTTGCAAAAAAGCTGCAGTTTTTTGTTAAGTCTTGTAAACGCTATGTCTGAGTATAATTTAAGTTGAACGAATTTAACAAAATGGAGTTAGAATGCTAAAAAACGAATTCATTTTGTGTAATACAACGTAATTCTATCTAAGAAAAAACCTTATGACAAAAGATAAAAGTACTACGAGGAAAAATGAAGAGCTTCTAGGGTCATACAAATGTTTACAATGCATTTGATAGAATAACAAATGTACAATATTACTCTAATCATAAAAGTGGAATGACCTGATAACAAACCAGATGGTCCGCATCTATCTACACAGATATGCGTCTCCTGCAAATTAAGATCGCTAGACAAATAATGTCTAAATCAAGTTAAAGTTGGAATAGAAACACACCAACTGCTTAATAAAAATTATTTTTAATGTAATAGTAAACGCACAAACACACAAATAGAACAATTTTCAAGCTTTCAATTTTAGAACTTTTTAAAAGGTTATCAGAAGACAAAACCATCGTTGTTTTATCTGCTTCTTCATACTGATGTATTTCTTTGTTTTATCGTTTAAGTTAACTAAAAAAAAAACATTTTTCAGTTATTCTGTTAAGTTATTAAAGTTGTTTTTTTTTAAAGCACACGACGTTGAAACAACGTTGAAATAACGTTGATTGAGGTTGATCAACGTTATTTCAACGTCGTTGATTGACGTTGATCGACGTTGTTTCAACGTCGTGTGCTTGCTGGGTTAGAGCACAAACTGCTTTTTCAAGCCATACAAGTCTATACTGCCGAATGTATTTAATGTTCGTCGGATGGATCACTTCACCTTGAAACCTTTTCTTCATCTCTATGACAAATATTTACCATCAGGGGACAACATAGTCAGTTTCAAAGAGTTTAGTATTTTTTAATGCACGACAATTGACTTCCTTTTTTTAAAATAATTTTAACACTTAATGCTTAAATTATAACTTTTTAGCTTTAACTTAAAATGGTTCAACTTTAAGTGGTTCTTAAAAGGTGGTTATAGAAGATATTAACCGTTAATTATAAACAAAAATAACGGTTAAAAGTGATTTTATGAATTTATTTTCCCCATTCGGATTAATAAAACTTCAGAAGATTATTACTTAAGAATCGTAGCCTTGGTTTTCATATCTTTACCACCAGAGTGGAAATTTTACAATTTACTCCTCATTAAATTCTAAGCTTTTATAAAAACTGTTTACATACCACCTTCGTTCCTAATTTTCGTATCCAAAAATAAAATAAAATATCAAAATTTAAGCTATTTAAGTTTAAAGAACTAAGGATAAGTTTGTGATTTCAAAACGTCATTCTGTTTTTATTTCATTTTACTTTAAATAACCTAAAATAAGAGTTCATAAAATAAAGTCCTTTCGTACAAACCTGTTTGACATTTTGCATGAATGAATCAAATCTATCGGATAATGGAATTTTTTGAGGTGTCCTCCTATGAACAGCGCTGTGCTGCTGAGCAGAGCTCCTAAGCGGTACTTGTTTTCCAGCAGTTAAAGTTATTCCAACAAAGAAAGTGATCAGGGACAGCGAGAACATTGTAACTAAAAGAAACAATTTATTTACTAAGATAAAATTTGATCCCCGTTATTTAGTTGTAACTCTTAGCTCCTAAATTTTAAAGTTCTTTAAAAAAAAAGTTTGAATTTGTTTGAGATGCAGAAGGCTGAAGAAGAAGTAAACGCTTACAGTAACTTCAAAACTTTTCCTTTTTTTTTTAATAAAAAAAGTTAAAAAGAAAACCCTGTGAATTCAAAAGTTTAATTTAAGTGGCATTTAACTTAAGCTTTGCAAAACAACCTTTTCATAAACTCTATATATATATATATATATATATATATATATATATATATATATATATATATATATATATATATATATATATATATATATATATATATATATATATATATATATATGTATATGGTTTTTTATCTAACTCTTTTAAAAAAACTTACCGAAAACTCTTACAAAAGTCTTTTAAAAAAACTTTAAGATTTCAGCTAAGAGAGGAAAAAAGTGCCAAATTTAGATCAGAGCTCTAACGAACCCTAAAATACATGAAAGGTTTCGTTACGAAAAGATGTTGATGCGTGAAGTGTTCTTTTGTTGAGCACTTTTCAAGCATTAAATTTATGAGTTGTTAAAAGCTTCTTTCAATTTGCACCAACCAAATGTTTAGAACAAATTAATTTTAAAGTTGCTGGAATTATGGGTGAAATAATAAGGAAAGAGTTGCTGTAAGTGCGAAAAGTTTTAAACCCACATTTAAACAATAAATGCAGAACGTGAGTATGAAATAGATTACTCTAGGAGAAATTCGTTGATCAGAAGATAATTGATTGCCTGCAAAATCGTCCCCTATAGTCCGACATTTATTTATAACAACGACTGTTATTTTTCTTCAACACAAAACACAGCTGCCAAAACTTATTTCTTCTCTGCTCCTAAAATTCTTTAATTTGATTAAACTTTTTTCTTTTTTAAAAGACACTATAAATATTCTTTTGTATTTTTTATAAAATTACAAGTTTTCGAATTAACGTCATAAAAATATTTTATGATTTTTTGACGAAAAAGTTGTTTTTTTTAAAGTATGTTAGTTTGCTAATTTAGTTAACAAAATTTGCTTTGAGGATTTTTTTTACCTTCGGATTTTATTTTTCAATCCAAACTTTATTGTTGTCCACAATGTAGTATTCAAACCTGGTCGAATTAACATTTTTTTCTTAAAAGTACCCTGATATTTTTTTTCCCCTAAAAACCCCCTGATGTTTTTATCGCGGTCATAATGAACTCATCTTTGTTACGATTCAAAATATGGTTGACGCGTCTGCTTCAAATCTCTTGTGTTGTTAAAATAATTACTGGAATCCACTTATTTTAAATGGTTTGAGGCTGTTTCAATCGGGTAGGTTTTCTAACCTATATTAGGATTCTCAAGTGTTTTTGATTTTATTCAAAGCTAGTTGCTAAATCAATGATAAAAGGCTTGTTATGACACGAAGATCCCTTTTTTTCTTCCTAAAAGCACCCTGATGTTATCGTAGCCGTAATGAACTCGTCTTTGTTATAATTCAAATTATGGTTGACATGTCTACTTCAAATCGGATCTTCTAAAGTTAGCACTTCAAGTTAGCTTGTGCTGTTACAATAATTACCGGAATGCACTTATTAACAATGGGCTTTAGGCTGCTTTAATGGGGTCGATTTTCTAACTTATTTTAGGATTCTCATGTTTTCTCTATTTGGCTCTGGCATTTTATCAATGAAGAATGGCATTCATACTTGTTAAATTAATCATAAAAGACTTGTTTTGACATGAAAATCTTTTGGAATTTATATCGTCAAGCATTAACAATTGAGATTTCATAAGAATGTTAAATGATCAATTTTATATGTTTTGACTACTTTACTCTTTCTCTGCCTTTATAGTAAATAACACCTTAATTACCAAATGTAAACCATACTCTAAACACCCTTAATAAATCTGAAATTATATATAATTTAGATCATTTGTTGTTTTAATTTATTTAAAACTTCCAACGATCTAAAATGTTAACATAAACGTGAAGAAATGTACTATTAATTTTTATCAATATTATTAATATAATTTATGTAATTATTAACGTATTTTTAATTGTTAAATTTGAATTTTGTTTGATAATTTAAATGCTTGCGGGCGATTAAAATAACGTTTCGCGCCAAATCGCATCCTGCTAAACTTCATTGAAAACAAATTCATTACTATACACTTATCTTTAACTCTATTCTTTTTGTTTTAAAAGTTTTTCACACCGCTTCGTCCTGCACACGAGAAATTTTCATAGATTTAATTTCATATGAACTCTCAGTAGTTTCACCAGCATCGACGACCGGCAAGGAGACTGGTCCAATATATGGCCCCAAGAGCATCCCCTTAAAATCTTTTTTTGTCCACAGCTCAACCATTTGACCTAACGGAATGCTCATGCTCTTTATTTTCTCTTCAGTGCCGGAGTAGCTGCATCCATGAAATTTAGGCTCATTGTAATCCTAAAAGATACATAAAGTCGTCTCAATACATATGTAATAATAATTTTTATTCTCGATTCAAACATATTAACTATTCGATTGATGAAAAGTGCGAGAAAGTCGAAAGACAAGATGGACCTACATGAAAAAAACAAGACACACAATTAACGCTTAAAACTGTTTTCGCAATAACGACTAGAAACTCGATTGTAACAGAAAAAATGATAATATTTCAATTAGTAAGGTACGCGAAAACTTAGAAACTATTTTATGATTCTTACTTACAGATCGAGACCAGAGACAAATGTTAATCAAAAGATAAGTGACAAAACCTGTTTCAGAGGAATATGACTCGGAGGTCCAAACAAAAACACTAAACGAACCTGAAGATAAAAGTCATTGTTTATGCTAAAACGATAATTTGAGATAAGAAAAAGGCCGTTGCTACTTAGAGCGCAATGCGCTCTATGCAGCCAAATGCTCCTCGGAGCGCAATAATTTGTACGCATGCGCTAAATTTTTTTTTTTTTTTAAATTTTTAAATCTTGTTGATGTTAACCCTATCCCTATCCCTATCCCTATCCCTATCCCTATCCCTATCCCTATCCCTATCCCTATCCCTATCCCTATCCCTATCCCTATCCCTATCCCTATCCCTATCCCTATCCCTATCCCTATCCCTATCCCTATCCCTATCCCTATCCCTATCCCTATCCCTATCCCTATCCCTATCCCTATCCCTATCCCTATCCCTATCCCTATCCCTATCCCTATCCCTATCCTTATCCCTTACCCTAATCGCCTATCTAACCAGATTTATTGTGAAATATAAATCGCACTGTTATAATAAAATAATTGCGCATGCGTGTACAATATTGCGCTCTGAGCAGCTTATGTCTACGTAGAGCGCGTTGCGCTCTACGAAAACACTTCGTAAGAAAAAACTGCGGATACAAGGGACGAGTTTTGGAGATTTTCTAAAGTAGAAAATTTTGAGAAAGAGTAAAAAAAGAGGAGGAAAAGAGAAGATTTTTAAGATGTTGAGAGTAGCTCTAATGTCAGTAGTCAGTTTGGGGGATGAGCTCCAAAAGTATTAAGATAATTTTGAATGAAACACTGGAGTTAAACATTCGGGAAATCTTTATTAAGAAAAATAAAAGACGAGAGAGACCAGCAGTAAATATTAGTACCATGTAAATTTCGATTCAGTTAATAAAATCGTTACTATTTATATTGAGATTTTACTGCTAAAGCTTTACGTAGATCTAAAGACTTAAAAGTCAACGAGTCAACCATTACACGAACCATTACGCGAACCATACATGAACCATTACACGAACCATTACACGAACCATTCGACAAGACACACACATACTTAGGATAACTCAAACAAACCAGCATAAACACTCAAACTCCTAACTAGACAATAATCATAAAGGAAGCCGTCTTTACATCCATCACAACTTTCACAATAAAAAAATTGCCCTTGCAATTCTAAATATAACTCTCAAAATACTAATACATTTGGTTTTTCGGTTTTTATCGACGAACGAAGAAAGAATCAACTTACGTTGCCTTAAAAATAAATCAAATTTTCTGGAGCTTTTTAAAATAGAACTCTTAATTCGTTTAAAATAAAACAGTTTTTAGAATGAGAAGTTTATATTCATACATAAACTTGTTATATACAGGGTGACCGGAAAGTTCTGTCAGTACTTCACAATCAATTTATTTTTAATAAAATATACATAAACTACTGAAATTACAGTAACAGATCAAGTAACATATGCAGTGTAAGTATACCAAGAAATATTCAAATCGGTCCACTGTCAATGATAATCGATGACGCCATGGTTGTATGGCGGCACGAATTGTTTCCATAGGACATTTTTCCTATGATGGATGAGTGGTCTCCGTCCTCTCCCGATCTGAATCCACTTGATTTTTGCGTGTGGGGTATTTTGGAGTCCAAGGTCAATGCTAAACAACATCACAACTTGGCCTCCATGAAACGAATGATGATCCGCGAATGGGAAAAATTTCCTATGGAAACAATTCATGCCGCCATACAATCATGGCGTCATCGATTATCATTGACAGTGGACGGAAAAGGAGACCGATTTGAATATTTCTTGGTATACTTACACTGCATATGTTACTTGATCTGTTACTGTAATTTCAGTAGTTTATGTATATTACATTAAAAATAAATTGGTTGTGAAGTACTGACAGAACTTTCCGGTCACCCTGTATAAAAATTATTTATTATTTATATTATATATGATATTATACATCATTATTTATCATAATTATATATTATACTATTACAATACTATTATATATATTATTATATATATTATTATAATACTATATTATAATGATATAGTATTATAATAATATTATATATATATTACATATCATTATATATTATTATTTAGATTATATATTATTTATTTATTATATATGTAAATCATTTTAACTGGTTTAATTGAATAGCAATACCTTTTCTTGAACGGTTGAAAAAAATTTAGGTAAAATTCATTTCTGAAATGTTAATTTGCAAAGTTCTTCAGAAAAAAATTTACTGAGAAAAGGTTTCCCTCAAAAATTTAAATTGGTCTCAACATCTTGAAGATTCTTTCCTCAAAAAAATTAAAAAAAAAAAAAAAAAAGCAGACGATGTTAGTGCATTCTTAGAGAAAGAACTGAAATCTAAACATCTACAAAGGGATTATAAGGAAGTTGCAGAATTAGCAATTTATCTCTTAGACAGAACAGAACATAAAATATGGAAAACGTGTGAGGAGAATCTTTATGCCAGATAATACACTAGTTGTACACACCAAAGATGTTTATCTTTAAAGAAGATTTACTTTATTCTAATGTAGTGAAATTGAAAATCTTTTTGACTTTCAGCTCTGTTCTGTATGTCAAAGCTTAACTAAAGGCAACAAAAGGTTCTGATGCACCAGTTAATGATATTCAGTTATAAAAAGATCTAGGAACTCTGGGACATATCTTAGACTTTTCTGTCGCAGCACAGAAACCACAAGAAGTTCTTAACAGGCACTCTTGCTAACTGAGGTGTTGGTCTTCAGCCACTATTCTAATAAACTAAAATTGCGTTAAACTTAAAGGATGTAGGAAAGCTACTTGCTATCAATTCTGGAAAACCTACTCTTCTCATCTATTCAAGAGAAATTCATTAAAAAACGATCTTGGTTGCTCTTTCATAATTTGAACATCTTTATAGTTCAAATGGAATGGATTCGAACATCTTATTTCAGAATGAAAGGAAGATACTTTACTTAAAAATTACAAACGTCAAGGTTAGCAACAATGCTGCTGAGCGAAGAATCAATTCATGTTCGTATTAGCTTCAGATACTTACGACAGTAAAACAAAATGTTTGATTAAATTTAGGATGAGGCTGTTGGAAGCGAAATTTTAGAAGCAGTTGAAACACATATAAAAATTGTTGGTAATTTGAATAAGAAGCAACTGTTCTCTGACTCGGTTCAATAAAATTAATTATTTTTCTATTACAAGAGTAATTTTTTTTCGATTATATCATACCACACCATACCAAAATGAAACTGCTTTATATGCAATAATTGATTTTAAAAGTAAAGTATAGTTTTGTAGCCTAGGGATAATTTTTTAATTTTTGCCAACCATAAGTTTTATGTTGGTGAATGACACTTTGATTTTCAATTATTCACCATGTAGAATAAATTTTTCTGTTTTAAAAATGAAACTATCATTATAACTGCATATTATGTGCTTATATGCATGCGTTGTGCATAAGCAATTTACTTATATCTTTTTTCTTGATGACGTACAGTACTTTCTTTTCGCAGCCATTTACTGATTGCAGTTCAAGATCTTTTGTGTTACATTAAATGTGTACATAATTCAACTTCTAAATTTAGATGCTATAATTTAGAGACAGTAATAAACAAGATCTCCATCAGTGCAACCAAGTATGTTTTTGTCTAACGTTGTTTGTTTGGATAACAACATTATGGTACATCAGCCTAAGTCTTTAAAATAGATTTTAAATACTGAGACTGATGTATTGTGATGTAGCAATCCCATAATTGAATGATGTAATAAAATTTAACATATGCATTATCGAAATACATCCTGGCTACACCTTATGTTCCAAAATTCTGATTTTTTTAAAACCATTCCAATTTTAGGATTACTTTTTTTGCAACTTATGTCATTCTAGCTAATTATTGGCCATTTACTGCCCATTTTATTCCCCTCTGTCGTTAACATCGGTTGTGGTGATGTTTTCTTTCTGATTAAGATTAACCTTTATTTTGGCATTTTGACACAGAAAACTTTAAATTCTTGAAAATGTATTTATTTTGGAAAAAAAGTTGAAATTAATTTTTGCTCCTCAAGAATTTTTAAGGATAATAAAAAACACCTTTTGACTTCCGATCCGAAGATTAACTAGTTGATTTCATTGATGAAATTTGTTCAAAATAAAGTGACGGAATCATTTTGAAACAGCCGCGATATGAAAAAGGGCATTATTATGGCATTTTACATTCACGCTTTTGGCATTTCACATGTAAAAAATGTTGGCAATACTGAATTTAATTGTCAAATTAAAACGACTAAAATATGACGACTTGGAATTTCCGCTTCCACGTTTCAGACATTAAAACGATTTTCCTAGTCGCATTAAAAAAACTCTTGATGCTGGAGCCTTTTGATTCAAAGCTGTTCAGTTGTAGATTGTTATATCACGGCCGTTTTAATCATAATTTTAATCTCAAAATTAACTTTGACTTTTTGTGCTAGAATTCTGTCAAATACTTTGCTAACTCAAAATCTAAAAGATTTTTATAACGTTCTAAAAAAATTTTTTTTTTATGTTTCGACTCTAAAAAGGTTTTCAGAGTTCGATTCTTGCACTGGGCGCCATAAAAAATTGACTAATAGAAAATGTGAAATGTTTAGTTTTTTAAACAAATTTTATTTTATCAATTAAATCTAGATTATTTTTTACCACCATGATAGAGTCTAAGAAATCATTTGAAATGCGAGTACGTAGATGGCTATAAACCAAAGCGAATCCAGAGAAATCACGTTTAACTTTTACGCTGGAGAACGCTGCACCGTAAACTACTTGCGAGATTTCTTAGAGCCGATTCCATTTCGTTTTCTGGTTTTTCTTCCAGTACGCAAGATTGTTGAATTCAACGTCTAATGACACTCGTGGTTCATTAAGAGTCCATTTTAAAGTTAATTGACGAATATCTTGATCTGATTCTGACCTTGTCTGGTTCCTCCTCCCGTATATTCAATGAAACGGCGTACTTTTTCAGCAACAATTTCTTCTGAGTTCATCGGAATCATCTCTTGAGAAGTATTTGAGGAATATGACGCATTTAATTGTATGGATTCTTCTGTTAATGAAGAACTTAATTGTTCTCGTTGAGTACAATATTTTTGATGGATTTTGATAGTTGTATTATTCCCCTGTTTAACATTTCTGTATTAAACAGTTGCTGCTTTTGTTCTGGATCCCCGATTTAAAGCAAAATCTAGGATCCAGAACAAAAGCAGCAATAAATGCTTCACATTAAAAAAAAAACTTGTTCTCGTGTATTGATTGCGTTGGTCAGTAGCATTTTTAATCCCAAATCACCTGCTGGAACATCCTAAATTTGTATTTTCATTTGAATCCATTGAAGGTAGAATTCTTACATTGATAATTTTTCGGATTGAAAATCCATCATAGCCGAATGTATTGGTAAAAGTGCATCGAAATATTCATCTATTAAACTCCTTGAAGCATCATTTAATTTTAATTGGTCGTGTCTTAGCCTTTAATATGCTTCTGCGTTGGTATGGGAATCTTCTATCATCAAAAAATTTGAATCCCAGCATGGTTCAATGTCTATACGAGATTTTTTAAAATTTTTAAATGTTTGAATGTATGCTACTTTTCTGAATTCGATAGCACCTTTTCTGATGTTATTTATTGCATCTTCAAACATTGATTTTTAGGTCCTCAGCAGCTATCTGACACACATGTGCGCCACAAAACATGGCTGAACAGAACGATCCAACTGATTTTTCAACACAAACAGTGTGGGCTTCACTATAATTCCCTTCTTCATTCTCTAAAGCGCCAATATCAATGTCCTCGTCTTCGAAATCTATAAATTCGTCACCATAAATTTCAAGAACCACTTTCATTTGATATTGTGCACTTTGAAGAATATTTGAAGCCTTCGTCATGTTCTTTCCTTGATCTGTGCAAGTTGCGTAGATTTCATTAGGACTTTTTCCAATTTTTCCTATTACATTTTCTAACTGAGCAGCCAAAATTTCGCCAAACTGTCAACCTTTTTGAGTAAGAATCCCTAAGGTTCTGTCAGCTATTTGCCCGTCCTTCACATATCTACAGCTAACTCCAAACACGTTTCTTCCATATCGCGACGCACTATCAAACATCAACGAGAGAAGAATATTTTCAGTTTTTTCTCTTATGAGAGAAAAAATATTTTCACAAGCAAGTTGAATGCTGTGACGATTTATAACAATTTTGAATTCTTTGAGTGCATTTTTCACTAAAGACAATTGTCCGATTTCATCACCTGACGCGAAAGACAAATTACGGTTCATCATTAGCTCAATCATTTCTCTAATTAATTGATTTACATCAACATCCAGCTTGACTTGTTTAATTAATTGAATCTCATCGTCATTTCGATTCCTTGTAGCCGAAGTAGCTTCAGCGAAGTCGATTTCGCCTGCTTTTTCTTTGTGTTTTTGAAGAATCTTTGGTGATCTTTGAGGTAACTTAACTTGCTTTGTAAAATTTTTGCACATTTTACACTTTCCTCCTTCTTCACTAATTACAAATTGACTTTTCACTTATTTATGCAATTATTATTTTCCGTATTTGTCTTTAAATCTTAAGGAAAACAAAAACAATGACAAGAAAATAGTTATTCCAAGATCTATTATACCACAAGAAAAAACGTTTAAATTGGAAAAAAAAAAAAAAAAGAATTAGATTAATAATCTTTTTTTAATGCGACTAGGAAAATCGTTTTAATGTCTGAAACGTGGAAGCGGAAATTCCAAGTCGTCATATTTTAGTCGTTTTAATTTGACAATTAAATTCAGTATTGCCAACATTTTTTACATGTGAAATGCCAAAAGCGTGAATGTAAAATGCCATAATAATGCCCTTTTTCATATCGCGGCTGTTTCAAAATGATTCCGTCACTTTATTTTGAACAAATTTCATCAATGAAATCAACTAGTTAATCTTCGGATCGGAAGTCAAAAGGTGTTTTTTATTATCCTTAAAAATTCTTGAGGAGCAAAAATTAATTTCAACTTTTTTTCCAAAATAAATACATTTTCAAGAATTTAAAGTTTTCTGTGTCAAAATGCCAAAATAAAGGTAAAAGGCCTTAAAATACCATTAGATAAAAAAAAATGCCAATTTTCCAAAATTTACCATCCTATAATGCCGTGTGGCTTGATTGAGGAGAGCAGATACATATTTTATTCTATGGCATTTAATTGCCAGTTTATTTGTTTGAGTTGTATCATTTACAATCTGAAAAGGGATATTTTCTCCTTAAAAAACGTGTGAGAGAAAAAAAAATTTTAACAACCAAACATTATCATTCGTATTTGTTTTATTTGAAATAAATTTTCGGTTAAGATCACAACTCTTCAAAAAACGATTCTGACGGTTCGGTTAAATTAAAAGATAAATTTTGGCCAGAGATTTTCTTACGGCTAAAAATTGCATTCTCACCGCCGCTCGAAATTGTCGGTTGTCCTGTGGTTAATCTATTTTAGCCTGAAACGCCGCGCTGGTGAAAAATTAAATTTTTAATAAGGTTTGCTTCGACCATAAATTATTCGACCTATCTTGGAACGGAATTAAATATTCTGAAAAAAAATTATTTTCTATTTTTCATTATGTTGCAGACGATTAGATCAGAATTTATGCCGTAAATGGTTCGACCCTTTAAAATTTCTACTTTTCTTTCTGCTAAACATAATTTCTAATGTGGCACAGGACGCCATATATAGGTACGTGTGTAAAAATTTCAAACCATTTATTTATTCAAGTTTTATATATGGTTCGAAAGAGCTCTGAATTTGTAATAAAACGGTGAAAACTTTATGAAAAAAGAATCATTACAAAAAAAGTTATGATCATTTAAGTAACATTTTTATGAAGCATTGCTTAAGAAAAATGCAACTTTCGTATAAAACTCGCGTTCGGCTAACGGCAGCTTTGTAATAGAATCGTTGTTAATTTGCGCATGATTTTGCATAGTGAAATGTGCAAAACGATTAAAAAACGTAACTAAAAAAGTTTCGAATTAAAGAAACAAAGTATTTTTAATGATTAAAACGTAATAGTAAAATTTATAATAAAATTTTATAAAACATGCATAAAAAAATATCGCGTTTTTTTGCAATATTAACAAAAATTATATATATATATATATATATATATATATATATATATATATATATATATATATATATATATATATATATATATATATATATATATATATATATATATATATATATATATATATATATATATATATATATATATATATATATATATATATATGTATATATATATATATATATATATATATATATATATATATATATATATATATTTATGGAGGCGATCTTTAAATACATTAAAAGCCTCAGCGTTTTCGCTTAAAAAATCAAATATACTGAATTCTCTACTGTCAAAAACCGCCCCTCCCCCTAACACTATGTAACGGAAGTGGAAATACATACCTCCACTGCGTGGAACAATAGGGTATGTGGTCATGAATATTTTTTGATGAAATTTGGCAGGGACATAGAAAATAGATCTATACAGTTGCCTGTAAAATTTTAAATATGTACCAACATGCCTTCAATATTAATGCACCTCCGGAACAGAAACGAAATTTTAAAACCAAATGAAAATCACTGGTAACTGTAAAAAAAACAGAATTTATAACAAAAAGTAACAGTAACAATAGCAGAATTAGTTTTATAAAGTGTAACAGTCACAGTAACGCTAAAAGAGGTGGAAATGGTACCTCCACTGGGTCGAAAAATACGGTATGTGGTCATGAATATTTTTTAATGAAATTTGGCAGGCACATAGAAAATAGATCTATACAGTTGACTGGAAAATTTCAAATATGTACCAACATGCCTTCAATATCAATGCAGTGCCAGAACAGGAACACAATTTTAAATAGCAATAAAAAAAACTGAAAAATTTATTACACGTAAAAAAAAACCATAATTTATTCAACATAAAACATTCTACTTTTTTAATAAAGTCTGAGCTGATATAAAATTCTAAAAAAAAAGACAAATAAATACATCATTACCACACCGACTTCGAGCACACTGTGAAAAAAAAGGTCACAGTTTTTGTCTTTAAAATCGGTGCCGTAAAAACCCAGATACGCACGTACCTACATATAATAAAAACCACATTCAGTAATAAAAACTTAGTTTGAGACTAAGTTTTTACATTCTAATAAGGGGAAATTGAAACTTTTGTTTTACTCGTCAAATTAATTCTGAAATGGTCTATAAAGTTGTAAGATTTTTTCTTCTAAAATAGGACACAGCAAATGTCTCAGATATAAAATTATGTCAAAGTAAGTGGACAGAAAAATGTTTCTGACAATTTATGTCGGCAGAAAATGTCTCAGACATAAAGTTATGTCAAAGAAAGTGGACAGAAAAATATCTCTGACATATTCTATGTAGGCAAAAAATGTCTTAGACATAAAGTTATGTCAAAGTAAGTTGGCAGAAAAATATTCCCGACATATTTTGTTGGCAGAAAATTTGTCTTGGACATATTGGACAGATAACAACTCTCTTTTTAATGCTTATGGCTGAATAAATAATATTCTGCGGCTAATCGCATCGTTTTGAACAGTAGGGTAGACCGGGAAAATGCTGACACACGAGGCAAATCCGACACCCTGCTCTGTAGTTGTATTTTGTGAGTAAAGTGCTGTTGTATAGTGCTGCTACCTGGCGGACAACACTAAAACTAACGTTCAGAGAGTTTTATGCGAGTACGCCTACTGCTTGTTTTGCTATAAATAAATAACTAGTTTTTGAAGTTTTCCATGTTAAAATTGACTGCTGGATGAACTGAGGTAAGATTCTAATTCTTAGTATTACTAAAAAACCACTTAGTTAGCTAGAAAATATATATTAAAACCAACCTTTTGGCATAGCCGTTTTAGGATTTGGAGCTAGCAGTACTTTGTAAGGTTAGGTTTCCGCCAACTTGCCCCACCCGGATAACGCCGACACACCACTATGGGGCAATGCCGACAGGTGTCGGTAATGCCTCATTATTTATAAAATATTTAAGGTGGTCCTATATTAGAAAAAATCAAAAATCATTTTTTCAAGAATTACAAATTCTGAAATTTCAAACATTCTACATTCCGAATATATACTAATCATTATAATAAATTTAATGTCAAATACTCTAAAATTGTAAGCTTTGTAATGAAGTTATAATTTTTTCTAAGCAACACCCCTAGCAACGGATTTTTTATATTAAAAAAAAAGCTATTTTAGAGTTTTTCGCCATTATACACTAGATTTATGACACTATTAGAAACATTAGACCCAGTAACTGTTTCCTGTTTGGTTAACTTAAGAAAGTAAAGACTTCCAAAACCCTCCCAAAGCCCAACATGTTTCAAAGAAACTCTGGAATATTTGTCACCCCTCCTATCCTTGTCAACAGAATATAAAGATGATC
The DNA here is from genome assembly GCF_058129835.1 of Hydra viridissima. Classification (NCBI taxonomy): domain Eukaryota; kingdom Metazoa; phylum Cnidaria; class Hydrozoa; order Anthoathecata; family Hydridae; genus Hydra; species Hydra viridissima. Next base: position 8,979,619 of record NW_028324312.1, on the reverse strand, counting down.
GCAATAACAGAAAGCAACATTCCATAATCATGACAGGTACCCCTTTGAAAGTATTTTGGAAGAAGCTAAAAAGAAAAAAGAAATTAAAGATGTAAAAACCAAGCTTAGACTAGAAAAACTTATGGCTAACCATAAGGTGATACCTAAAGTCAAACTTAAACTCTTGAAGAATAGGTCTAGCAATGTTGGAAAAATCGTGAAAACTAAAATGAACACCCATCCTAAAAACAAGTCCGCAGCTAAAAGAAAAACAAAGAAGAAGAGGTGTCGTAGACAAACTTCATTTGAAGAATCAGCTTCTGAGGAAGATATTGATAAAACTAAACTATGTGATGACGAGCTTGACGATGATTTGATTTATTTTCAAAGGACACTGAGACGTGGTGAATATGGAAAAAAAACTGAACTCTGGTATAGTTGTGTCTATTGTGGAAAATGGGCGCATGCAGATTGTAACGGTTATGATTCCCCTGAAAACTATATTTGTGACTTTTGCCCTACTCATTAATCTTCGATTTGAAAAAAGTTTTTTTTGTATCTCAAAGAGTTAACCTGTCTTACTTTGTTATTATCAATTATATACTACGTTTATTTACTCTATGTAACAATAAAACATGTTTGGTAAAATAATTGTCTTATTAATTACTAATGTCAGTATTACCCTAAAGTGGTGCCGCAATTACCCCGGTGGCTGGGGAAATACCGACAATGAGCTTAAATTACAAAAAACATTCATGTAACATTTGTAACGTAAATAATTTTAAAACATTACATATTAATTTGATACAGAAAATTAGAACAAATCTTTAGGTTCTTTCACCAAAATTGTAACAAACCTAGAAAAAATTATAAAAATCATATTGTATTAAGGTGTCGGCATTCCCCCAGTCTACCATACCACGCACTTTTCCAAATCGCGTTTAATCCAGAACCTGCACCACGTTAGCACTTTCACCATTTTTTAGAAACGTTTTTGATTGACGTATTTTTTGGTGTGCCAGTTATTTTCCTCGATCCTGCTAAACTTCATCAAAAACAAATTTATAATTTTGCTCTTTATTTTTAATTATATTCTTTCCATTTTTAAAATTTCTCACATCGATTAGCTATTTACAAGAGAAATTTTCATAGATTGAATTTCATATGCATCCTTAGTAGCTTCACCAGCGTCAATGAACGGCAAGGAAACTGGTCCAATATATGGCCCTAAGAGCATTCCGTTAAAATTTTTTTCTGTCCACAGCTCAACTTTTTTACCAAACGGAATACTCAAACTCTTTATTTTATCGTCAGAACCGGAGTAGGTGCATCCATGAAATTTAGGCTCTTTGTAATCCTAAAAGATAATAAAGTTGTCTCAATACATACATAACAATAAGTAGTGTGAGGAGGGAAAGCGAAAGAAATTAAAACATAAGTTTTAATTTATTCTCGACTGAAAAATGTTTAGTCAAAAATAAATAGCAGACTAATGTTAGTTCAACTAATATTTATTCGAACAGTAAAAAAAAAACGAGTGTCGAAACACAAAATGGACACAAACGATTATTAAAATACAACAGCCACACAATTAACGTTTAAAACTGTTTTCGCAATAACGACAAGAAACTCAGTTGTACTACTATAATCATATCAATCAGACAGAATGCCAATGCAGCTCTCTATCTAATTTCATCAACATGCTGACTGATAGCATCTTTCTAGCAGTTGATTCAACCTCTATATTGTATTAACCTATCCCTTTATAAATTAAAGCAAAAATACAAACACTGCCATCAATATATTGCAAGATTGATTCAAAAGAATGGTTGCTATAAAATTTAAGTTAATCTTTTGAGTCCTGAAAGCCAGCGAGTTATAAATTTACACCGATAAATCATTATATTTCAATTAGTAAGGTTTGAGACATGAAATTCTCTGAAACTTTTTGCATAAGTTTCCCTGTAATATTTAATGACACTTACTAACAAGTCAAGACATAAGAGACAAACGTTAATTAAAAGATCACTGGCAAAAAAAACTGTTTCAGAGAACCATGACTCGGAGGTCCAAATAAAAACACTTAACGAACCTGAACATAAAAGTCATTGTTTATGCTAGAAAAACACTTTGATTTAAGAAAAACCGGCGAAAACATAGAGAAAGAGGGGTTGAGAAAATCTAGCAGAGTTTTGGAGATTTTTTGTGAAAGAGAGCTTTTTGGCAAAGAGAAAAAAAAGACGAGAAAAAGAGAAGATTTTAAAGATGCTTTGAATAGTTCTAATGTTAGTAGCCACTTTGAGCGTGAGCTCCAAAAAGTAGTAAGATATTTTTGAATGAGATTTGATTGGTTTTACTATTTGTATTTTTAAAATATTATAAGAACATATTTTAGTTAAACATTTGGGAATCTTTGTCAAGTATTGTAAAAGAGGAGAAAGAGCAACAGTAACTAGTATTATTATATATGTTTCGATTCAGTTAGTATATTGTTACTATTTATATTAGGATTTTATTGTTAAAGCTCTACGTAGATCTAAGTAGATCTTCTAAAGTCTTAGAAGTCAACGAATCTGCCGTTACATGAACCATACACGAACCATTCGACAAGACATACACCCACACAAACACACTGAGCGCGAGCCAAACAAACCAACATAAACACTCAAACCCCTAACAAAACAAGTATCATAAAGGAAACCGTCTTCGCATTCATTACAGCTCTCACATTAAAACGATTGCCCTCAAAATTCTAAACACAACCCTCACAAAACAAAGAATCAGCATTCAGTTTACATTTTGATAAAATGGTTTCCTCCCATGGTGCTACCATTTTCCTTGTGCACTCATTGGCTTCACCAAAAATCGTTTTGAATGATGTTAAATCGTTTCTTCCAACGGTCAACCATCTGAAGCGTTAAAATCATCAGCGTTCATTTTCGCAGGGAATTCCAGAGTTATAGTTTTAAGAAGTAAAGCAAAGACAGTGAGATCTATGCTTTAAAAATGGCTTGATCTAAATTTGCAAATGACTCTTTTCTCAAACACTGAAGTTTTTGTTTCCTTTCTTCTCAGCATCAAAGATCTTTTTCTTGTTTCTCAACCAGGTAGATAATTTTTTTTGGTATCCCATACTTTTAAAATATTAGAACCAGCTGATCATAAAACAAGCATTGCTGTCAGGAAGATCCTAGATGATCATTTATGGTAACTTTTAGCTGAGACTGTAGACCTGGCACTGCTCTCCAACAAATTTTTTTGTAGCAGATAAAGTAAAGATTGTCAACAGAATGACTACTCACAAATCTCAAAAAAAAAAAAGTCTGCCTGGGGGATTTTGTAATCTGGTAAACATGTTTACTGCTTTCATGCCTAAAGATTGGTGAATCCTTTCTAAAACTTTCACCCAAGACATGGACTGAAAGTAAAGATTACAACCAATTAAGAGAGAGGGTTTGGGAGTTAAGAGTGGTGAATGAAATAACTTAGAGGGCATGAATTTAACAAAAAACATCACACAATATTACTCACCCCAACTTCGAGGTAATCACAATGTTGAGAAAAAGAATTCCCTTTGCAAATCTTCACCATCTCAGAGATATTTTTATTATGATACGAAACTTTGATGGATTTTGCAGTTTTTTGGCCACAAACTTTATCAATTGCATTAGGGCCATAGAATGGACCATATTTTTCACCTAAAAAGAAAACCAAATTCACTTAAAACTTCTAATTATCTGTTGTAAAAATTTTCTTTTAAGGGAATCCCTACAAATTTTCAGAATGCAACACATTTGATTTAAAAAAATATCAAAACGTCAGCAACAAAAGGGTAGCAAAAAAAGTTTCAACATTTCTGGTAAACCAGTAAATATTTACTTTAAAGTGATTTAATAATTTTTTTTTGTTTTTATATTTGAATAAACTTTTATTTTAGTATAACTTTTATATTTCTAAATTTTTTTTAGTAAATCACTTTGAATTTTAAAGGCTTTTTCAATTAATTTGAGTAAATCGCATTGAGGTTAGATTCAAAGATTTCGGTTTCAAAGTATTTAAATTTTGCCAAAATATGTTGACGTTCTGTATTTTCTTTATCCATTTTATTTTTTAAACACAAAACAAAGCAAAAAAAAAACAAAAAAAAAAAACATCATGCATCATACTTAAATCCATTACTTAAATCCACTATTAAAAAAACAACCAAAACAATTATAAATAACAAGCGATAAAAATGGCGCAAAAGAGTTACTGATTGAAAAAAAAGAGTTGCCCATATAAAAATCCTATTTCTTTTAAAATAGTAAGTCACTACGCAGAAATAAAAAGCTTTTTAAATAACAAGTTCAAAAACTTTTCTCTCTGAAAATTTGAGTAAAATCATAGTTTAGGAATTAGAGCATTAATAGATGACTGTTATATAACTAAAAATGGTTTTGGACAAAAAATCTTTACATTTGTTTTCAGAATTTTAATGTAATGTTTCAAAGATTTTGTAAAATATAACATAAGAATGAACCTTGAAAGTCTTCATTAGTGTAAAGTTCTATTTGTACTTTTTCTGGAATTGAAACTGAGGCTATGTTCTTCTCCCAACCTTGATCTAAAACAAAGAAAAAAAAAATATATACAGCAGTCATGGTTGGTCATACGCACGGTCAGTGCCAGCAGTTTGAAACTGGTCAGGACCACAGAGTGTAATTCTGGAGTAATTCCTGATAATTTTTGTAATGCACAGTTTTAACACTTGTAACAAAATTTTATTTAGATTGCTTAACTGGATTTTTCACTTAAACTTTAAGTAACTATGGATTGTTGGACAAGCAAGCTAGGATAACATTAAGATGCTAGAATGGAAAAAAAAATCCTCCCTAACTCCCTGTTTATAAGAGAAGAGGGATAGCTATTTTGGGGTCATGTACCAATCATTTAAAATAATCGAATTCTTATCCTGATTACTTTGTTGTATATAGTCAAACATGCATCATTTACCAGGTTAAAAAGATTCAACAGAAAAAAGGAATTTCTTTCTTTAACATTAACCAGAAAATTAGGTTTGAGGAGAAAGTTTGCTTTGATTTTTAAAATGTTAACATTTCTTTAACTTAAATAAAAATTAATTTTCTTGATTACAATTTTTGGGCTTTCAGTTCGGAATTCTAAAAAATTCATGTTAGATATTTCATCATGTTACAGGGTGTAGCAGCAAATCATAAACTATTTAGAATATTTAAAACGAATTTTAAAAGCACTAAAAAGTTATATTTATGGAGTGTTAACATAAACAAAGCTAAAGATAAAACTTTAAAAACTGATAAAAAAGAAAGACAATGCGGAGGAAGACCCTCTATATTTTTTTTTTAATCAGAAACATCATTGAGCGTATCTATATTGAAAATGAACAGGAGGGTAGTGACCATTTAGAATAAAAAGACAAAGGAAATATGCAAATACTAACACTAAATCACTAATGATGTAGCTGCATCAAAACTGTTTATTGATATTGGTGGAGTTGATTCAAGAAATAACAAGGTTTATTGTGCACAAGGATCTTGAATGGGGTATGTACAAATTCCCATAAAGATAAATGCTTTTTCTACCATAACATTCAAATGGGTCTCCTTTTTTTTTGATCAATTTTTTTGATCACTGCCTCAAGCATAGGACTGAAGGATTGGCAGGTGCTAATTGTATTGAATTCTACGCAGGGATAATGGATGACTTTAGTAACTTGACACTTGATTGGTCCTTTTTGCAACCCTTATTCTCAACTAAGCTCCACACAGTGTAATCAAGAGGATTCAGGTCAGGGCTGGATGGTAGCCAAGTCTTTAGACCAGAAATTAGCCATATTTTTCCAAAGATATTGTTGGTTTTTCTGGACCCATGACAGGGTGCATTGTCCTGTCGAAAGATGTAATTGCCTTCTGGGAATGTCTTCTTCAGCCATGGCACCACATAATGCTTTAGTAAGCAGATATACATATCAGGGGTAACTTTTCCTTTCTCTTTGATGTACATAGGTGGACATTTCTCTCCATTAGAAGTGATGATTCCTAGTATCATGATGAACTGAGATTGCTTGGTTTGACACACAGGTGGTGAGCTGTCACCTTTCTGCACTACAAATCTGTCTTTTTGCATATTGATCACACAGTCAACACAACAAAAGTTTTTGATCTGAAAAAATTTTGACTGCTGACAAAGCATGGCTTTTTAGTTGATTCAGAAGCTTCTTTGATTGTTCCAATCTCAAAGTTATTAGCCTTTCTGTCAAAATGTAGCATATAGGTCAGACCACACTGACTTTTCCAAGTGTTTTTAGAGTTCTTCTGACTATCCTCTCATCAACATTGAACAGTTTTGCTGTCTTTCTGTTGGTCATAGTAGGATTCCTTTCAACATACTTTTTAAGTTTTTTAGTGAATTTTTATCAACTTTTTTGTTCACTAGAGAGGGCATTTGGGCTCTCTCAGCATTGTCACGTTTTTTTGCTTTGTAAAATGTAGTTTTAGACACTCCAGAAATACAAATGACTTCACTTGCAGATGAACCCACATGCGCCAAACTTAAAACTTCAGTTCTTTTGGCTTCCATTTTAAAACTTTTAATCAATAAGTTTTTTATTCACAAATTTATTCATATTTACACATTTATTGAACATTAACCAACAAAAACAAGTTTGAGAAATTTTTTATTTACACCACAAAATCTAGCCAAAAATTAGTCCATGAATAACTGCCACACCTTGTAGATATTTGATAATATATATTTACAATACAAATTAATTGTATAACCTTCAGCTGTGATTCACTAAAAATTAGAGTCATTTCTAGAAGAGAAAGAGAGGTGAACTCACATGAGGTGGATTGGAAGATGGGCTGATCATATTTTGAAATTTAAAAATACATTTAAAAAAACTTGGGTGAAGAACGTAAAAAATACCTAAATAGCCTAAAATTTAAAAATCAGAAATTATGAAAATTATGTTCAAGAGAAAAAAAACCATTTTGAGAAGATCTTTTTTTTGCTAGTATAAAATTTGCCCTAAACCCTTCCCTCTCCTCCCAACTGCTTGAATACAAATCTTTTTTCCAAATAGATGGGACTACATACATTACATTACATTACATTACATACACTACACATACATTAAAAAAAAAGAAATGCCATACCAAATATACATTCTTCTGTTTTTCTCCCAAAAAACCAACTATCCTTATATCCATTAATGGCACACCAGGGATATTTTTCGTCTCGATACGTACAATAAGTAAACAATGTATCCTTATATTTAAAAGGAAACACACACTTTGCTCTATCTTTAGTTGTCAATATATCACTTCCTACAAATAAAAAAAAAACATTTAAAAAATAGTTAATCAACTTTTTCTAGAAACAACATAAATGGTTTCAAATTTTTAGTATAACTTGGCATATTTTAGATGAATTAAAACACAAAAATATAGGCTCTAAAGCAGCAGTGCACCTTCAATTTGACTCTTTTATGCCATGTTAGAAAGTGCCTAAATGTTTTTTATTTTGATGTGGTTTTAAAAGTTAAACCATTATATTTTAATCATTAAATAAAATAACATTAAATTTGAAAAGTGTTTTCAAGTTAAAAAGAAATTTTTTTTAAAGCTTGGCTATTGATTAAACAACCAGAGATCAAATTGATTTTGATTGGTTGCTGAGTCCAAAATTAATATAAATAAATAATGTTAAGTTATGATGCTTTTACAAATATTACAACTTAAACAAGTTACAGGCAAAACATTAATAACCTTACATTATAGTAAAGCTAATTTTAATAAATATGCTATTGTTAAAAACTTTTTGTTAAGTTAGACATTTTCTTAAATTTAGACTTAGTTAAAATAAACTTGTTAGTGTTCTTTAATGTTATTTATAAATGGAAAAAACCAGATCTAAGAAACATTTTTACCTTACAGAGAAGCCATCTCAGAAACAAAGTTTGAAACAACTTGTTAGTAAAAGAATATTGCTTGTAAATTAGACTGGAATTGTGAAATAATTTGTGATAATAAGTGTTATTATGTGATAGAAATACCAATCTAATACTTAAAAAAGCTGATATTCCCACTATTAGGCATGACAAAATTGTAAAAATTATTCAAAATATGATGAACAAGCATAAGAAACTAGTTACAAGGAAAAACAAAGAGACTGAATGAAAGCAACAAAATGAAAAAAGTTTCAGTGAAAAACTTGGCTGTTTTTGAGAGTTGAGCTCTTCAAATACAAAGCAACTGATTGAAAAGGACAAGAAATGTTTACATAAAGACAAAACCAAAGATACTCTTATCAGAGACCAAAGAGGAGCTAGGCAGTTTAAGATTGAATTAGTAGATTCAAGTTTTTAAAAAGTCAAGAACTTTCTCAAAGGCACAATTGTGAAATTTCTAGGTTGAAAAGGATCTCTGCTATGAGTAGAGTAAAATGGGGTCAAATGAAATAGTTAAGAATTTTAATTAATTTTTTTTTAAGAGAAAAAGGTTTTTAATTTTTTTTTTTTTTTAAAGTTGTTGAGGAATTTGAGCTGTATTTAAATATATACAAATCAAGTAAAAAAAGTTTTTAGTTTTTTAAGAAACTTTATTTAATTGAAAAAAAAAAGTTATTTCATTCTACCCCACATTCGGGGAGAATGAAATACGCAAATTTATATGTAATTAAAACAACACTTAATTAAAAAAAAAAAAAAAAAAGCAACCAATAATAACAATTAAAAAAACAACCTAATAAAAAAAACTTTATTCTTGTGATGATGTTGAGTTGTAGAGAGGTACTAGAGGCTGAGCTGAGTTGTCACTTTTGCGGCACTTTTTGGTGCAATAAAACACCTTGGTGCAATAAAACACCAACAAAAAAACGAAAAAATGTAGACACCTTGGTGCGTCTACATTTTTTCGTTTTTTTGTGTCAACGAGTTGAATGCGAAACTTTTGTCTGGGCCACTTAAGCACCAATCTTTGTAAGACATTTTTTAGATTTTTTGGAGCAGGACGATTACCAGCATCATTGATGCAATTTCCAACTGTATAGTGGATTTTTTTTTAACTATTGCTTATGGCTCTAATGCTCAACTTATGACTCCACCAGTTTATGAAAAACTTATACCAATCTCTCCCTGATGTACCATTAGGAAACAAATGAGATTGACCTTGGTGTTGCAAATAGTCGGTAACTAGTGTGATGATGTCATTATAAGTTCTTCCAAAGCCCCAATTGGATAATTTGATGAGCGTATCTACCAAATTGATTCAAGTTAATGCGACAATCTCGTTTTTGAACTACTCCCAATTGTTTCAACTATGCCGTGGACACGCCTGTAAAGAGTTGCTACTGGTATGTTGAATGATTTAGCAGTTTTGTTAAATGAAAATTCACTGCTTTGTACTTTGGCCAGAGCAAGCGCAACTTGCTCTTCGGTGTATGGTTTTTCTTTTTTCTTTGAGAGCAACTTGTTTTGAGGCATATTTTATATTAGAATAGATTTAATAATAATCGATTTAAAATTTATCCACAAAATTTACAGAGATTGATTGGTCACTTGAGATTTAATTAATAAAAGCCACATTTAACAAGTGAGCAATTCGCGTATTTCATTCAACCCCACATGTATCCGTTTTCGTTTTTATCTCATAACTTTTTTCCCTGAATAGCAAATATAATTTTGAAAAAAGATTCTTGACCAGCTTAAAAATTTTTACCAGAATACTTATTAAGTTCGATGATATCAAATTTAGTTTCCGAGAGTTTTATGTCCTTTTTTTAAAAAAAGAAAAAAAAGTATCATATCGCTTTCGAAGACTTAACAAATTATAAAAAAAATTTTCTTTAAAAATCAAAGTTTAATATCATCTTATTCAGAAAAAAATCCTCTACAACATGATCAAAAAATATTTTCAAAAAGTTTATTCAATAATTAATTAAGATCAAAAGAATAAGCGTAGTCATAACTATTTCATTCTACCCTCTATTTCATTCTACCCTGTTTTACTATACAATTTTAAGTAATAAAACGCTATTTCCACCATACCTTAACTCAAAAGCCTTTTTTTCAACCTTCTTTCAGATCTATCTCTTTTATTTTAAATTTTTTGGTTTCAGATGTAAAGAAAAGAATGACAAATTTTTGGCGCAAGGTGGAATTGATCAGCTTACCAATGCAATCAAGCAAGATGATAAAGTATCCAGCGAAACAGTAACTAACAGTAACAGGCTTCAAAACCCACTCAAAATAAATATTCCTTGATACCATTTTGTTTTGCATTGCATACAGAATCTTAATAGAAGTTTTTAAAACTTATTTTTTAACCCAGTTAAAACTTTATTTTAAAACCCAGTTTAACTTGAACTTCACTCAAAAAGTAGATTGTCACACTGTCATTCAAATTCTTTACATTTTTACATACTTTTTAAGAAGTGTTTGTGTATTTACACTTACAGTTTTTATAATGTACTATATTGATGCCACCAATCACTATGTAACTTGCATAATGTACATTCCTATTGTTCTACAACCAAAAAAACAACTTTTTTTAAATTCAAGTACAGAAACTGGTACAAACTGTGACATTAGTTCTGTTTTTTACTTTTGTAGATCTGTAGGAGAATGGCCACTACTACTACTACTACTGACACTAGTTCTCATACAATAAGAAACAATTGTTTCATCTTGTTAATTGTTTTCAAGCGTGGAAAGTTAACTGGTGCTGAACTACCATCAGGCTGAGGTGTGATGTGTAATTTTCTTTATTACTATTCTTCAAAAACCTTTGAATATGTGACAGTACCATTGAAGTTTAAGGCCAGTTGATGATATTTTGGTCAAACGCCTGACTCCCAGTAAATGCCAAACATCATATCTTATCAAAAATAGAAGAACTGTATCAGGAGTAAAAGTGTTTGATAAAAAACTGCTTGAGGATAAAAGGAAAGACCAAAATTAATAAAGTACTCAGAAAAATTAGAAAAGAAGTTTGAAATGAATCACAAACAAGCCAACCAAAAAAAAAAGATGAAGGCAGAGGGTTTCTTATCACTTGGTTTTGCATCTACAAATGAAAAATCAGAATAAGATTTAGACAATAATGTAAACTGTGCTATCAAATGGAACATCTGAGAACATTACTCTCTGCAAAGGTTTTGTTAACACTGGATTGTACAAACACAAGCATTTGTAAACCTGCTATGATCATGACAAGTGTACTAAAGGAGTTGGGAACTGAATCTGTTTCACTGTCATTAAAAACCACAATTCATCACCAGCATCAGCTGGATAACATTGGGATAGCAGAAAGCATCAAGCTTGCATATTGTCCAATTAAATGAGTTGTCCTTTGGGATGGTAAGTTGCTACCATCCCAAAGGACAACTGATATATCAGACAAGTAAACCCTGGTTGACAGATTGATAGCATTGCTGTCCTTGCTTGCTGATGGAACAAGTAAGTTTTTAGGTGTTAGACACTGTTACTCATCAAAAAGATATTTTAAACTTGAAGAAGGAAACTTGTAAGTTAAGTTGCATTAAAATATAGTAAAATAGTTTAAAAAATCCAAATATCAAACTTAATAAATAATAACTGCAACAAACAGCATATTTTAAAAATAAAAATAAAAAATATCAAAGAAAATAAAAAGAAAAAATAACAAAAAACTTTCTAGGGAGAGGATTATTTTTTGAAAATGAAAAACAAAATGAAAAAAACAATCAAAACAAAAATTATTTTGTTCTGATTGGTTACTTCTAATAAATCGATTATTTCAAAAAAAATTTAATTGGTATCTAAAATAACATGACTTCGACAGTTTTTTTTTACAAAGCACCAGCAACTTACCAGAAAGACAATAACCAATACTTATTGATTCGTTGTTGTTTGGGTTTACTTTAGTTGCACACCAATATCTTCCGTGTTGATCGTTTGATTTAGTGCAATGATTGTATTCATGACCATTGAGTTTGAATGGAAATACACACTTTTCTTTATTTTGTGTTACACTGTTGATTGCAAATGCATCACCATCTACAAAAATCAACAATCAAATATAATCAAACAATCTTTATGCTATGATCAAATAAACTTTGTGCCACAAGACAAGCATTTTAAACTTCCTTTGCAAATCTAAAACATTTTAATATCTTAGTTCTCAAACTTCTTATTTTTCTTTAATAACTAATATTTCAAAAATATTTTAATTGATACTATTTTGTCACAAATAAAATTATGACTTTAATTATAAAAAAAATAAGGAGAATTATAACTTAACTAATTGCAGAATATATTTTCAGACAATAAAATACTGTATGTGAATGTGTATTACACATGCTTTTTGTAGACCTATTTTGAGAAACTTTTTATTTACTATATTTAACTTACTAAAAGCATGAATCATTTTCAGATCAGGATAGTTAAAAACATCCAACTGGTCACATCTGTAAGCCTAAAAAGAAAATAGGTTCGATAGGTTATTTTTAACAAAATTAGATTTAAAATTTTGTCAAAAATTTTCAAATGAACAACATTAAAGTATTATTGGTGGTTTATTTTATAACAAAATTTTATAGAGATTTTATAACAAAATTAACGCTTTACTAATCAAGGAGTGAAACATCTAATTGTGATGCTGTTAAGGTCTTGTTAAATTATGAATTAATCTTGAAAAGATAAAGAAAAAAAATTTCACATTGTAATGTAATATTTTTGAAAATATCATGTAATACTTTTGAAAATATCACGTAATATTTTTGAAAATATCACATAATATTTTTGAAAATATCACACAATATTTTTGAAAATTTTGTGAGGTTGGATAGTCTCATACTTGAAATGCTAAGTTGATTGTAAGTATTATTGTTGCATAAATTACCTGTTCAAAGTTGGAGCTTGCACATATTCGAACCATATTCTGCGCATCTTTTTCTGTTTCACTTATTTTGATAGATTCCCAAGCTCCTGGTGTCAATCCAATAACAGTAGGCCCAACAAATGGTCCATATGGAACTCCTATGTATATGTTTTTTGTGTGAAAAAAAAAAAAAAAAAAAAAAAGAATATATTACATAATTATACAATAATTATATAATATACTTAGTTATATAATATACTATAATTATACAATATACTATAACTATATAATATACTATATAATTATACTATAATTATATAATAATATATAATAATAGAATATATAATTAAAAAAAATCTATAAAATATATATAAATATATAATAGTAGAATATATTTTAATATAAATATAATGAAAAAAACTAAAATAGAATATATATTACTTTTTCATGTTATTCCAATAATCAAAACTGCTAAGTATTTTTTCAGTCAAAAACAATAAATTTTACTTTGATACATATACTTTAATGACTTTAGAAGCCAAAATCAGGTTCTTTTAATATTTGAGGCTGACTTGTTACTTTTTTTAATCAACAAAATTCCTAATACTATTTTATAAAAAAAGTTTAAAGTTCAAGTTGGGGAATTTTTGCTGGGGGTTTGCACACTAATGCTATGATTTAGGTATTTTCCCATATTCTATGAAATCTAGTTTAAGGGATAGAAAAAAAAAAACTACAATATTTTTTTAGCACATAGAAGATACTTTTTAACTAGAATAAAACTCTAAGAAATTTTGAGCAATACAAGTTCTTCTGAAACATATAACCCCCTGAATAGACCGTGCTTCTTTACTAACTCTTTGTTATCAAGAACTTATTTGATACAGTACACAAATCAAATTGCATTAGGCTTTGATGATAATCTTAAGAACATAGTCTGACTTGTTTATTCAACTGATTTAAACTTAAAAGTAACTTAAAGAAACAGGGACATGAGTTTTGGAGAGAAAAAACAATTCTAAAATCTAATGCGCTAAAGAGAGTTGCCTCTGAAAAGCAGGACTTACTAGAAAAAAATTACAGCAGCGAAAAAAGTACTTATTAACAAGAAATATATATAATAAAATATCTATAATATAAATATGACATTTTTAAACTGTTTGCATTATACTCATATTTTTATTAAAATTAAGTTTTTCATAAGTTCAACCCTTTTTAATTTACATTTTTTTTTTTTAATAATATTTTTAGCATGCCCTTCATCCTGTGAAAATGGTGAGGTTATGCTTTATATTTTGATTAAGTAAAATTGTAAATAGTTATAATTTTTATATCAATCTATTTGTAATTTTAGAGCCGTTAACTTATGAGCAATATCGAAGATATCGCTCCCAACACCCAGGGCCTCTCTCGGAGAGGTCCTTCAATAAGTGGTGCAGCAATGGCGGTATAGATGAGCCATCCTTTAAATGAAGGGCTCATCCATACCGGGGTGTTGGGAGACACCAAAGAAAAAACAGCAACCAAAAGGTTGTAAATGTCTTCTATCAGTGAAGATGTTTATAACTTTTTTGTTGCTGCTTTTTCTTTTTTTTTTAATATTGTAATTTATTTTTTTTTTTTTGTAATTTTTATTTTGTAATTTTTTTGTAATAATATGTTGTATATTTCTTTTGTTTTTGTCTTTTTTAATTAAAATTTTATTTGTTTTTCACCAATTAAACTTAAATATAGTTAAATTGATTCATTACCCAATCATCATAATATGACATTCTTCATAAGATAACAATCTATTGTTAAAAATAATTAGTTGGTAGTTTAATTTATTGAACTCTCTGCTTTTGAAATTTTCTATAAGCCAAGACTGTATGTTTAACTATATGAATGCAATTTATTTATATCTCAATTTGATTTTATCTTTTTATCTGTTTATAGTTTGGCTCCTTGAAGCATTTGTTATTTTACTTTTTAATTAAAATATATTAGATCTATTGTAATGTCTTTTAAATTAAACTAAAGAGTACTAAAAGCCAACATGAAATAACGTTATTCAGCTGCAAAACAACACCGACAAGCTGCATCATGACAGTAGTTTAAGTATAACAACAGGTTACCGAAACTCAAGTATATTGTATTCCAGTTTGTTTTTTTTTTTCTTTCTATGTCTACTTATGTTACAATTTTTTATTTAGGTTTATCGTGCGACGCATTAATGCAATATAAAAGATGAAAGTTTACATTTTTTTAAATTTTGTTAAACACATGTTTAATTGTAAATTAACTTTTTTTTGTTTGAAACGTAATTGTACACAATTGCTTAGTTATTTATAAAAAAATATTAAGTTGAGGGCATTTAACGTTTTAACGACAATTTCCTTTTTTAAAGAAACATGTAACAAGAGGTTACCAAATAAATAATAACTCATGTATAATTTACGTTCGTTTTACATTAATTTGATTAAAAAAAGTTCATGCTATAACAATATAACAATATTTCCACTTTACTTTTTCGTCAATATAAAGCATGTTGACGCGTCATTATTTTGTGTCAGTAACTGAAAACGCATTATGTTGAACTAAGTAATGTAGAGGAAAATAGTTTGCCTTACTCTGATATGACTTATGCCAGTTTTAAATTACTAAGATAATGTTAAAAACTGGAAAACTATTTTACCTCCACATACTTTTTATTTTAATTTTACAGATGGTTTAAATTTTTAAATTTGAAGGCGTTTTACTAAAAGGGTATTTGTTAAGGTTTCGCAACTTTAAATTGTGGAAAACAGCCACTATAAATTCACAGACCGACCATAACCCGTATTACGGGTTGCTTATTGCTAGTATATAATAAAAACTCTTTTTAAGACAAACTTTTAAATCTTTTTTTTTACAAATTCTTTTTAAACTATTTTTAAGGACACCATTTTTGATCTATTTTTAAGGACACCATTTAGTTGCTGATTTGTAGATTAACAAATTAAAAGTAAAAACGATGATTATGACATAAAAAAAAAGCAAACTACCTTTGTGATTAACTTCACTGTAACCAATAACTTGAAATTTATCTTAAAGAAAAAGTTATAAAGTCTTTCAAACTCAATTTAAGTGTGTTTTATGTATAAAAAAAAAAAAAAAAAAAAAAAAAAAAATTTAAAGAAACACTTAATTACAAAATGCTATCAGAAATTATTAAAAATGTTTGACAAAAATGAAAGCAAAATAAACAATTATATCATATTTTCAAAAGTAAATGATTGGACAACATTTTAGAGATTGCTAATGAACAGACTTTACTTTATATATAATAAAATTTACTACAATCAAATTTTTTTCTTGTGGAAAATTAAGTCTTTTACAAGAAACTTATTAAAAGTGAAACTTATTAAAAGTAAAACTTATGCAAGAAGCTTACTAATTTAAATAAGATATAAAAATATATGTTCCTAAATTAAAAATTTAGGAACATTAAGCTCCAGGTGTAAATTCTATGTTCTAAAAGTTATACAGACTGTATTTGTCCAATTCAGTTTCACACCATTTTTCAACCAGAATGATGAGGAAACTATCATTCATGATGGTGGTTAGTAGACCATGAGTAGAATATGATTGCATAGAGCATCAACCAGGATTTTCAACCACTGGTTTTTCTTCTCTTACTTATCATTCTTTATAAATATTCTCAACTATTTCTCATCAGCAAGATGTGAACCAATATTGAAGATAGACATTAATACAAATCTGTTGAACATGGTGAATGCGCCACAAGATTCCAGGACTGCAAAATTATATAACTTTAAAGAAATAATTGCATGTCTGTATTTTGTTTAAATAAATAACGAAATAATTTCTTTCTGTATTTTGCTTTGTTTTATAATAACTTGGTGTTTTTACTGTTTCTTTCTTTAATTTGAAGTAAATTTTTGATATTGCCAGAAAATGATCAGACTCAAATCATAAAGGAAGTTTACAAAAATGAAATTATTTTCTATAATTGTGAAGTAAGCAAAGAGAAAATAAGTATATGGTTTTTCGAGCTGTAATAGTTTAACTGGAATTAATTAACTAATAGTAATTAATAGTTCTTCTTGATTAGATGAAAAAGTTATTATGGGATAGTGTAGTGAATATTGGAGTATCTATTGAAGAATTTTATTCAGGGTCTTATAAATGTAATAAAGGCTACAGTGCACTCTGGAAAATTATAACTGAAAGTAATCAGTTTGATTGTTTTTGCAATGTTTTAGAGTCAGGAAATGGTTAGCCAATGTTTGAATGCATTTTAAAAAATGATGAAGATAAAATTGGTATGTCTTTGTCTATGAATCAAACAACTGCAGCAAAAAAGATATTAAAAAGAGCTAAAGTTAATTTTTCAATCAAAAGTGGTAATACTTTCTTTGGGTTTGACAGAAAGAAAGTAATTCATTTGATGAATAATACTACTACTACTAACCAAGAAATAACCAGCAATTATGAAGTAGTAGACAATGACTGTGCTTTAGACTCTACTTTTTCATCGCGTGACTTAAGGTGGCATGTGGTTGTTGATTATAGAAGAGCTGTGGATAACATTCACTTTCAATGCAAACTTGGTAGTGGATCATTCAATCTCCATTGTGGCTATGAATCAATACGAATTGCAAAAACTGACAATGACGATGAAATTGAAATACATAGCAAAGTAGAATGTGAAAATGAAAGAACAATGTTTAAAGTATTTACCATAAAATTCCCATAAGTAAGTTTTTCAAATTTAAAAGCAACTGTTTGTGTCAAGCACATGGTAGCACAAAATTTTAAAAGTTAAATTCCAGGACATTCCAGGACATTTTGTTGCGTTTTCCAGGACATATTATATTCTATTAAATGAATATTATCAATTATCTTTACATTAAATTTATTCATATTGATTGAACTATACAATAGAATCTATAATATAATTGCTACAGAAACGTTTAATGTTTAATGTTTAACGTCATTTCGTCATTAGTTACTAGGGTTTGAAAGAGTGCGTTCTCTAAATGCATGCTGTCATTGGAGAAAGATCTCTTAAGCGAGTTAAAACTTTTTTCCTTTTGGAATTTAATTATTAGTTTAGATATATTACATAAACAATCATATTAAGATAAATAATCATCGTTAAGATCATATTATAATTGAAGTAAGTATATAAAATAATTATATATACATTTTTATTAGATAAAGTAGAAAGGATTTACATTTTTATTAGATAAAGTAGAAAGAATTTAAGTTTTTATTAGATAAAGTAGAAAGGATTTAAAGTAGAAAGGATTTTAATTTCTGAAATCATTTATATTTTGTTTGTTTTAGTTTTTCTTTTAGCAGTTTTATTTTTATTTTATTTTTTAGAAGGAAAATAGGGGTATGGATATTATTTAAAGTTATACTAATGGTATTTCCATAAAATGGTTATTACTACTTTGAAATTTTAACTATTTGCTATTAACTATTTTTGTTCTTTTTTAGAAAATTTAGAAAAATAAATCAAAATTTTGTGCCAACACTGACATGGAATGTCACATGTTATTGTATGTAAAGGTTAAATTTTTTTAAGAGGATTACAGTTCTTATGGAAAAAAAAAGAAGGTGAAGAGTATTGTTTGTAAATATATATTTTGTTTACTTTGAATCTTTTTAAATTTTCTCGAGTCATTTTTAAAATTTTTGATTGCACACGTTTATTGTTTGCATATATGTTTTTTTGATATGTATGTGTATGTGGATATAAGTGCTTTATAGTTGTTTTATCAATGTGTTTTTATAATAATGTAAAGTGTTTTTTTATTGTTGGTGTATGTGTTAATACGTATTATATAATTGTTTTAAAAATGTGTTTAAATATGTATATAAGGTATATATTTAAGTTTATATACATATTTAAACACATTTATTGTGTTTATAGTTGGTACATATGTTTATATTATGTTGTTTCCGTGTTTTCAAAGTGCTGTGACTTGGTAAACATCTACCTGAAAATCAATTATTGTATTTTAGAGAAGGAGCAGAACAAATGGCTTTAGATTGTTCAGCTCAACGTGATACGCACCTAATGGTATGGTTTAAGTTAAATACTGAAAATGAAAGAGCACATTGCTATTTGTATGTAGACATTCCTTATCACTTTACATTTAATGATAAACATTGTAAATGGAAGGTTAGACAAAGGGGTGGTAATAAGGTGATAGTAAGAATGTATAAAGTTAATCCAACTGGAGAACTATTTTTTCTTAGACTGTTACTTTTGCAAGCAAAAGGAGCAACATCTTGGGAGGGTGTGCGTACTGTTAATGGTATTGCCCTTGAAGCGCTTTGTGAAGCATGTGTTTTGAAAGGTTTGTTGCAAGATGACACTGAATGGCAGAATACTCTTTCTGAGGCGGTTTTAACACGTATGCCAAAGCAAATTAGACAGTTGTTTTCAATTATTTTGACCTTTTGTGAACCTGACAATCCTTTACATCTCTGGAATACATACAAAGCTTTTATGATGGAAAATTTCATTCACCACTCAGTCCCACTTCTAATAGCTGAACAAGCTACTCTTCATCGAATTGAAAAGATTATTAATCAAAGTGGTAAAACGCTGGCTGATTACAATCTGCCTGTTATTGATGAGTTTATAGGCTTAAATCTAGAAAATTTTGATGAAAATATTCAACAATCTATTGACGAAGCCAATAGAATGAGACTGTTGCTTAATGTCAATTAATTAAATGTATGTAATGCTATCCTTGCTGCACTGAATGAGCAACCAAGTGTAGAAAATCAACATTCTAGATTGTTTTTAACGGACAGACCAGCTGGTAATGGAAAAACCTTTACTTATAATTATTTGATTGCTGAAACCATAAGTAGGGACTTTAAATCTGCTACAGCTAAATGGACTGGCATAGCAGCAACTCTTCTTACAAATGGATCTACATTGCATAGCTTATTCAAACTTGCTGTTCCAATATTGGATAATAGCACATGTAATGTAACTCCTAACTCTATACACAGGCATTTTTTAAGTTTAGTTTTATAGTTTGTTTTTGCTTGATGAAACACCCATGATACCTAAATATGCCTTAAATGCATTTGATAGGTTGTTAAAAGATATTTGCAACAACTTTCTGTTCGGAGGAAAAATCATTCTTGTTGGTGGTGACTTTAGGCAAATTCTGCCTGTTGTGAAAAGAGGACAACCAGCTGAAATAGTAGAATTGTCTATAAAATGTTCTTTGAATTGGAAATGGGTGCAGAAGTTTGCATTAACTGAAAATATGAGAGTACAAGATGGGGAAGGTGAATTTTCCCAATGGCTACTAAAACTTGGGAATGGAACAATACCTGTCAAAGAGGAGGATCCTTATAAAGGATGCATTGAAATACCAAATCAGTGCATTATTAAAGAAAATGAATCAATTGTTGAAAAGATTTTTGGAGATGCTGATCAAAATGATTATTCTAAATGCGTGATTTTAACACCAATTAATGTTGATTCATTATCAATCAATGAAGAAGTGCTTGAATGTCTGCCAGGTGAGGTCAAAATTTATTTAAGTGCTGATCAAATTGATACTGATGACCTTAATGAAAGAAATAACTTTCCTGTTGAGTTTTTGAACAGCTTAACTCCTTCAGGTATGCCACCTCATTGTTTAAAATTGAAAATTGGTTGTGTAATTATGCTACTTAGAAATTTAGATCTAAAAGCTGGGTTGTGCAATGGGACTCGAATGAAAGTTTGTGCTCTTCAAAATAATTATATTGATGCAGAGGTTTTGACAGGTGTTTCTGGTGAAAAACAGATTTTTGTTCCTCGAATTCAGTTGGCTCCATCAGATTCTAGTTTATCTTTTGTTCTGAAATGTTGTCAGTTTCCTGTCAGATTGGCTTATTTTTCACAAGTTTAGCCCTTTTTAACTTACTCTCATTTTTTTAAATTTTTTTAGCATCCTCTTCATCCTGTGAAAATGGTGAGGTTTTATTTTATAATATGATTAAATAAAATTACTAATACTTTTAATATTTATTATATCCCTCCATTTGTAATTTTAGAGCCGCTAACATTTGAGCAATACCAAATTTATTGCTCCCAACACCCAGGGCCTCTCTCAGAGAGGTCCTTCAATAGGTTGTGTAGTAATGGCGGTATGAATGAGCCTTCCTTTAAATGGAGGGCTCATCCATACCGGGGTGTCGGGAGACACCAAAGAAAAAACAGCAACCAAAAGGTTTTAAATGTCTTCTATCAGTGAAGATATTTATAACTTTTTTGTTACTGCTTTTTTCTTCAGTGATTTATTTTTTTTAATATTGTAAATTTTTTTTTTTTTTTTTTTTTGTAATTTTATTTTTAATAATTTATGTTGTATATTTCGTTCGTTTTTGTCTTTCATTAAAATTGTTTTGTTTTTTAAAATATTGTTTTTCACCAATTAAACTTAAATATAGTTGAATTGATTAATAACCCAATCATCGATATATGATGCTACATTCTGTTGTTAAAAATAATTAATTGGTAGTTTAATTTATTGAACTCACTGGTTTTAAATTTTTCAGCCAAGACAATATGTTTAGCTATATAAATGCAATTTATATATATATTTCAATTTGATTTTTTATCTTCTATAATATAATTCCGACAGAAATGTTCAATATTTAATGTTCAACATCGTTTTGTCATTAGTTACTAGGCTTTGAAAAAGCGCGTTCTCTAAATGCACGCAGCCATTGGAGAAATAACTCATGAGCGAGTTTAAACTATTTTACTTTTGGAATTTAATTATTAGTTTAGATATATTACATAAAGAATCATGTTAAGATAAATAATCATTGTTAAGATCATATTATAATTGAAGTAAGTATATAAAATAGTTATATGTACATTTTTATTAGATAAAGTAGAAAGGATTTAAATTTTTGTTAGAAAAAGTAAAAAGGATTTAAAGTAGAAAGGATTTTAATTTTTTAAATAGTTTATATTTTGAGTTTAAGTTTTTCTTAATTTTTAATCGTTTATATTTTGAGTTAAAGTTTTTCTATTAGAAGTTTTATTTTTACTAGCAAAAAGCAACCCTTAATACGGGTTATGGTCGGTCTGTTACTTAATTAAAAGTATTTTACTTTTTAGAAAGAAAGTAGGTAATTGTTTTTTAGTAGGTATTGTAATTTTTTTTTTTTTTGTAATTTTTTTTTTTAATAATATATAACCCCTGGTGACAAAAATTTGGCACAAAATAAACACAGACAGTAATAGTACAACTAAAAGTTTAATGATCAAAAAATATTGTACAGAATATTAAACAATATATTAGTTTTTTATTTTTGGGACTGCAATAATGATTTCTCGCCATTATGACATACGGCATCAACTTTTTTGTATACATGTTCACACATGCCTTGTACAAGATTTTTATCAATTTTTTTTAAACAAGAATGGATTTTTTTTTGCAGCTGATCTTCACTTTCAGCTTCCCAATAGTTTTCATACACATAGCCTTTAAGGATTGACCAGAAATCTTCAATTGGTTGTAATTCTGGGACACATGCTGGATTATCAAATTTTGTTACATAACGGATATTTTTCTCATCGAGGTAATTGGTCACACTTCTAGCATAACGTGAAGAGGCCAAGTCAGGCCAGAATACATAATTACCATCACTGTGATGTTTGTTGATAAAAGGAATCAATCGTTTGATGATGCAATCATTTTTGTACACTGTTTGGTTAATTGCCAGTCTCGCAGGAACAATAAATGGTTTCAAGATTCCACGAGGGGATATGGTAATCCACACAAGAATTTTTTTTTCAAATTTGCTTTTGTGCTTATATTTTACATTTTTTGGTGCATTTTTTGCGTCATCTGAGTAAAATCCATTATTCGAATTTTTATTTGTATGTTTAAATGTAAAATAAGACTCATCGTCAATGACAGTCGTGGTTCCTGAATTTGCGACAAATTCTTCCACACTTCAGTTGCAACTGCTCTAACTGTTTCTCAGTGCGATCAGGGATTTGTTTTTTCTTAAAATAACAAATGTTTGTTATGTTTTTTATTGTTTTTACAATGTAGGAATGTTTGTTCAAAATTGTTCAAAAGACCTTTCAGACGTTTGATGTTCCCAGCAGTCATAATTTTTGGTTTTCTGCCTGATCCAGGCTTACGAGACTTTGGCTCATTGTTCTTCCACTTTGCCATATAACATTGAATGGTTCTTTTGGGGTGATTAGAGGCAACAAAATATTCTACGGTGCTTTTTGTTTTAGCGTTAGGATGCAAATTACAATAATTGTACACTTGTTCAATTAATGTAGTCGACTTCATTTTTGGATAACTTTTTTATTGATTAATCTAAGTAAACAAAACTTTCAGTAAAAGATAAGTAACACTTTATAAACAAAATAACTAAAAAATTAAGACTGGATAACTAAAAATTCAATTTTATTTGTTTTTCACCAATTAAACTTAAATATAGTTAAATTGATTCATTACCTAATCATCATAATATGATGCTACATTCTATTGTTAAAAATAGTTAATTGGTAGTTTAATTTATTGACCTCACTGCTTTTAAATGCAATTTATAAATATAAATGCAATTTATAAATATCTCTAGTTTGGCTCCTTGCAACATTTGTTATTTTGCTTTTTAATTAAAATATTTTAAATCTATTGTAATGTCTTTTAAATTAAACTAAAGTTTACTAAAAGCCAACATGAAATAACATCATAAAACAACACTGACAAGCTGCATCATGACAGCAGTTTAAATATAACAACAGGTTACCAAAAAGCAGGTAAATTGTTTTCCAGTTTGTTTTTTTTTTTTGTTTTTTTTTCTATGTCTACTTATCTGTTACAATTTTTATTTTAGGTTTGTCATATGACGCATTAATGCAATATAAAAGATCAAAATTTACATATTCTTTTTAAATTTGTTATACACATGTTTGATTGTAAATTAACTTTTTTTTGTTTGAAATGTATTTGTACTCAATTGCTTAGTTATTTTTAATAAATTTATTAAGCTGTGTGCATTTAACGTTTTAAAGACAATTTCCTTTTTTAAAGAAACATGTATAAAGGGGATACAAAAAAATAATAACTCATGTATAATTTACGCTTGCTTTATATTAATCTTATTAATTAAAGTTCATGTTATAAAAAGTATAACAAGAATTTAGCTTTACTTTTTCGTCAATTTAAAGCATGATGAAGTGTTATTATTTTGTGTCAGTAACTAAAAATGTATTGTGTTGATCTTAGTAATGTCGAGGAAAATGGTTCTGCCTTACACTGATATGACCTATGTCAGTTGTAAATTACTCAAATAATGTTAAATAATTGGTAAATTATTTTACCTCCACATACTTTTTATTTTAATTTTACAGATGGTTTAATTTTTTCAATTTGAAGGCATTTTTCTAAAAGGGTATTAGTTAAGGTTTTGCAACTTTAAATTGTGGAAAACAGCCACTATAAATTAAGTAACAGACCGACCATAACCCGTATTACGGGTTGCTTTTTGCTAGTATTATATTAATATTAGAGTTTAAAATAATTTGGCTGTATATATATATACATACATATATATATATACATATAAATATAGAGCCTCACAAAATTTAAAAGCTTCTTTTCAAAATTTAAGGATTTTTTTTCAGATAGTGATAGCTAGAAAGAAAAAAGTAAATTAATATATTGGGGCCTCTGATACATAAGTTGCCCTGTGCCTCACATTTTCTCTGATTTCAGCCCCTGTACATGATAAACATATACATACTAGTTAAACAGAACTTTTTTTATTGAAATTATACTCTTTAATGGAACTATATAAACAAAAATATTTACAAAAAAGATAAATAAAACTCAAACAATAGAATCTCTTTTTAAATATAAAGCTTTTTCTAAACTATCAAGCTCTTCCAATTTTAAAAATATATCTTTTGATAACTTTCTTAAATCATTTGAAGTAACTATAAAACTCAAATCCTTTTTTCCCTCTGCTTTTAATGCATAACTATCTGCTTCTTTTATTAAATCATCAGCTGATGTTTGAAGTAGTTTCTTACTTCGAACAACATCATCAATATCAACAGAAATAGCTTTTCTTTTTAAACTTACAGTTGATATCTCTTTAACTTTTTTTGCAACGCAACTTCATATCGCATTCTTGATGACTTAACAGATTTTACCATTTCCCTAGAAATTGGAATATCAGCGGAATTTTGTCCCTTTGATGACATGTGATTATTTACTATTCATAAGGCAATTAGTGAATCTTCACTTAAATTTTCAACTAAATAATCCTTATTTACTTTGAATCCATGTTCAATGGCAGCCTGGTCATGAGACAAACAAAATAAAATTATGCAGACATCCCAAAGAGATGTATATCCATTTACTGGTATATGCTGAGTAAGAAAAATATCCAAGCTATCTTCATATTTTTTGAATGACAAAAAAAATGAAGATAGCTTGGATCATGTTTACGAACAACGTTTATTATAAATTGAAAATACTCTTCATTTGCTTTGTAACCAACTTTTGATTTCAAATATCCAAAAGCCAATAATTTGTAATAATTTAGAAAACTTTACTTTGTTACACTCTAGTTCTCCGCTATCTGGTAATTTAATTGGATTCAGACAAGATGAACATCTGACAATAAGATATTTTATGGGAGATTTTTCTAACATGTGAGTTGCAAGTGAAGATAAAAATATGCATACATCTTTGTAAAATTTTGGAATTGTGCTTCCTTTTGATGTTGATAATCTTTTGTATTTTTGAACTTCCATATTGACAGACAGACCAATATCAATTGTAGCTTCTCTTTTGTATAACATTGGATCTGATAGATTTAGCTTCACTATTTTCGTAATTGTAACAGATTTTTCTGATACATCATTCAATAAAACCATACTTAGAATGTTAACTAATATGCTTTTTAAAACATCAAATAAAAATGGGACCATTGGTTTATCACTTTGAAAACCTTTCAGAAAAAGATTTAACTTTTCAGGTATAAATTCAACAAATTTTAATTTAGCAATAAACAAAGGATCTTTTATTGTATCTTTTAAAATATTAAACCACTTTCCATGAGGTTGCTTTGATTTTGATAAACTTTGTAAGTTTTCAATAAACTTTAAATATCCAGAAAAAATACTTGCTACTCGTTCACAACAGTTTTGATTCTCACACCAACGACGGCCACAATAAGGTAAAGGGTAAACCTTCATCTCAGATATATTTTCATAGATTTCTCTACGTGAAGGACATTCATTGAGAAACTTCCACATTGCTTTCAATTTTTCACCAAGCTTCCATTCAGATTTACTGATTGATGTTTTTAGGCTTCCATGTATTGTGTGGAGGCCACACGTGCCAATATCTATTAAGGCTAGATACGCATTAAGTTCACAATTTTCTTTTACAAGTCCTAAAAGCTTTAGATTGACATTAGGGCCATCTGAAGATATCTGAATCATTTTTTGTATGTTAAGTCGAGATGCACCTTGGTTAAAAGATTTTAATAATTGCTCTGAGTTTTCACCTCCTAAAAATTGTGAGTCAAGATATCTTGTAAAAACCTGATTTGATTCATGGTTCCAGAATTGCACAGTAATGTCCATTTGACCTTTTTGCATAGTCCAATTTAATGACTCATCAAACGATATTACAAAAACAGGTGATAACAATATTTCTTTATATAACAAATCAAGAAAGCATGGTGCAATACCAAATTTTGTAATATATCCACACTTTGTTTGACCTGGCTGAAACTTTTTTGCAATATTACTATCAGAAAACATTGATAAAAATAGTGAGTTTAGCCCTTCACATGATCTTTGAAAAGATTTGGATAAAGCCACATATAATACCCATCTAATTTCAGCAGTTATTACTTGTTCATTTATAAATACCAAATCTAATGTTTTAGAAGTAGATGGCTTTTCAATAACCTGAATTGTACTAGTTTTTAAAGGTGATGAAATAATTGATTCTGAAAAATAATTGCATAATGTACTTGATGCAGGAGGCAATAACTTATCATGTTTTTTACTTTTAAGATGACATTATAATGCATTTTCACCCATATTTCTAACATTAATGTCTTTTTTACAAAAAGAACATGATGCAACTGTCTAAATTCTCTCTTATTTAAAATTAAATTCAAACCCTTTATATAAATTTTTTTTTGCATAAAAAATTTTATATTACTTCAATATTATTAGTAATTTTTTAACTTGATTTAGAAAAAAAAAATTCCAGGACATTTCAGGACATTTTTGAAAAAAATTTAATTTTCCAGGACATTTCAGGACACTTGTAAAAATCCAGGACATTTCAGGACATTACAGGACTGTGGCCACCATGCAAGCAGATGTTAAACTTTTTAGGAATCAAGACTAACAAAAAGTGGTCTGGTTACAAGTTTTTTGGTTTTATCAACAGGTATTATTTTTAAAAACCAGAATTTTTAAAAATAATACCTGTTGATCATATTAATATTGAGACATCATCAAAACATAAAAAGTGCACAGCCAAAAAGTTAAAAAGAGCAGAAGTTTTAAAAGTACTTTGTATGGTTTGACACGCAAAAGCTTTTGCGTTAAAAAGATGAGAATTAAGTGCAAGCTGAAATATTTTTAATACTAATCCGATAGTGACAAGATTACACGATTATTCAAATATTTTTAGGATTTTACTGTTTTACATTTACACTTTGTTGATTTATACCATTGAAGTACAGCTTCTGATTTTGAAAAACTTGATTTTATAAATTGTAAAAAAAAAGATTTTCTGTCTAAATGTATTTGCACATTCCTGAAACTTCCATTACCTTTTTTCCTTTTTTTTACATACTTTGTTCATTTTATTTTTAAAAAGTTTAGTTAAATTTAGTTTCTGGTTTGGCTACAACTAGTTATGTTTTTTTAAATTTGCAAGTGGGCTCAATTTCAAAAAGTGTAGCTAATTTTCATAAAGTTAGAAGTTAAGTCAAAGATATCTGTCCCATATGAATAAAAATTAGAAATTTTTATATTTTTGGACTGCTGAGACCAACCATAGGAGTATACATAAAAAAAAAGTTATATATTATATCGACACATATGTCAAAAGGAACCACAAAAATTATTAAGATATTTTTTTTATTAACTTTGGTGTTGCCCCACCCTAATATATATATACATCAACTGACTGACCACCATATATAAAAGCATAACACTATTGCGTATCTAAACAAATTGCAGTATCATGAATCATAAATCCTAAAGCATAGAAGCAAGCATTCTGGAATTTAATGTTTACAGTTCCAATATCTTTGGTATCTATTCTTTCCAAAACAATAGACACAGGTTTGTTTATACTGACAAATTCTAATAGAATTTTACAAATACATCCTTGTAACTTAGGAATTTTTGCTATTTTAAATGGCTGATTATAGGGTTTGGCGGTTTTTCAAATAAATTTGACACATTTGAAAACCAATTTTTAAATTACGAAAACCGGTTTTCTATTTTTTACCATTTTTATTATATTGTTATTATACAATAGCATTTTGTTATGTTATTTGAGTAATCTGTTTCCTTTTTTTTTAACACGCTTCTTTAAATTTATCCCTTTCCATTTTTGTAAAATGTTATGTAATAATTACCCAATAGAAACAGTTGCTTGACTGAAAATACATGCGATGTTAACACAAATTTTTAGAAAGTTTTTCCAAAATGGCTTCCCAAAAAATACATATGCTTCTCAAATAATTGGGATTTATTATGCATTTTTAAAATGTATTTACGTGTAAGTTTATATTGTGTTTATGTATTTATAAATGTAACTAATTTAAATCATTTATATGTTAATAGTATATATAATACTATTATGATATTTATATCTATTTAAATGTAATATTGTAGTATTTATTTTTATGTGTATACTATACTAAGTTTTTTTATTTTGCAAATTAGATTTTTGGAATTTGATACTTATAAAATCAAATTTGTTACTTATAAAAATCAAGCATGTTTTATATTATAATTTATAAGTAAATAATTTCCCTTGATTAGTTTG
Source organism: Hydra viridissima (assembly GCF_058129835.1). Taxonomy (NCBI): domain Eukaryota; kingdom Metazoa; phylum Cnidaria; class Hydrozoa; order Anthoathecata; family Hydridae; genus Hydra; species Hydra viridissima. The sequence continues at coordinate 8,950,677 of NW_028324312.1, read as the reverse complement.
TTAAGTATTTTGTTATGTTAAGGTAATATAATGATGATATGAGCTTAAGCTCTTATCAACGTGGTAATATAATTTAAAGTTACAATTAAAAAAGGTAAGGCATTTTTGTTTCAAAAATATTTATTCAATAATTTAATTTCATTTCCAGATAATAAAAAAAAAAGAATAAGTCAGAAGTTTGGAATAGTTTTAAAAGGTCAGGGATAGAAAAAGCAATCTGCAAATACTGTAATAAAATGTTGAGTTGCAAAGGTTCATCAACAAGTAATCTACGTAATCACTTAAAATCAGTTCATAAAATTGATATTTAAAATAAATCAGAAACGTTCAGCAAAGAAGATACTGGTCCTTCATCTTTTTTAAAAGAAAAAGCTAATATTCTAAATTTTATGCAAGTAAAAAGGAGTAGCTTACAAGAAATCTTATCAAAACTTGTTGCAATCGATGGGTTTTCTATAAATAGCATTACGAAAAGCTCATTTATACAAGAGTCTCTTCAACAACGAGGATATTCATTACCCAAAAAAAACTCTAGAGTAATGGATCTCATTCATGCATTTTATGACGAAGCAAAACTTGAAACTATTACAGAATTAGATTCAATAAAAATGAGTGGAAAAAAATTTTCTACAACTTTAGACAAGTGGACAAGTAAAAGAAATCATAGATATTTAAACATTAATGTACATCACTTAGCAGAAGATTTTAATTTAGGATTAGTTCCAATAGCTGGTTCTTGTGATGCTCACAGAACATTAGAATTAATTTCTGGAAGACTTAAAATATTCAATTTGAATCTAGAAACTGACATTGTTGCTGCAACAAATGATGGTGCTGCTGTTATGATAAAATTTGGCAAATTATCATGTATAATTAATCAACTATGCTATTCACATACAATCCACCTAGCAGTTACTGATGTATTATATAAACAGAGAAATGGTTGAAGCTGAATCCGAAGTAAATGGTTCAAGTGAGGAATCGGATGATGAAGATGAAGACAAATATGACGAATATGAAGGAACTTTTTCTTACATTTGTAACCAAGAGCATCCTATTCCTATTTTGTCTGACAATTGCAAACATTCTGTTTCACGAATCAGAAAAATTTGTAAATTTTTTTGTAAATCTCCAGTAAGAAATACCATTCTTCAAAATTATATAAAATTAAAAAAAGGAAAAGAGTTGAATTTAATTCTTGACTACAAAACAAAGTGGAATAGTATAGAGGAAATGGTTGGAAGATTTTTAGCAGTAAAAGAATGTGTAGTTTTAGCATTGAATGATCTTGGTTCATCTTATATGTGGAATGAAGCTCAATATCCTACACTTTTGGAACTTCATAAAGTCTTGGAACCCATTCGTCTAGCAGTAGAAGGCTGAGAGCAACGAGAGGCCACTTTATTAACTAGTGAAGGTATATTTTCATTTCTATTAAATGAACTGAAAAATATAAAGTCTAAAATAAGTTTGAATCTATTAAAGGCTTTAGAAGAAAGAATTCCAGAAAGAAGACAAGTTGAATTAGCATCTCTTTTACTTTTTTTTGCAAAATCCGGAAAACATTTCTGGTCCAGCAAAAAAATCTAGTATACTTCCTTGAGCTTCAGAAACCGACATTATTGAATTGTCTGAAAGGTTATTGTCTACAATATTTCAAAATTCTATTATAAACACGGCTTCAGATCAAGAGGAAATCGAAGAAACTACTCATCAGAGTAAAGCTTTTTTTAAAAGAGGTTATGGAAAATTCAATTAACAAGTTTCCTGAAGAGCCTGCAGAAAACACCACTAACCCAAAAAGACTGAGGGCTGAGTTTTCATTATTTGAGGCAACACATAAAAGAACCAAAAACTTAGATTTATTATTTGATGCACTAAAAACTATAAAACCAAGCTCAGTACCTAGTGAACGCATATTCTTAATTGCAGGCAATTTTGTGTCAAAAATTAGAACAAGACTTAGCCACCGTTCAGTGGACATATTTTGTTTTTTAAAATCTTATTTTCTTAGAAAAAGTTACGATAAGTGAAACAAATATAATATATAAATTAAGTATCTCTCGTTATTCAATTTTTTTTAAAAAAATTCGAAAGCCGGTTTTTTTGGGGAATTTGGAATTCGAAAACCGGTTTTTCAAAAAGTTGGTTTTTGTCCAAACCCTAGCTGATTATTTACATTTTCTGTTGCATTAGTAGTAAATCTTAGAATGTTATGAGTTAAAGGACTTTTAAAATCATCCCCCACTGTTTCTACTTTATAAAATACACCACGCAAACAGATGAAATCTTTTTCTTAAAAAATAAGAACAGATAAAATCTTTTTCTCAAAATAATAGATGTTGATGTCACTTCTCTGAAATTTGTCCGTGCATTAGGAAAACACTCTGCTAAGGAGTGTTTTCCTAATGCACGGACAAATTTCAGAGAAGTGACATCAACATCTATTATTTTTTTAAATTTCAAGTATAATAATCAAAGTTAAAAAAAAAAGATTACCTGCAATAAACAATGATTTAATTTTACCACGAGACCAACCCTTTAAGGCGCTACTAAAATAATCTTTCTTTTCTAACTTGTGACATAACCCAAGCAACTCGCTTTTTGAACAAATAACTACATCTCTAGAAATATTTTTCCCTCCAGGTGTTGCTTTTAATGCATCAGAATAAGCTTGAATGGTTGGATATTTACCTGGTGCACCAAAATATTGAGATATGCAAAATCGCTGGTGGCTATAAAGAAATTTTTCAGACTACTACATGAATACGCAAAAATAAAAAAAAATAAATAAAAATTAAAAACTATAACAGATAATTATACGCTCACCCATATTTACAGCAACATCAACTAAACTATATAACTAATCTCAAGGTAGAATTAAATTCAATAGATCAAAAAATAGATCTGCTTCTTTTTTATCTGCAAAAACTCAGAGTCTATTTTAAAGGAAAGAAACTTTACATTTGACCCAGACTATTACACTTTCATACCAGTTGCCAGTCTTTTTAGCTAGTTTTTCTTGTTTCTACAAGAAAAACTTCTTAAGGAGAATTTAAACTTCTGTTTGCATTTTCTGACTTTCTCCCTTATGGATTACGTAAATCAGGTAAACTCACTGTGTCTAAAATTTATTACACATTCAAAATTTTTTTTGTTTTAAAAATAAAAAAAAATATCACTTTTTGTTTTTAAACATACATATAAAAAGATATACAACATAAATATTTAAAAAATACATTTAAGAGACTTCATGATATATTTTATTATAAGACATAAGTTTTTTTTGTTTCATAAACTGTTTTTGATTCATGAAGAATATAGAATAATATAGTTTTAAAAAATCTTAAAAGTAAATATTTTTGTGATGTCTTATTACATTTTTTTTTTATAGCTGCTATTGAAAAAGGTGGTGGTTCTTCAGTTAAGTTTAAAATAGGACTTACTCAAAGTAATAAAAATAAAGTCAGATTATTTTCTGTTGTGATCATTATTTATAAAAAAATAATTATTTAATTCAGCTATGATAAATGAAAACACAAATCATACAAAGAGTTATAAATAAGTTACACAAAGAATTATGTACTTTTAATGATTCAGAAAATGTAGTTTGCTTATGTTTACTATTTGTGTTAAAACAATGTGTTATGTAAAAAATATGCTTAAGAGACTGCATGATATATTTTATCATAAGGCATAAATTGAAGAGTACGCAAAAAGGTGTATTTTTAAAAGAGGTAAATAATTACTCATGCTATATTTTGTTTTATCTTATAGTTACTATTGAAAAAGTTGGCAGTTCTTTGAATAAGTTAGTGAGTGGTATAGTAAATGGGAAATGGCAGGATATGATAATTGGTGCACATAACATTAGTCCACTGTCCAATGTTGGACAAGGAGCATCTGTTAGTAAATTAGTGTTAAATTTTTTTGCATATTTTTATGTGCAATTGATTGCATATAAAAAAACACTTTAACTATGATTTAACTATCTAATTCTCATTTTAGCCTATGAATAATCCTATGATAGTCTTTGATTGATCCTCTGAAATTCTTTGATTGATCCTATGATAATCTATGATTGATTCTCATTTTTACCATCTGGACTAATAAAACTTGGTTTAAACTTTGTTATTGCTGAAATTGCATTATTTGCCAATGTGAAATATATTTTTAGGCTGCCAAAGTTAAATGTGTTTTTAACATTTGTTCTCAAAATGATTGCTAGTTTACTCACCCCCCTCCCCATTCCTTAACTCTTAATTAAATTTGATGTTTTCACTAGCATTTAGCTGAAACAAAAAAATAAATGAAAAAAAAAAAATTATTTGGCTGATATAATGATCAATAATTTGCTCTCAACTTATTTATCAGTTCAATATCAGTGGGGTAGTTTAATAAGCCTATAATTAAATTTTAAGCCTAAAAGAAAATTATAAACATTGTTTTTACAAATTCACAATAGCTTATTCCAGCAATAAGTTTTAACACAGAAGCATTTTGCAACACATTATGAAAACCAAACCATGCACTGAATAATAAATCCAAATAAAACTTACTGGTTATTGATTGGATCAAATAAGAACATAATAACATCTTTGTCGGAAACTTTTTCTTTTTCAGTAAGCGATAAAAGATTGTTTGAAGTTGTGTTTAAACCTACAGAACTGAAAAGACTAGCCATATCAATAATAAGTAACAGGCGATATATGGAGAGATCAGAGTACAGATTGATGAACTCTAAACATCTATTGGACTTTGTTCTGGCTTCTGTTAGTTTTTTCTTATCAATTTCTGTAATTTTATTATCAGTATCAGGAACTGAGCAATCGCAGTATTTATTAATTTCATACTTCAATTTTCCAAAGAAGGTCAAACCCTAAAAAAAAAAAAAAAAAAAAAAAAAAAAAAAAAAAAAAAAAAACAAAAAAAAAAAGGGGGCTCTGAAATCATTTTAGACTCTGTTTAAATCTGAAAAGTAAAAATTTTAAACTTAATTTTAAACATTTGGTTTGAAATGTTTAATTTTGGATATTTGATTAAAAATATTATACACATACTGTAAAAACTTGATTATATATCTCATTTGCTTGTGCTTGAGATACATTTTCAGTTTCACGAAATTGGTTAATGGAATTTCGAATAGACATTATCAGCTTCTTCAAACCTTCACCATCTGCTTTCAATTCTTCAGCACGGGCTTTAGTTAGAGCTTCATCGATAACTCGCTTCAGCATGGCTTCTTGACTTTCTTCTGCTTCTATAAATATAAATACATAGATATATTGAATTTTTTTTTTTTAGATTAGAGATATAAATTTATAATTTATACCTGATTTGTGGCATTCTAAGAACCATAGAAACTTTTTTTTGTAAATGTTTAATGAACAGCTTTATAGATTAATTTATAAGTTTTGACATATATTATGAGTTTTGAACTAACTTATGTAGCTTGTTTTTTATTTATTATGAATTTTCAAAAGTTTACTTTTGATTTTTTTCTAACTGCAACGTACTTTTGAAAAAAATTAAAAATTAAAAATACTGCTGCACTGTCCTATTAAATACAATACTAAAAGTAAACATTTTTGTTTATAGATACATAAAGATTGTAATACCTTGTGATCCTCCAAACAAACCAAATATCATTGATATTACGCTCAATATAGATGAAATAAGAGCTCCCACCGGACCAGCCAAAGCGGCCAAACCACCAATTATACCAAGTGCACCAATTATCATATCCTGCCATTTCCCATTTACTATACCACTTACTAACTTAACTGAAGAACCACCAACTTTTTCAATAGCAGCTATAAAAAATAAATTTAATAAAACATCACAAAAATATTTACTTTTAAGATTTTTTAAAACTATATTATTCTATATTCTTCATGAATCAAAAACAATTAATGAAACAAAAAAAAATTATGTCTTATAATAAAATATATCATGAAGTCTCTTAAATGTATTTTTTAAATATTTATGTTTTAAACTTCAAAAGTCCAATCTTTTAAATGACTTTAAAGTTAAGAAATCATAGAATCTGATTATCTTGCAAGTTAGTTACTTTTGCAATTAAGTTTTTCTTCTTGATTAGTTATCCATCCAATCTAATAGGGAAAAGAGTAAAAAAAGAAAAAAAAAAAGAAGAAAGAAAATGGAGCTCTTCAATTTTCAGCAACAGAATATTTATATTTGTTTACATTAAATGTTTTGAGGCTTTTAGTATTTTTGAAATCAAATTAATTTTTAGTAAAAGGATGTTATATTTTTCAATTTAAGATTATAAAATATTTAACCCTTTCATGCACCAATTATTTTTCCATAATTAACATAACCCATAAAAAATCATCTACAAAATGACAGGGGTACTATGAAATGTTAAAGTAGACTTTTTCTACAGCCTTTTTAAACTCCCTTTTATAAAATAATATTGTTTTCAATCGGCTAGAATGCACCATTTGAATTGGGGAAGCTCAGTTTTATTTGTTGTTATAAAACAACCCAGCGCATGAAAGGGTTAACTTCATTTCTTGCCCAATTGAACTATTTTTTTAACACTACCTGGACCATTACATTAACTTCAAATTAAACTTTCAATCTTTAAACTTGTGTGTGTATATGTGTTTATATATATATATATATATATATATATATATATATATATATATATATATATATATATATATATATATATATAACACATATACACACACATATATCAGGGGTAGTCAATTTGAGGAAATTTTCATATCTAGAATTCCATACACTCTAGATTTGGGTCAGATATTAAAAAAACAACTCCCAAAAAATTTGAGTTCAACTGGACCACTTAATCCTCTCTCCTCCCCCCCTCCTCCTCCCCCAAGCACTTTTGTCAGAAAAATTTTTCTCAAAAACAGTTGATTTCACAGGTCCAGGGGGGGAAGTTAAATGAAAAATAATTTTTCTTTCTGGAATGTTTATTTTTACCTATTTATTTGAGTAAAAATATATGGTATCATAGTTTTTTTTAAAAAAAATTTTTCTTTTTGTATTTTGAATTGAATTAATTCCAATATTTGATAATATATTTACCAAATTTATGTCCAGAACATATACTTTTTATTTTTTTGGTTAATAATGTAAAGCTACAAAAAAAATTTAGTAATTTCTATGAGGTAGGAATTTGATGAGACCCAGCTATAGTAGCTCAAAGAACAATGGAATATTTCATTTGTTATAGTAGTTAATTATTTTGCAATAATTATTTTAAATTGGATTTTTTATAATAACAAAAACTAAATAAATTAATTTAAATATATATGAAAAGTGTAGTCAGAAAACAGGAAGTGAAAGAACACTAAGGTCTAAAAAAACTATTTATTATCAAAGAAGCAAAGCCAGCCATAAAAGGTAATAAATAGTTTTATAATGAATCCCTTATGTTTAAAAATTTAGCTAAACTTTTTATTTCTTTTCTTTTTCTTTTTTTTTCGCAACCAACTCTATGGTAAAGCTTTGCCAGAGTGAAGTTTAATAATAATTGTAACTTTGTCATTTTTAAGAAAGTTGATATTAAAAAAAAAAAAAGTAGTAATAAAGAAAACGCAAATTATCAGTAGCAAGACAATCCAATATTTACATTGTGGCAAGAAAAATATTCAATTGGGCAAATTGCAAAGAAAAGTTAAAGTTTCTACTTCAACAGAATTCAGCATGAAAAAGAAGGAAGAAGTTGGAAGTGTTGTCAATCGGAAATTATCAGGACATCAGCGAATTACATCTGCTACTGAGGATAGAAGAGATGCAACCACTAGTAAAAGAAACAGCATACTAACTGTCTCAGATAAAAAAGGCTGTCAGCTCCCAACAGGGAGATACTGCAGCACTTAGCTTACAACCAATCATTTGTGCCAAAAAAATCAAAAAAAGCCACTATTCTTGCTTGTCCCCATCAGAAAAACTTTGAAAGATGTGCAATAGAAAGTAAATTTTATTGTATTTTGGCCAAGATAAAAGGGTCATGGATTAAAGCTGAATTAATTATATTTATACAATTAATATACAAAAATTTTATTACATAACATATATATATATATATATATATATATATATATATATATATATATATATATATATATATATATATATATATATATATATATATATATATATATATATATGTATATATAAAACTTTATCAAAAAAACTCACCACTTAGCTTTTCACTTTTTTCAACTTGGCCTTTGACTTTTATTTCTGTCTTTTTCAGTTCCTCACGAAAAGGGTTTAACTTTGAGTCAAGTTTTGTATATTTATTCTGCGCAGTGGTCTTGATATGGCCTGCTTGCTAAAGATGACATATTATCTTAGTTAAGGTTTATATGATAAAATAACACAAATAAAATGTAGATTGCAAGAATGTATTTAAAAATATACTGTTTTGAAAAAAAAACCATTACATGTAGCACAATAAACTTAAGATCTTCTCTGATTAATGGAGCTAACTAAAGAATTTAATTCATACTTTAGTAATATAATAATTTCGAAAATTTTAAGTGTTATGATTTTTTATTTCCCGCCATTTTTTTGCTTGAGGTTTTATAAATTATTGAGTAAAAATGTTATGCACAGTATGGAATCAGATGGTCAAAAATAAAAAAATATTACATTTTAAAATACTATATTTGATCATGGATTTTTATTAGACACACATTAGATAAGAAAAATATGTCACAGTGCTTCGGAGATATAGTTTAGTGATGAAGTCAAAAATTTCGAAAAAAATTGTAAATCACACTCTTTTAGACTTTTTTTAGAAAGGCGTTTATGTGTAAAAGAATAAAACTTTCCCCAGACCATCCTTAGAGCTAAAGTTTAATGTATCTTTTAATATTCGCTTTCAGATAATAATATCTCTCGTATTCAAATTTCATATTTGATGGACATTTAAAAATTTGTTTAGAATAGTATAATTGAGATTACGTCACAATCGAATCTATGGTATGTTCACTAACTCATCCAGTTTCACATTTTTCACTTTTTCGAGATATTTAATATTTAATATAACTATTCAAATATGAAAAGATGCACAACAAGATTTTCATGGATAAATTGTATATTTTAAATATTAGGTTCAAAAATCTCATATTATGAATGTTTTTGAGAAAACCTTACGGTCTCAATTTGGTTTTTCTTAGTACCAGGTACAAACTTGCCTTGTGATGTATATATCTCAAGCCGCAGGTAAAAAAACTTCCCTTTTTTTTCTATTGTTTATCAGGTGCAAAAATATTTGTCGACGAGCTTTCTCCGGTCCGAATAAAATAAATGAAGTTTTTGATATCAATATTTTTTGATATCAATTTACCCCTTTTTTTTTACTGATATATACATATATATATTTGTATATATATATATATATATATATATATATATATATATATATATATATATATATATATATATATATATATATATATATATATATATATATATATATATATATATATATATATATATACATATATATATATATATTTACACACACGTCTTTTTAAGCCGTCTTTAATACGTGTTAAATAAGACAACTTTAAGATGTTTTAGTGTTTCAGTTTAGACCAGTTTAAGACAGCTTTAAGAGTTCTTAAATAAGGCAACAATTGAGTGTATATCCTTTATAATATGGGTGCAGGAGTGAACACACATTACAGTATTTAACTGAAATGTCATTATTGGGTAGACTTTTTTCAAATTCTGCCATGAAGTTGTATAGGCATTCTGCAACTTGAGGGCCACGCTCTTCAACGTCATTCAAGGTTCTTTTGCAAAGCAAGTGGAGATTTAATATATCTTTTTGAACTTTATGCATGGTCACCTATTTTTCAGAAGACCAGGAATCAGAGCTTTGCTTACATTCTGCCAGAAACGGTAAAATGTTGTAAATATCCTCTTTTGGTACTGGACTTATCAGCCTATTTGTTTTTAATATCAGCTTTTTGTATCTGGTAAAAAGATAGTGAGTGGTAGGATTCGAAAGAAAATAGCGGAATTATAAATGTTAAAAAGGATGTGAATTACAATATCTCAATAGTAGATAGTTCATAAAAAGTAAATACATGAATCACAAGACTCAGTGATGGGTCTTGAGTAATTCAAAATATATTTTTTTCATTAAAAAATGTCGCATTTTACTCAGAAACTCAGGTTTTCGCGCTTTTTTTTACCGCATTTACGCAAAAATACTGGGATAAATTATACTAAATTACAGTAAAACACTTACTATAAGTGAGCTTTAATTCCACTGGTGGTACCTTGAGACACCTTAATCACCTTTTTGCACTTATTGTACTCAGCAAATCCTGATTTCATGTCAGAGCCAAAGATTCTATCCTCTTCTCTGTCAAGCTTCGTAAAATAATTCCAACAAGACATAGTTTCTTGAAGATAGTTTGGTTTGGAAGTGGTTTGGTATACTTATCAGATCACTGAAGTAAGAACTTTGAGACTGCTAGTCTTTGTTAACTTTATCAAGCTTATATTGGAGGCTAATTTTAGGAGGTAATTAATTATTTAACAACTGACTTAATAAAAAATTTTACAATCAACTCCTCATCAAGTTTACCATCGACCGTTTTTTATAAAAACTGTTTTTATACCACCTTGTTCCCATATTTTCATATCCACAAATAAACTATCAACATAGTGCTATACAAGTATAAAGAACTAATGACGAGTTTATCATTTCAAAACAACATTCTGCTGTTATTTCTTTTTAATTTTGATAACCTAAGTTAAGAATTAGAAAAAGTTCGTTTGTACAAACCTCTTTGACATTTTTCATGAATGAATCAAACTTATTGGATAATGGAATCTGGTTAGATGTTGTCCTATGAGCAGCGTTGTACTGCTGAGCAGAACTCTTATGCGGCATTCGTTTTCCAGTAGTCGTTGCTATTCCAACAAGGAAAGTAATCAAGGTAAGCGTGAACATTGTAGCTAAAAGAAACAATTTTGTTTACTACGATAAAAATTAATTTCCGTTATTTAATTGGAACTCTCGGCTCCTAATTTTCAAAACTATTTTAAAAAAAGCCTAGATTTACTTTTTCTGATATGCAAAAAAGGATAGATAGCTAAATAAATAATAAAAGCAACATAATTTACCAATCTTTAAAGAAAATTGCTCATCGCCTATAAAACGAAAGTTTCATTTTGTATATTCTTAATCAAGGAATAACGAAGATTATAAAATCCATGTACAGCAATCAAATATAGTAACTTAATTAAAGAAGAAAAAACAAAGATACACAAACACATATAAGGTGCACATATTAATGGCAAATGGCAGTTATGTGAACGTTTTTTTTTCTTGGCTAATCTATAATTTACAGCGTCTGAGTTATCTCTCATTAAGCTCCAGCAGTTATCTGACATCATATGTGAGTCCCACCGGCTTTCATACCGTTTTTCCATTACTTTAACATCTTGATGAAAACGCTCCAATTTTTCCAAGCTCACATCTTGAAGTTTCTCCAGAAAATTTTCCAAATGACTGTGTAAATAGTGAATCTTCATACGCATTCTACATCCAAGATCTTGCTGGCTCATTAGTAGTTTTTCCACAATTTCTTTATAGTTGTCTGCTTTCTTACTACCTAAATATTCTGCACCACATTACAAAATGCATATCAAGCTCTTTTTTTTCTGTCTCATTCATTGATGTGATAATATTTGGATCTCTCATAAGTGTTCTTATTTGAAGTCCATCAAATATTCCAGCCTTTTTCTTCTCTTCATTAAGACTAGGAAATTTGAACATATATAACTGAAGAATTGTCCACTGGGGTCAAGAGCTTTTACGAAGTGCTTCATCAATCTAAGTTTCATGTGCAAGGGAGGAAAGACAATGTTTTTCCTATCCACTAAATGATTATTGATGACTTTCTTAATGCCAGATGCCAAAGTCTATCGCTTAGGTCATTCGTTTTTCACCTAATTCTCTGCTGTATTTCTAATAATGATAAATACGGATATGTAACGGATGCGGACATGTGCGAATTGCGGAAATCAATGGTTTATCTGATGGAGGAAATAGAGTCTCTTTTAATTCCATTAAAATTATAATTGACCTACGCAATTTGCACTTGTCCGCATATCCATTACTTACCCTATTGCACAAAAACGAGATGTGATAAAGAAAATATAGCTCAGATTTAAATTTAGCACCCTTAAATTAATTAAAAGCTGCTTTTAAACTTCGTGCCAGGGAAAAAATGTTTTTTTATATACATGTGTTATAAGGAACTTAGTAATCAAAAATAGTAGTAATTCAAAAAAATTGCGTTGCTATTAGTTTAAAGTTGTGGCACTTACTAAACTTTAAAAAAGCCGAACGCTTCTTTAAACACCTACTTTTACTCTTCCAATAGAACATCCAGCTCATAAAATAAGGAGCTAAGGAATTTCATAGATATTAACATTATTTAGTTTATGTTTATGAAACCATGGATTTTAAGTTCTCTCTCATTCCAGTTGCGATGTTTTCCAACAAGTTTTTTGTCGAGGAAAAAAGTTGTACAGCTAAACATATCAAGTAATGCGTCAGAGACATACAGTAATGATACTATGATACGAGTTTCTTATTGAAAAACAATCCATAATCCAAAAATGACTCTCCAGAGTAAATTCAAAATATGTACATAGAATAATCACTGACAGTGAGTAAAAAAAACTGTTGAACTTTCATTTGCTATAATGTCGAATTTTAACTTTTGTACGACTAAGAAGAAAACTGTAATTCAGGAACTAATTCAAGTAATAGAAGATTATAGTAAGTGAAATACCGACAGCACCATACACACCCTAGCTTTGTAGCGCTTGCAAGATGTAAGCATTCGAATAATTACTTTATTAGTTAAAAGGACTTATATCAGTTTTTGTAATTTCCTATGCATAAAATACAACAAACATAACTACTTTTACTGATTTAGTACCATAAACATAAAATGAAATTTAAGCCAAACAAAACAATCCCTTTGAGTAACTATCAAGCCTCTCTCTCTCTCTCTCTCTCTCTCTCTCTCTCTCTCTCTTTAACTAGTTGCTTTTCAAGAGCAACTATTTCCTTCACTTTTGGTGGGAAATAGTTGCTCTTGAAAAGCAACTAGTTAAAGTAGCGATAAACATAAAATTTCGAAAGGTACGCAGCACATTTCAATAAAAAATAAAAAAGGACATAAAAAACATGAGAAATTCAACGCTTACAATGACACATTCAGATAAGTCATCTAATTTGTATAGATTAAAGAAAGATAAGTACAAAAAGCTGATCAATAACTCCATTACAACAAGTTACAGATAGGCTGATAATAATATTAAGAACAGAATATATGCCGAAGGTAAAGAAATTATGACAGGCACAGCTGAATTAAACAAGATGCATATTAATCGGGAAACTAGCGCTTTAATAACACTTAAAGACCACTAGTGTACGGCTAACTAATCCTTTAACCCTAGCGCACGGTTAATTTATCCTGCAAAAAACGAGTTGAAAAAAATAAGCAAATCTATCTTAGACAAAATAAACAATAAGATAAGGAGCACGTTATATCTAAATCAATAGAAAAACAGGCAGAAAATAATCGATTGGTTCAAAAGAATTCAGGATAAGAAACTACAAAAATTCGTCATTTTCGATATTAACGATTTTCATCGATCAATTAGTGAAGAGCTGCTGAAAATAGTGATGTCCTTTGCTGAGAAATACATTTGTATTAAAGCTGAAGAAAAAAGAATTATCTAGCACTCTAGAAAACCTCTTCTGTTTCATAGAAATGAGACATGGATGAAAAAAGGATGCGGTCTATTTGATGTAGCGATGGCTGCATTTGATGGGGCTAAAGTTTGTGAATTAGTGGGTCTATTTCTGTTAGATAAGCTGTCATCCGTTTATAATAAAAAATTTATAGGTATTTACAGAGACGATGGTTCGGCGGTCTTTAAAAATCTAAGTGGTCTAGAATCAGAAAGATTTAAGAAAACAATCACAAAATGTTTAAAGAATTTGGATTAAGTAATACCATCAAATGCAACTTGAAAATTGTTAACAACCTGCATATCACTTTGAGCCTAAACAATTCCACTTATAAACCCTATAGCAAGCCAGAGAATCAAATAAACTATATACATAAGGAATCAAACCATCATCCGAATATAGTTAAGCAAATACCCATTTCAATGTAACGCAATTATCAAGACCTTCATCCAGTGAGAAAATATTCGACAAAGCGATTAAGTGTTATGAAGAGGCATTAAATAAATCAGGTTATAGTTATGAATTAACAATATATATATAATATATATATATATATATACATACATATATATATTATATATATATATATATACATATATATATATAATATATATATATATATATATATATTATATATATATATATGTGTATATATATGTATGTATATATATATATATATATAATATATATATGTATGTAAACATATATATATTATATATATATATATATACATACATATATATACACATATATATATATATATATATATAAAACTAACCTTTTTAAAAACCTTGATTGTCTTGTGAGACTTGAGTCAAGACACAAAAAGCGTGCCAAAAATGAGATGAGAACTTAAATGAACTTTAAAATACTTGAATGATTTTGTTAATAACAAATGTTGATGCGTGAAATGTTCATGCGTTTCAAACATTAACTTGCTAAAAAAGTTATTTAGATTCACGATTGTTAGTTCATCCTATTTGCGCCAACAGTATTTAGAATAAATGAATTAGAAGGTTAGAAGTATTATTGTTGAAATTACGACGAAAGAGTTGTAGCAAATACAAAAAAAGTTTTAAACCAATATTTAAGCTTTAAATTGCAAAACTGCAGAACGGGAAAATCAAATAGAATATCTAAGAAGAAATTCCAAGATTAGAAGATAATTAATTGCATGAAAAACAATCCCCTAATTAGGACTATATATATTTATGTATTACAATGACTGTTTTATTTTGAGTACAGTGTAAATATCTTTCATATCATTTACATGTTTGTAAGTTATCGAAATGACGTCATAAAATTTTTTTGGAAAATATGACTAAAATCTAGTTTTCTCTTAACTAAATTAGTTTACTAATTATGTTAATTATGTATTTATGTAATAGTTAACAGAATTTCTCTTCTGGATTTTCCTTTCGGATTTTACATTTTAACCGAGATTTTATTGTCGTCAACAGTGTAATTATTCAAACTTGGTTGAACAAGGGCGTATTAATAGATGGACGTTCAACGCATTGTTATAGATCAAAGGTGCCGCCAATTAGCCAAAAGCTATGCGTGTTACCGTCAATTTTCTAAATTCATGATTAGTGATCGACCGAAACCGAAATTTGAGCCGAAACCAAAAGTACCGAAATTTCGGTTCAGTAAAGCCGTAGCCGAAGCCGAAATTGAAATTTCGGCCGAAGCCGAACCCGAAACAGCCGAAATTTGAAAAAAAATATTAAAAATCCCTGAACCTTTTATGATCACCGAGTTAAAGCAAAAAAAACTATTTTACGTATATCTAAGCAATCACCTTGTAACATAATTTGATAAAAACTATAATATGTCAAAAAAAAAAGTAGAATATGTCAAGACATCTTAATAATTAAAGTTAACAATTGAGATATTTTCTCTACAGAATAAAATTTTTTCCATGTTTTCTGGCAAAAGTCTGTTTCTTTCATTTGAAAGAATGTCTCCAGCAGTTGAAAACAACCTTTCAACTTCGGTAGATGTTGGTGGAGGTGTAAGGAATCTCTTTGCCATTTTTGCCAAACCAAACTTTGCTTTTAATGTTGTTTTTTCTTCATACTCTCTCCAAAACTCTAAACAGCATGAAGATGTTGGGCTTTCTAAGTACTCGTTTAAAACTTCTTTTGCTAATTTGGAAGTTGGATTTTTAGACCTTGTATTTTGTGACTGTGCAATTATATTTTGCATCATTGAAGAAAACTCAGTGTTCTCAATAGACTTAGTTTTCATCACAGGAGTAGTTTCATTTTGGCTCAAAATGGAACTGTCTATTTCCAAAAGAACTTGTTTTTTTGCAGCTTGAAAGGCTTCTTGGGATCTAAAGAAGTGGTGCTTGAATCTGGGATCTAGAAGTGTTGCTATTGCAAAATGATCAATGGTTTCTAAGTCAAAAAAACGTGCCTCCATTGCTTTCTTTAAAGCATTTTTCATGCCAATCACTTCTTCGTCATCAGAGATAACTTCGAATGACTTCAGGATAGTTGTCACAATTGGAATACATGCACTGATGCAAGCATCCTTTCCAGAGAGCAATTTGGTGGCTTCTTCGAAAATCGCTAAGATGTGTACCAGCTTTTTACACAGGCTCCAATCCTGTACAGTGAACTCAATGCCGCTGGAAGGACGGATTAGCAGCGTGGTAGCAATTGCTGATTTCAAGTACAGAATTCTTTCAAGCATGTAATAAGTTGAATTCCAGCGTGTTGGGACATCATTTTTGAGTCCGAGCCTGTCAAAATTGTTCATTTGAACCTCTTGTTGTTTGTAAAGCTCAGCAAAGAAGGAATTTGAAAAAGAAGCATGAGTGCAAAGCTTTCGACATTTTTCTATCAAGTTTACAGCACTCTGAAGTGAAAAAAGTTCTTTTTTAATCACTAGTTGAAGTGAATGATTTAGACACCCAGCAGACTTGTAAACACACTGTGGTTCTTTGAAAGCTGCTTTTATATTTGCAGCATTGTCTCTTAAGCAGACTGTGATCTTGTCCTTTAGCTCCCACTCTTTCACAACATTCTCAAGTCTTTGAAAAATGTTTGAAGCAGTATGTTTTTCATCAAACTTGGAACATGACAGGCAGAATTTGATCCGCTCCCATTTGTCTGAAATGAAGTGTGCCATCATGCCCAAGTACTCATAATGAAAGGATGACCAAGCGTCCAGAGAGATGGCGATAGTTTCAGCATTTTTTTTCGTTGAGCATAACTTTCGTTGCAAACTTAATCTTTTCATAGGCTGGATTGAGCATGCTTCAGTAGTATTTCTCACTTCCAATGTCAAAGTGTAGTTTAAAAACTGCATGATGGCGTAAAAATCCCGGATTATTCACAATTGACCTAGGCTGTAAGTCGAGGATAATCATTTCAAATATAGATCTATGAAACTTAAGACCTTCTTCGGAATTTGAATCAGTTTTTGAGATATTGTCAACCCAGCCAGGCATTGTAAATTGCAACATTTCAGTCCTCTGGCGTTTTGATCTGATGTCAAATAAAGGTATTGTTCTTTTTTTAATTGTAAGAGGCTCAAGCTGATCTGAAGTTGGTATATTTTCAGGATTGTCGGTAGTTGTGAGTATTGCTTTTTCAGTTTGGAGATTTTTTAGAGTAAGCTGTGGGTGCCGACTTCTTAAATGTGATGAAAGTCTGCTAAGTGATTGAAGTTTTGGATTGTGGGATCCACGAGATATTTTCAAATTGCAGATATTGCAAGTTGCGAATTTGGAATCACTGGCTGTTACGGTAAAATGATTCCACAAATAGCTTTTCTTTCGATTATTTTCCATTGTAAAATTTAGCACTGAGAAACTTTGATTAAATTATTGATTTTGGTTACTTAACTTAAATGTTAACTTATTTAAAGAATGATTTGAGAATAGTAACTTGAATCAATTATGTAACGTGACTTCAATTAAAATTTCTACAATTGTTATAATTAAAAATTGATTTACTAACAAACGATTAAAATTAGGAAATCGTCATAATCCCACTCTAAATTAAAAGAAAGTTATCTAGACTTTAAAAAAAATCTTATAAAAGTTTCGGTTCATTTCGGTTGTGGTTTGAACCGAAATTTCGGCCGAAACAGGAAAAGTAAAAAATTGTTGAAGCAGAAATTTCGGTTTCGGCTTCGGCCGAAGCCGAAAGTTTCCGTTCACTATTCATGATACAGATATTCCGACTTTTACCCGTCAAATTTCCGTCAAAAAACCTCCATCAGTAAATCCATTATAATTATGCATTTACTGAAGTTTATGGTTATAAAAGACGAAAAAATTAACCAAGAATAGTTCACAAATCTTTAAAAGGTTGATTTGAGCTATGAACTTTGCTTAATAAAAAAATTAACTGTGTTTAAACTTTGACGTCTAAAATTAGGCTTTTGCAAAAAGGCTATGTATGGTTTACTAGAATGGATAGAGTAAAATGAAACAAATTTTCCTTGTTAAATTGAAGCTGCTATGATATACTTTAAAGGTCGAAAAAGATATTTTTAGTGTTCTTTTCACCCCACTCTCAGATTATGCTTCCCACTTTAAGGTTCAAATCAGAAAGTATTTCTTATTTTTGTCGGAAATGTCGAACTTTTTTGCCTCGCTTTTTTTTTTTTCTTGAATTTGTGATTTTTTTTTTCGTGAACGATCAATAAAGAAAATTAATTTAAAAAACGGTTTGATGTAGTAATATAATTGTAGTAGTAATAATTTGCCTCGCTTTTTTTTTTCTCTTGAATTTGTGATTTTTTTTTTTTTTTCGTCCTAGTTAAAAAATTTCTTACTTTCGATACCTAAATCGTATTTTGTCTAAATGTATTATAACTAAAAGCATCTTAACCCTTTCATGCGCTGGGTTGTTTTATAACAACAAAATAAACTAAGCTTCCCTAATGCAAATAGTGCATTCTAACCGATTGAAAGCAATATTATTTTATAAAGGAGAATAGTACCACTGTCATTTTGTAGATAATTTTTTATGGGTTATGTTAGTTATGGGAAAATAATTGGAGCATGAAAGGGTTGAAGTTCATAAAAAACTATTGATTTCAGAAGTTGGAAAGAAATATTAAGTATGTATTTTTAATGAGCATTTTTGATAAATCTTTTTTAAACAGTCAGTCATGTAAAGCTACTTTAACTTATAATGATCTTATCATTTTTATTATTATTGTTGTTACTAATAGTAACAACATATGATAATAAAGATGGTAAGACCATACCTTTCGCTGCATATTCTTGAGCCTACTACAAGTGATGTACAGCCCTATTTTTAACCTTTTCTAGATATATCAAAAGAAGTAATTTTATATTCCTATCTATTATCTCATTACTGGATAAATGAGTCTTCATGAGGAATATTTAAAACATTTATGCAGAATGTGTGGCTGCATAATAAAACAGGATAGTCACTATCAGTTAAAACCTGTTGTTATCTTTAAACAAGCAACTCTTAGTTTTTACAAGCTGGATATAACCTCAGACTATCAAAAAGTTCATCCTAAATATTTATGCAAATCATTTTATATGGTCTTATGCAGGTTAGATTTAAAATCAAAAAAAGGCCTTGAAGCTAAGAGTGATAAATTCTTCACTTTTTCTGAACACACAGAAACCTGTTATGTATATAACACACTCACAAGAGTTGGAAGAAATAAAAAAGTACATGCAATAAGTATTGTGAGGAGGGAAAACTAAAATAAAAACGACGATCGATAGAAAAACATACACAAGATGATTCACCAACTCTTCATATAAATAAGTGATAAAGCGTTAGAAGAAAAGTTAAATACAACTGTGGAAAAACGTAAATACGAAGACGCGTAAATGATAAAGCGATAATAAGAAAAGCTAAAAACAACGATCGGAAAAGACACATACAAGATGACTCGTCCACTATTCACATAAATAAATGATAAAGCAAAAAGAATTAAGTCAAAAACAACAACTGAGAAAAGACGTAAACACGAAGACTCATAAACCTGCCATATAAATAAATGAAAAGATATCGCAACAGGAAAACAAGCAAAAACTATAAAAGCTCAAAAAAAAAAGAAAGAAGGGGTCAGTCAAAAAAGGAGTTAACTAGAGTTAACTGGAGTTAAGTGGAGGAAGAGATAAGAAGAGAAAGAGTTTTTGAAGAAGAGATTTAATTGAGAATTTTAAGAGAAAGAGTTTTTGAAGAAGAGATTTAAAAGAAGATTTTTATGAGAAAAGAGTTATAAGAGATTTAAAGAGGATTTTAAAGAAGAAAAAGAATTTTGTGGTAAGAAGAGTATTTTGATGAATAAACAGTTTAATAAGCAGTTGAATAAAAGAAGAAAAGAAGATTTTAATATTGATTGTTGGAGAATAACCAGAAGATTTAATTAAAGAAGAGATATTTGTAGTAAAAGAAGATATAAAAGAAAGAGGAGTAATTGAAATAAAAAGTATTGAACACTGCAAGAAGCGTAAGAGAATATTATTTGTATTATATAAAAGTTATAAGAGTAAGAGTGCTACCATTACACATTAATAGAACATTTGTTGAGTTTTATTATATTATAGAATATACTGAGGACGGCGATTATAAGTTTAGCCCTTTTAGATTAAACCTTGCCCATTCCTAACCAAACTATCCCTAAACCTAGCCCTTTCCTAACCAAGTACTTCCCAGACCACTAACCTCGTTCCCAACCTCCCTAATCCAAACATAACCTTAACCCAAACCTTCCCCTTCCCCTTTAATTAAAGAAAAAATAAACAGAAGAATATATATAAAAAAAAACGCCGCCCTCACAGTATTCATCAACAGTTAAAAGCATTTGCATCAAAACATGGTTTTGACTGTTACAATGAAGATAACAAAAATTATTTTGTAATAGTTAAAATCAATAGTTATAGCCAGTCAAATGGCATGTGGAGACTAATTATTTTAAATCGTAAAGTGCCATTGTTCATAAATAATAACAAATCTCTTCCAGATCAACTATCAATCTGTCAATATTATGTTCTCCAACATTTCATGCATAAACATCTGTAAAAGTAATAATGACTTCCACAATCTTTTTTTCTAATCAGAAGTAAATTTTCTGATTTTAAAAATTTCTGAAGCACATCAAATGAGGATATTGGAATATTTGAAACGAGAGAAGGCAATACAGTTGAAAACTTTAAAGTTATTAGACATAAAGATTGTTCATTAATGTGGTCAGAAGTCTGTTTCGCAATTATCACCTATTGTTTCGCTATTGTTATCTAAACAATACCGTAACACACATATCTTTTTAATGAAACAATGCGTTGAACGTCCATCCATTAATACGTCCTTGGTTGAATTAACATTTTTTCCTTAAAGCACCCTGACTTTTTAATCACGGCCGTGATGAACTCGCTTTTGTTACGCTACATAATATGATTCACGTTCTAGTTTAAATCCGTTTTTTAAAAGTTCAAAGTTCAAGTTCAAAATTAGGGTTTTCTCAGAATATCAGATGATGTTAAGAGAGACTTTCTGTAAGAACCAGGCAAAAATACAACTTTTTTAGAGTGACCCTCTTCAAAATTGCTAATTTTTTAATATTATGTTGCTATTCATACTGGACGCTCAGTTCCAAAATTTTTTTTAAAAATATTTATTGGTTCACTAGATATTGGATTTCAAAGTTTGAGTAAATTTACAGAAATATTGACCAAATGTAGTCAAGTGCATTTTTAAACTTGAAAATAGAACAAAATATATGCTATCGAATATCAATTTCACTTGATTATTGTTTATTGGCTATTTTAGACCAAAAGTTAACAAAACAGGTAAATAAAATGTTTTTCCTTGTCTAAATATCATGCATCAAAAGTACGCAAAAATTTATTTTTAGTCTTTTTGAATCTTCGTTTTTATCTAAAGCCGCGGGAATCCCATAATTTTTTTTTTTAGTTATAAATCTTCAACTAGTTAATTAACTTAAAATATAAAAAAACATATGGGGAAGTAAAGGCTTAGTCGCAAAATCCAACTCAAAAATGAAAGTTTAGTCATTTAGCGCTTTTTTTGTGACCTCATAATGGCTAAAGCCCTGGGTTTACAGTAAAATTTGATTTTCAAAAATGAGTACTGACCTTTAACCTATCTTATTTATAAAAAATACCTATGGGTTATTGCAATAGTATCTAAAAAATAACATATACCTCATATTGATGATTTCTATTTTGAATAATAAATGTTTTATGTAAGAAACAGAAGGAGCTCAAATCATGTTTTTTGAGTATAATTTTTACTCTGAATATTTTTCCTGAGTATGATTTTGAGTATGATTACTTTATTTGATAAATCACTTTGTAAACCCAACTGATATTTTCTGCGTGTATAGTTAGTTTATATTTTTGACTTTTTTCGAAAACATTTTTGAAAATGTCAGGAAAAAATATTTCTTACGAAACATGTTGCTGCTTTGAATGGAATAATTGTGGACCTTACATGCGATCTACTCCAAATGTAGACGAAATGTTTGAAACAAGCCAACTCACTGAAAATATACAACCACATCTTATAACCCTAAAGGTAATTTTTCAATTTTAGTAAAAACTTTTACTTAAATGGATTTATAACAATATCTTGTAAATGCTAAATTTAGGTTTTAATAAATTAATTTTTAATAATAAAAAAGATAGTAACAAAATAATAAAATTGGTTTTAAGGTATTAAAGAGTTATGAGTTAGCTTGTGATTGGAACGAAAAATCTCTGATTGAAAATCGATTAAACAGAAAATTTAACAATGTAGAGAAAATATGTGCATATCATCGCTACACTTTAGGAATAGGATGGAAACAAGGAAAAAAATGTATGCACCCTGATCACAAACTACAAACAGGGAAGAAAGCAACAATAGGGCGACCCTCACCAATATCTATGACACTTCAAATATCTTCCTGTTATAGTTCATACTTTCCAATTGGTTCAATAATATGTGATCGTCATCGAAAGGAACACTATTCCGAGACAAAGAAAAAAGAAACAAACATAGAAACTGAACTTGAATCTACATCAGCAGCATATGATATTGATTTTTTACCAGATGAGTTCTTACAAAATCAAGAAGAGCTCAATACTTCAAATGAAATCAGAGAAAGTATTACAGATTGTCTTGGGACCAGTCCAATTAAATTCCAGTTTAAAAGAAAACTTGAGCTTATCAATGAATCCACAAAGCAACAAATGCGAAGGAAATATAAACGTATGGAAGAGGCCTTGAGAAATAAATTTGCAGAATGCATTGCACCTGGTCAATCGGAAGAGTTTTTGAAAGTGCTTGACGGTAGTGAAAATACCGAAACAGAAATTCCGGATGAAATTGAAAAACTCGTGGAAATGTATAACAACAGTGACGCAACAAGTCAACTGGTAATTTTGGCATTTATTGATCATAATAAATACACAAAGCAATTTTTATGCGACACATTTACATGCACAACATATAAAATAGAACTTGCCAGAAAATGGAAGTCCTTGCAAAATGGGTTTGTACTACCCCAAAAAAATTTATTTACAAGAAGTAGACTTTCAATTCCAAAATGTGAGCATTTTTTAGATTTTCTCTTCTCAAGTGGATTATTACAAGACGTTTCTTATGGTATTTCCAAAATAAAGTATGACAGTGGTGATGTTGAAACTGTTGCCCGTGCCATTTTAACAGCAAAAAACAGTCATACCATTGCTTTATATTGCGAAAGCTGCAAAGAAATTGGATACGAACCTCTGTCCGAATCAAGTTTATTGCGAATACTAAATGCAATTAAACCTTCTCATAGAAAATGTCTCGCTGGTTTAAATGACACGGCTGCTGCTGGGATGAACGCATTTGCAATACTTGAACAGTTCGCAACTATGTTCAATAAAAAATCAACTGTTGAGAAACTCGAAAGATCAAAAAGGTATTTAAAAACTAAATATAAGCTTCATTGCAGCGATTTGGAAAATGAAATTGCAACACATTCAACTAGATTTGCCCTTTCTGATCCTGAAAACATTAAATTGCAATCATGTAGCATTTTGAATGATTCTGTATCCTATGAATGCAATGAATTATTTGAAGTTTTAGATGAAGTCAACCAAATAGGAAATGAAAATAACTTTGGTGATGATGTATTATATGACATTAAAGTTTTAATAAGCAGCATCACAGAGTATATGAAGCACTTACTAAGAGATGCACAGCAAAAAAAAGCAAAGAATGATGCATATAAACAACTAGATGACCAATCAGCACTTTGGTTGAAAGACTATTCACAAAAAGTATTGCCCGTGAGATTTCGAGAGGACCAGAAGGACTACTTTGGAAAGAAAGGCATCAGCATGCACATAGATGTTTTTTTTACAAAAAAAAAAGACATTCTCAAAATACACGTTTACCTAACAATTGTGTATCGATGCGATCAAGGTGTTTCCTCTGTTATCTCTATTGCTGAATCAGTTCTAAATCAGTTTCGCCTAGATGAGCCGGAAATAGTAAATATTTTTGCGAAGTCAGATTATGCTAACTGTTATCATGCTAATTATTCAGTCGAATCTATGTACAAGCTCTGCAAAAATAAGAATTTTAAACTTCTACGGTACGACTTTAATGAGCCTTGCTGTGGAAAAGACCAATGCGATAGGGAAAGTGCATCCGCTAAAACAATATTGAGAAGTTATGTAGACGCTGGCAATGACATAGTAACAGCAGAAGATGTTGCAAAAGCAGTGAAATACGGATATGGCATCAAAAATTGAGAATGTTACTTTAACTGGTCCTAAAATTCCAAATATAAGCAACTACCACTCCTATGAGTTCCAAGAAGACTACATGACTTTGTGGCGATACTATGAAATTGGAGAAG
Organism: Hydra viridissima; assembly: GCF_058129835.1. Classification (NCBI taxonomy): domain Eukaryota; kingdom Metazoa; phylum Cnidaria; class Hydrozoa; order Anthoathecata; family Hydridae; genus Hydra; species Hydra viridissima. The sequence continues at coordinate 8,926,010 of NW_028324312.1, read as the reverse complement.
GAGTTAAAGTGCTATACAACAACCTTTCAGTTGAAACATCAATTGAATTGATTGTTCCATTCACAAGTACTGAAGGAAACTTTCAGCGAAAAACTCAGGGAAAAAATAAGAAAAGAAAATATGATTTAAATACACTACATTTTTGCCAGGAGACAGGTTGTATGGAATATTTTAAAACAATTATCGAGTTAGAGGGACATATGTTGATAGGGCAGCACAAAAGATCTGAAGAATTTTCTTCTTTAGATAAAGTAAAAAAGATTTACACTGAAAAGATGAAAGAAAATTTGTAAGTTCATTCAAATTGTATAACCGCATCGGTTTAGATCACACCTACCCCAATAAACAATATATACTCTCAAAAGTTCAAAAAGTTAGGTTGGGCCAACAAGAAAGACGTTTCGTTTTTTCATAAAGCAGAAAAAACTACTTTATGAAAACTTCATAAATGGAGAAAATACAGGAAAGAAGATGTCACCAGAAGAAGTTAATACACTGATAAAAAAATCTCTTACCGCGGATGAGTTCGTTTCAAGTCAACAAATAAGATCTTTGTTTTCTAGATGGAGTAATCTATTAAGAATTGGAAAATTGACTGCACCGACTATTGAAGAAAATGATAACAATAAATTTGAAGATGAAGAAGCCGAGAAATATCAAGAAGAAATACATAAACTTGCCACTGAACTTTCTGTTATATGGAAGAAAGATGATTGGGTGGCAGTTGTTCACAAAAATCAATGGTATCCAGGAGTTATTGCAGAGGTAAACGAAAAAACTAAAAAGTTAAAAGCTAATAGCATTGATAACAGTATTAGAATTTAAATCATTATTTATTATAGAAGTATTATGTTTCAGTATGTTATTCATAGATTTTTTAAAATTTGTTTTAATATTTTCAGATAACTGAAGACGGTATTGTAGTTGACTGCATGAAAAGTGTATCTTTTGGAAAAAATTGTTATCGATGGCCTAACCAGAAAGATAGCATTGTATATTCTGATGAAAACATCTTATGTAAAATAAGTCCCCCGACTCCAATTAATCAAGCTGGGGATTACTTCTTAGCAACAAATGATTTTGAAGAAGCTAACAAACTAATGAACAAATAAGCTTAAAAAATAAGTTAAGAAATTAACTGTAAAACAACATGTATGTTTTTTTGAATAACTATCAAATATGCGCATACCCCACAACTATTATTTTTCTATCTGATCATTAAAAAAACAATGTTCACATTTCTCTTATACTATTTCTTGTAAACTCAGGGCTTTAGCCATTATGTGTTCACGAAAAATGCGCCAAATGACTAAACTTTCATTTTTGAGTTGGATTTGGCGATTAAGCCTTTACTTGCCCATAGTTTTTTTTACACTTTAAGTTAATTAACTAGTTGAAGATTTATAATAAAAAAAAAATGTTATGGGATTCCCGCGACTTTAGATGAAAACGAAGAGTCAAAAAGACTAAAAATAAATTTTTGCGTACTTTTGATGCATGATATTTAGACAGGCCAAAGTCTTTGTTTTATCTAATTTATAATTTTTAAGTCTAAACTAGCCAATAAACAATAATCAAGTGCAATTCCTAATTTAAAGTATTTAGTTTGTACTTTTTTTAAGTTTAAAAATGCTTACGGCACCATTTAGTCAATATTTCTAAAAATTTAGACAAACTTTGACATCTAATATCTAGAGAACCAATTAATATTTACTGTAAAAATTTTGGAATTGAGCATCTAATGTGAATATCAACAACATATAAAAAAATTAATGATTTTGAAGAGTGTCACTATTGGGCCTTGCCTGATTCTTACAGAAAACTTCTCTTAAAACCTAAATTTATAAATTTAAATAATAGTGCGTTTATTTTTGTATTAAACATTCGTGGCATAACTTTCTTTTAAATTTTTCAGATGTGAAAAATGAGCCATTTTTTGCATCTGACAAATGCCACATGAAAGATTTGGAAAACTTAAGAACAACGTTCCCTTTTAGTATAGTGAAGAGTAGTTTCTTTAACAATTTATTCCAAAAATCTTTCACGAAATGAACAGCCACACAATAAAATTAACTCAAATAAAGATCAAAGAATAGCGTTGGCAGCGAAGAGCAGCGTTGGCGTTTGTGTACGAAAGAGTAATTCAGAATAATTTATATTGAACGAACGTAACTTTTTTGATACGTATTCAATATATTTTCAATATATATATATATATATATATATATATATATATATATATATATATATATATATATATATATATATATATACGGTTGAGAAAATCTTTGAGATTTTTTTTAGATTTTTTTTGGGAGATTTTTGGAGCCCTCTCTTTGGAGAGATGTTTTCGGGAAGATTTTGATGAAGTGTTTTAAAGAGAGTTTTTGAAGATGTATTAAGAAAGAGTTATGAAAGATTTTAAAAAAAGGATTTTAAAAGAGAAAGAAAAAGTTTTAAGAAATTTTAAAAGAGGATTTTATGAGAAAAGGATTTTTTGAATTTTTAAAGAGAATTTAATGAAAAGGATTTATGATTTATGGTAAGGAAATGTATTTGAGTAACTTTCAATTTGCGTTATTATAAGTATTAATGTATCGTTATTTGTATGAGTTAATATTAAGAGAATATATATATATATATTAATGGGAAATAATTGAGAATAATTATTAAGAAAAATAAGTAAGAGAAGAAAAATCAGTCTAAAGTATTTTTATTTTCATTTTCATTTTAAGTAAGGCAATATTATTATTGATATTTTTATTATTGCTTTATGCGTTAAAAAAATTGTTATTAAAGTCTGATGCTCCTATCGCGCTTTTACCACATCTGCGTTACACACTGACAGTCCTACCTCACATTTTATCACTCTCTATATTTGCGCTAACATTACACTTACATAGAACCAACCACAACAGTCCCATTTAATCATCACATCTTTAACATAAAAATAAATAAGAATAAAAAAAAAGTAAACAAAATCCCCACCCTCACACTCACATCGCTGTTGTCATTATCGCTGTCCCACACTTTTGCATCACTCAATAATACTCTGAGCACACATAATAAATAAAAATATAAAATTAAAAAAATCCCCGCCCTCACAATATATATATATATATATATATATATATATATATATATATATATATATATATATATATATATATATATATATATATATATATATATATATATATATATATATATATATATATATATATATATATATATATATATATTTCGTGTTAAGGATGTTACAAAAAACACAGGTCATTGCAAATAGTAATTCTCTAATAAAACGCAAAGACCTAAATAATATAAAGAAAAGACAAGAGAAAATCATAAGAAATAAACTAGTCACATTGAAAGTAGAGCTTTACAAATATTTATAACACTTTTAAAACAGACTTTTAAAAGAGTTAAAATATAGGTCAAATAATTATTATAATGTATTCACATATACATAGATATATACAGACTTTTAAAAGAGTTAAAAATATACAAAAATAAGAAATAATAAAATGTACATAAACATAAAGAAAAATGTTATAGAGGTAAAGAATAAAGTTAAGCGTAACTTTTTAGGTAAAAATGATAGAGTGACTTTAAGAACAGATTCTTGGATCTAAGGGTAAAATCTGTTTAGGGTGTACGGAACGGTCTTCCAAGAAAAGATACACTGATACGTATTTGAATGTTTGATAGGAAGATTAAGATGACTGATGTAAATAATAAAGAGAAGAGGACCTAATATGGATCCCTGAGGAATACCAATGCAAACTCTTTTAATGTCTGAGAAGGTGCCATCTGTTACAAACTGTTAAAGATTGGAAAGGTATGATTTAAACCATTGCAGGGGAAAGCTGCGTAAACCATAATAGTTAAGCTTTGATAGGAGAATGTCATGGTCTACGGTGTCAAAAGCTTTTTATAAATCAATAAAAATTCCACAAGCAAAGTTTCCATTATCATGAGTAACTCTTATTTTGGTTTAGGAAGTCGTATAATTTATTATCCATAACTTTTTCAAAAATTTTGCTTCAATTGAAAAGAAGAGAAATCGGACGATAGTTGGTGCAATCAACCGTAGATCCTTTTTTGTGGACTGGAATAACTTGGACCAGCTTGAAGACAGCAAGAAAAAATTCCTTTGCAAAATGAATTATTTAGGATGATGCTTGGTGGTTTGCATAGAATTTTTGACATCAGTTTAAGAAGGTTTGTTCGAAAGCTCTTCGGTCCAACACTCTTATCTTCTATGAGAGTGGAATTTATATAGTCGAGGGTTTCCTCTTCAGTTATTGGTTGCACATTAAAAGAGTTGCTATTAGGATTTGTCAGATGCTTTTGAAAGTTGAATCTAGAATTCGGAATTCCATCGGATAATTTTGAAACAATCGTAGTAAAGAAATTGTTAAAATGATTAGAGATAGCTTTAGGATTAGTTTCGCATACTGTTTCAGAATGAGTGGTTTTGCGTGTAGGCTGTATGATAAAAGGAAAAAGAGAATTCGAAACCATTGATTCTCAAAAATGTAAAACTTTATTGGATGCATTGTATTTCAACTTTGGTGGTATATATACCACCAAAGTTGAAATCTTCCATTTGTGGGGAATTATTTAGACTTTCCCTGAGACACTAAAGAGTCACTTTTTGAAATTGATAATATATTTTACATTTGACTGCGAATCAATACATTTTACAAAATACACTCTCTTTTTATACATTCTTACAATCGCGTCATTTTCACACATTTTATGCATTAACAATTAAATACCTTAACACCTACACTCATTAGCATCTACAAAATATTAACACCTTCAAACACGCCTTCACACAAACACACCCTTGTTATTAAATCCCCTTGTTATTAAATCAATATCTTCTACAAGCAAAATTGCAGGTCTCCCCCTCATTAATACATTTGGCGTCAATACTTGATTATTGAATTGGTCACCTTGGTAACATAGTGGCCTATTGTTCATAGCGCATTCCACATCCAACAATACTTCTTCCAATTCAAAGAAGCTTAGGATGCCCTAACCGATTGTTTTTGACAAACTTTTCTTCATTATTCCAATTAATCTTTCAAACAAACCTCCCCACCACGGCGCCCTTGACAAATTAAACCTCCATTTTATGGCTTGGGTAGCTATATAGTTTGCGAGATTTTCATCTTTCGTTAGTGTTAGCAATCACTTCCCTGTTGCCACAAATGTCTTTGTATTATCACTAATCATCATTTGTGGAGGTCCTTTTCTTGCAACAAACTCCTTTAAAATTCTCTGAAATTCTCCTGCCGATAGATCATGACAAAGTCTAAGGTAGACAGCTCTTGTACATGCGCATGTAAACAGCGCAACATAACATTTTTCAATCAACTTTTGTGGCATTTTATATTTTAGCGGACCAGCAAAATCAACACCTGTAACCGTAAACGGTTCGATATCTTCAGTTCTAAAGCGTGGCAACATTGCTCTCGTTGGCGGTAAAAGCGGCTTCACTCTATATCACTTACATAGATTGCATTCACGAATGACCTTTTTTACGGCAACTCTCAAATTCGGTATCCAAAATCTTTCTCTTATGCTACTCATGGTATCTCCTACTCTCCCGTGTAACGTTTTTGCGTGATGATGCTCAATAATTCTTAGAGTTAGTTGGAATCCTTTTGGTACAAATATTGGATTATACCCAGAGACTTTTCCGTGACATCTCTAAAGCTGTTTCTCATCCTGTTTAAGTTCCATATCGGACTTTATTGCAACAGCTTCTTGTAGTAACTTAATGTTCATTAACTCCGCTTCCATCATCTCCTCAGCTTTTAGCGGTCCTGTTATTTTTACTTCATTTCGACAATTGTACATAAACCTTTTTATAAAGGATGATATTCTTATAATCTTCCAATACTTGTGTTTTCTCAATATTTCTTTAAATATATGATGTCCCTTTATTTCTTCTGTTGCCATACTCACGTTCTCTTTCACACTAATAGTTTCACATGATGCGTACGGCGTTTCGATTATTTCTGGTTGGATTGGCCAATTTTCTTTGTGTTTCAACCATGTAGGTCCATTTAGCCACAAGCTTGATATTTTATCAGCACTCACTCCTCTTGTTCCAAGGTCACTTGGGTTTTCTTTTGTTGGGACATATAGCCATTTTACTTCTCCATTCGATAAGATCTGCTGAACTCGGTTCCTGACAAACTGTGACCAACTGCCCCTTTCTTTTAACCAGTAAAGTACCGCAGTACTATCAACCCAATGATATGCTTCAATGACATTATACTTGGTTAATGTCTTCCTAACATGATTCATTAACTTGCTCAAGGTGTGCGCTGCTACCAGCTCAAGTCTTGGATTACTAAGATCCCTCGGTGCAATCCGAGCTTTTGCTACAAGTAGGTTGCTGGTTTTCGAATGTTGATGTCTCACTGCAACGTAGATGCATGCACATACTGCTAATTTACTTGCGTCTGAAAATCTATGGAGCTCCATTTCAATGATTCTTCCAGACAAGACACTCCGCGGAATTGAAATAGTTCTTTTGATGTTTATTGCCTTGATCCAGGTTTTCCATTCTTCTAAAAGTTCATTTGGAATTTGTTGATTCCAACCGAGTTTTAACAAGCATATTCGACTGTATAGTACTTTTCCAGTGATTAATACAGGTGCACTAAATCCCAATATCAAAGACACTGTTGAGAGCTGATAGCATTTTCCTTTTTGTTATTACTTCTTTATTTCCGATAGTGATGCATGCAGTATAGTCAATCGATAGTTGATCCGATTCTTTGTTCCAAGGAATCCCAAGTATTTTTGTTGATTAAGCCTCAGCGTCGCTTTCCAGATTGCTGACGTTGCTATGCCATTTGTGCAGCTGGAACCCAGCTTCCATTAAGATTTGCGTTGATTCATTTTTAAACCTGATAAGTTCTTCTTCTGTTTCTCCACCTGCCTGTATATCATCGACATAATTATCTTCTTCCAAAGCAAGCACAGTTTTTGGATAAATGTCCTTGTATTTTGATATACGCTTTTTAATGGTAGCACCAAGAATGTAAGGGTTTTAACTTGAACCAAAAATCACCCTTGTAAATCGTAACTCCGTTAATTCCATTTTCTTTAAGTCCTTATACCAAATTCAGCGTTGTGCATCTCTATCCGTTTCGTGTATTCTAATTTGTAGAAACGCTTTCTTCACATCAGCTAAAATGCAGAGTTTACTTATCCGATTTCGTATGATTATGTCGAATATTAAGGGTTGCAGCGATGGTCCTACTTCTAGACAATCTTTTAATGAAGGTGATTGAGCGTCTTTTCTTGCTGAACAATCATAAACAATTCTCATTTCGTTGACTCAGCATTTTCTTTGATTACCGCTTGATGAGGAACGTAGTGAATAATTTCTCCCGTAGGTTTTTCTGGTGCCATTTCCAATATTCTCTCATTGATCTGTTCCATCATTATATCATTATACTGTTCTATTTTTTTAAGCTTTTTCAATCGAGTTGTCACACTTCCCAATCTTTTAAGAGCCAGATTTCTGTTGTTTGGCAGTTTAACAACACCCTTTTTCCACGGCATTCTGGTTTCATAATAACCTTCCTCAGTTTGATGCAGTTTTTCGCTAAAGTCTTGATGGAACATTGACTCGCTGCTTGTGTCTGATAATCCAAGTACTTCTAAACTACACATTTGCTCGAACTCATCACGACCAGTTTTCAATAAAAAAATTTTCTCAATGCCAGAACTCAATTGTGTTCGTCTCCCAGACAGAGTCCATCCAAACATAGTTAATTCGGCTCCTGGATCTTTATCCGGATTTTTTCTAAGAACTACCGGTTCCGTGGTTTTTATTCGCTGATAATTAGCAGCACCGAGTATGATGTGAACAGGTTGAAGTTCGTCATTCCCTTCATCATCGCTAAATTTCAGTGTCCTTAGTCTTGCAAAATGCTTCTTAACATCCTTGATCATCGGGTTAGGTAAAAAGGTGAGTGTTTCCTTTTCAGCGTTGGTGCATTCAACTTTGATGCTAAATTCCGGTATTGTTGTTGATTCTAGCGTAACGTTATATATTTCCACACGCTTGTCCACCGTTCCATAGAGCTGTTCAATACTTTTATATTCCTTTCGTGTAGGTTTCAGCTTTAGTTTCGTTATCAAGTTTGTACATATATAGAAACTTCCAGCACCCGTATCCAACATTATCCTTGCTTTTTCACCGTTTACTTTTGCAATCACTGTTGGGTGAATAGTTGTACTTGCATTAAACACCGCTCCCATGGTTTCTTTTTTATTTTCCATTTTACCGTCTATTGTTGCGTTCCCATCTTGACAAATGGACGTGTGATGTTTTTTGTTGCACTTTCTGCATCCTCTTGATTTACAATTTACCGCCGAGTGTCCGTAACCAACGCAGCTGTAACATAATCTTTTTCTTGTTAAAATCTCCCTGCGTCTTGCAACAGTTAGCACTTTTTTACAATCCTCGCTTTTGTGATTTTGTAACCCACAGTAGATACATCCATGCTTGCCACTAGTTGCCATGATTTCTTTGTCATAAAGACCGCCATTGTACTGTTTGAATGTAGTGCTTCGATGTTCATAGGACCTTGACTGCACGTTTGTGTTCTTTTTATTGCCCTTTGTTTGTTCGTCGCTTGGGTTAAAAGCTGAGTTCAACGGATTCCTTTCAATGTACTTTTGCAAATTTTCGACAAGTTGCTCCAGTCCCCATTCTTCCCATCCATCATCGTTTTGTGTGAGTATTTCACGAACTGGTCCAAGTTTATCCATCAATGAATACACGAATGATTGAGCCGTTTGAAGTTTCTGCATAGTTTTCAATGTTCGTACAGTTCTCGCAAGCTTTTTGTAAAAGTCGTGAACTTCTTTGATTTTGTGCGTGCTGCGTATAGCCGTCAATCCTTCCAAATCTTTAATCAATGCTTTGTGAACCCAAATATCTTTTCCGTAAGTTTCTTGTAGTATGCGTTTAGCTTCATCGTATCCCTCCAACGAATGTGGTAAACCAAGTATGTCCTCTCTGGGCTTTCCTTCGACGAGTTCTAGTAAGTAGTTGAATTTGCTGATGTTTCATATGTTTGAGCTGTCGACTTCTACCATGAATTGATTCCAAAATCGCAACCAGTCTTTATAATCGCCATTAAATTTTGTGATTGTGTACTTTTGTAGCTTGAGGGATTGTTGAGTAGCTTCGTTTTCGTTTCCAAGAGATTTGCGCAATGTTTCTTTCATTTTTAGTTTCTTTAAATACCATTCTTCTTCGCTTTGAAGTTTTTTCAATGAGGCTTGCTCAGCTTCTTTTTGAATTGTTAACTGCTTTTCCATGATTTGTTTTTCATACTCGAATTTTCTGATGCATTCGTTTTTGTTTATTGAATCCAATTTGTCTACCATTTTGTTTTTGATTTCAATCGCTGCTTCTACTTCCATTACTGGTTTCGAAAGCCATTCTTCTACCAAATCGATGTTTTCGCCGTCGTCAAGCATTTTTCTGGTCAGTTCATCCTTTGCCATTTCAAATCTTCCCAAAAAATTTGTTATTTTGTCCAACGCCAAGATTATGCTGGATTTGTCGCCATTAATCGTGTTGCGTTCTATGCCTTTAATTTTCATTCTTAATACGTTGATTTCTCTCTGGTAAGTTCGTTCTTGGTCCATTCTTCGCTAACTCGTAGGTTTCGTTCGTCCAGGCAGTAGTCGCCACCAAATAGTGTGGGGAATTATTTAGACTTTCCCTGAGACACTAAAGAGCCACTTTTTGAAATTGATAATATATTTTACATCTGACTGCGAATCAATACATTTAACAAAATACACTCTCTTTTTATACATTCTTACAATCGCGTCATTTTCACACATTTTATGCATTAACAATTAAATACCTCAACACCTACAATCATTAGCATCTACAAAATATTAACACCTTCAAACACGCCTTCACACAAACACACCTTCAAACACCCCTTCACACACCTTCAATTAGGTCTTGAAGACTTTATTCACGACACATTAGCATAAACTTTTTTTATCTAAGCTAATTTTCTCAAGAAGGGAATTTAGGTAATGATCAACAAATTCATTCCCAGCAAGCACACAACGTTAAAACAACGTTGAAATAACATTGATCAACGTCGATCAACGTTACTTCAACGTTGTTTCAACGTTGTGTGCTTGCTGGGAATGAACACATCGTTGGATGGCGATATAAACAACCAACTATTAAATTGCTTTTTTTTTAGCATTTATTACTTCAATAAATATAGATTCGAGTTGTTTACTTTTAACCAGGATTAAGTCATTTCTAACTTTAAAGTTTAAGCTAGACTTAATATACATTAAAGCACCATCCTTTTTAGCTTTAGTTGGCGTGTGAACAGATACATATCCGTCTAAATCAACATTAGTTATAGACACATCTTTATCATGCAGATTAGATTCAGTTATTCCAATAATATCAGGCATATTATTAAAAGATGCTAATAGTATTTATAACAAGGTCCCAAAAAAGGTTTTTCAAATTTAGATTATCAGATAGATTTTTAACGAGGTTAAATTTTAGAGACTTTCCTGCTAGTGTGGTAGATAACTCAAGATCAGAAATATAAGAGAAAGGAAGAAATGTTTTTGTACAGATTAGGCAGTACTAGCTATTTAAAGTTTTGATTTTTTCATATATCAGTTTGTCAACTCGATTACATTTTATGTGTTTCCACTTGTCACATAGATCACCTTGGATAGCTAAGTGAATTTTAGCTACCGCTTTAAGGCATATGCCACAGGATAGTTTCACTATCATCATTAAAAAGTTACAGAAAAAAGAAATAAAAAAAATTAAAAAAATCTAAATGAGTTTAATAAAAAGAAAATCAAGAAAAAAAAGTAAATGTATAATATGTATATATGAGTATATTATCTAAGAAGGAAAATAATATGTTAACTTTACTAATCATTAGTTAATTATTTTCTAAGCTTACATAAGAAAATATAATCTTAATTCCTATAAAATCTATAAATAAAAAATTTTCATACTTCTTTTTCATTGGCAGCATTTGTATTTTTTCTTTATATTAACAGTTCTTTGTGTGTTTTCTTGTCTTGGGTGTTGTGAATATTTCTTTGTTTTTAACTGACTAAGGAAGATCAACTCAACGCCTTTTTTGTAACTTGTTTATATATATTCTTATTAAGAAAACAGCATTATTTATACTAAATCTGACGTAGTTGACAATTATTCGTAACTAAAAATAAGATAATAATTACCAACTTCATACCATATATTAATTACTGTAAAAATACTTGACGTCATTGCGTGGTTTAATAAATGTTTATGACACACTCCCCCAATTTGTAGAGAACATCTACAAATTCTCATCAAAATGTTCATCAAGGGCTGTTATTTTAATAAGTTCCTTAGCCTTTGATTTCGCCATTCGTGGAGGTCTTTGTTTCAGAGTTTTTGTTTGCTCTGCTGATATGTTTTCGCAAGGTTTAGAATCGTTTAGGAATTCCTCGATCTCAGTAGGATCTTGGCAAATTTCCATCGGATAAAGCATCTGAATCGGTCTTTCCACTACTTGATTATTTCCCGTTCTTAATTTAGCACCGCGGATTATATTATCTTCTCCGCGTACAAGTTTCGTTACCATACCAATTTTCCACTCACCTCTATTCTTTTCTTCTCCTTTAAGCAAGAAAATCTCTCCCACTGCTAAGTCCTTTTGATTATACCCTTTGCGCTGATAATTTTCTCGTAATGATCTTAAGTACTCGTTTGTCCACCTTTTCCACGCTAAGTTCTTGCATTTCGTGATATACCGCATTGCTCGTGTAGTCGATTTGTTGTTAAAATCTTCACCATCGTCATCTTCTGCATTTTCGGAAGGGATTGTAATACCTTTCCCATGTAAAATCATGTTTGGTGTTAATATCGGAAGTTGAATATCGTTCTCGATATATCCTAATGGTCGGTTATTCAAAGTATTTTCAATATCAATCAAAACTTCTTTAAGTCGTTCGAAAGTCAGACGAATCCTTCCAGTTGCTTTGTGTAATGATCTTTTTACCAAACCCACCATACTTTCAAAGAAACCTCCCCACCATGGGCTTCTTGCTAAATTAAACTTCCATTTTATGTTCATTTCACCTAAGTAACGTTTATCAGCGGGTCTTTCTGCAATCGTCGGATCCACCTTGCAGTACTTACAAATGTTTTGGCATTGTCGCTTATTATGAGTGCAGGTGTGCCCCTTCTTGCAATCATTTCTTTTATACTTCGACGGAATTCTTCATTTTCCATTGTTTTTAGTAGATCCAAATGGATTGCTCTTGAAGTTGCACAAGTATAAAGTATAATGTATGATTTTTTGTAACACTCTTTGCTTACTTTATATTCGATTGGGCCAGCGAAATCCAAACCAATAGTTTCAAAGGGGTATTTGCTTTTAGTTCGATACTTTGGCAAATCAGCTGTTAATGGGGCTAGTAATGGTTTGCACCTGAATCTTTTACACCAATTGCAATCGTATATAATCGTTTTGACTTGGCTACGTAAGGTATCTGTCCAATAATTCTCACGAAACTTGGACATTGTCAGACCAACCATCCCATGGTGAGTCTGTGCAAGTGCTCTTTGAATAACCAAGTTTGTAAAGGGATGCTTGCGAGGTAAAAATATTGGGTGCTCACCTTGTATACGACCCATGCAAACTAAAAGCCCATCGTGATTTCTATGTAATCGTAATCTTTCTGAAGTTTCTTTAAATTGTTCGGATTTTTCAAATTCGTATTGAGCAATTTTGATCAGCTTCTGCATTGCGTTGTTCCTTTCAGTAGCTGATAGCACACCTCGACATTTTCTTTTACTTTTGATAATTGATAATGATTCTTAAGATCCATGCCATTATTCTTATAACTTTTGGTAGTTGATACTTGTTCATAAGTTCATCAAAGTAGTTAAACGTCTCTGCTGTGGCAAGGTTATGTATTTTTGTTGGATTAACTTCTTTCATTACTTCATCCATTTGTGTATGAACTATATTGGTTGGCCACTCATTCTTTTTGGTAAGCCATGTTGGACCGTTGAACCATATTTGTGGAATTTTTCCATTTTTAATTCCTCTACTTCCAATATCAGCTGGGTTCTGATTGGTTGGACAGTGACGCCAGATAATCCAACTTCGTTTATTGATTTCTTTGACACGATTTGATACAAACTGCTTCCATTTACGATTGTCATTAAGGATCCAATGCAGTGCTACTGAACTATTAAGCCAGCCGTATATTTCCATAACTGGGTATCCTTCAAGTGCCAATTTAACGTTTGTAAGAGCATTAGCTACCATGTGTCCAGAAATCAATTCAAGTCTGGGAATAGAACAACCTCGTTTTGATATGCGTGATTTGGCTGTAAACAATCCTTGAGTTACTTTGTTTCCTTGATGTACTACTACGTATATTGCACTGCAGCAGCCATCTTTGCTTGCATCACCAAATCCATGGATTTCAATCTTTTTTATTATATGATTCAAAACAGTTATACTTCTTGGTATTGGTGTAAGGTCTGGTAACGTATATTTCCAAAGCATCCATTCCTTTGATAATTCAGGTGAAAGTTTTTTATCCCAAGCAAATTTTAAATCACAAATTTGTCGATATATAAGTTTTGCTGTTAGTGTTATTGGGGAAATCACACCAAGTGGATCAAAAACTCTAGCCAAACTTTCTAAAATTCCTCTTTTGGTTATGATGTTTGTTTGGCGAGTTGGTCTGCAATCCACTAATAAAGTGTCATCATTTTTGTCCCACAACAAACCAAGAATTTTTGAATAACGTTTATTTTGTTCATTGATGGTAACTTCATGATTGTTCTCTTTTGAATCATTGGTTTCTAATGCAGGAAAATTCGAGTGCCATTTGTGAAGCTGGAATCCTCCCATTTCGAACAGATGAATTGCTGTTTGTTTCAATTTTTCGACACATTCCAGGTCAACTCCCCCAGTGATTATATCATCAACATATATGCCCCTGTTGATTATCTGAATTTCATTCTTTTTATGCGGATAATGTTTTTCTTACGTCATTAAATGTTGCTTGATTACTCCCCCAAGAATAAAGGGACTAGATGCACAGCCAAACGGGATTCGAGTAAATCTTAGAGTTATTACTTCTTTACTTTTCAAGTCCGATATCCAATAGAAACGGAAAACATCACGATCTTTAGTATCAACTCTTATTTGTAGGAACGCTTGTTTAATGTCTCCAGTAAGACAAACAGGTTGCAATCTGTTTTGTAAAATAACATTGAGTAGTAAGGGTTGTAATGGAGGACCAATATGTAAACAGTCGTTAAGTGAGGGTGATCCGTACTCTTTAGCTGACGCGTCAAAAACAATCCTTAGCTTGGTTGTTTCGGAGTCCTCTTTTATCACTGCTCGATGAGGCATGTAGCATATTCTCTTGCCAGTTGGTTTGTTTGGTGCATACTCAATTATCCCATACTTGAGTTGTTCTTGAATAATAGCGTTATATTTTATGAGATCATTTGGTTGCTTTTCCAGTTTTCTAAGTACGCTATGCAACCTTGAGATATTTCCATCTGAATAGGATGCTAGTTTTGAATGTTCTACTTTCCATGGTAATCCAGTGAGATAAGAACCAGTCGAGTCTTGTTGTAGCTGTTCTTTAAATTCTTCATATACTTCATTTTGATTCCCTTCGCTTTGATCTTCTAGACCAAGAACATCCAAGCTATATAGTTCTTTATAACAGTCGTTGGTTGACTTTGTAAAATATAAACAGTCCGAGGTGCTTTGTCCTGGACCCATAACCGTCCATCCAAATATGGTTTCTTCTGCAATAGCTTCTCCATCATTTCCAGTCCTGAAACCTTTCAACTTTATTCTTGCAATATCACCAACACCAATTATAAGATGAATTTTATGATCATCGTAGTCATCTTCATTATGAAAATGCAATCCCTCTAAGTGTTTGAATTTCTTTTTTAGGACGGATATCCTCGGATTTTGTAGCACTGTAAGCACTTTCCTTTCTAGCTTGTAGAGTTTAATATCAAGGCTGCTGCGTCAGTTTATTGAATATAGAGTTGTGTAGAACAACGGAAGGTTTTGATGTACTGATCCAGTCATTGTTTCAATATTTTTCGATTCCCAATTAATTGGCTCTAACTTTAGGTACTTGATTAGCGTAGATGAAGCATAAGAACTACCAGCTCCCGTATCCAAGAGTACTCTCACTTTATATTTGCCAACGTTCACAACGACTGTGGGATGAATAGTTTGCCCTTCGTATCCAGTCATAAGGATACCCTTTTTTGATTCGTCTTTATTAACCCCAGTACATATAGATGAATGATGCCTTCCTTGACAATGGTAGCAAGAACGTTTGCTACGACAGCTGGATACTGTGTGGTTTGTTAACGTGCAGTTGAAGCAGCGATGGTTTTCTTTAAGATATTGTTTCCTTTGCTGTGTTGAATGAAGTTTCGTACATTCGTGACTACGATGATTTTGCGAACTGCAGTAGACACAGCCAATGTTTTTAGTTTCGTTATGTTGGAAGTGTTTTTCCATTTGATTTTTGTGCTCCCAATTATTGTGGGGTTTTGAATTTTCTTTTCTGATATTATTTCTTGTTCGTCCAATAGATGATTCTGGGTTTCGTAAGGTATATTCACGTAGAGCTTCAATTAGCTGTTCAAAGCCCCATTCCTGCCATTTTGGATCTGTTCGAGTAATATCAGCTTTAACAGGGCCCAGTTTGTCGAGAGTTTCACGTACCAGTATTTCTGCTGTTTCCAATTTGTTTAAAGTTTTCAACGAGTTTATGCTTACATTTAATTTTCTGTAAAAATGATGTATTTGATCCACGTCGGTATTTTTTATGTAGGGAAGATCCATGATATCACGACCATGCTGGCGTATAATTTCAGAAGTGATTCCATATTTTTGATTTAGAATCATTTTCGCTTTTTCATAACCATTTGCATTAAAAGGGAGTCCAGCAATTTCCTCTTTTGGCGTGTTTGATAATAGTTCACGTAAGTACGATAATTTAGTTACTGGAGGATAGCTTCTGTTGTCAATTTCTGTGCTGAATTGTTCCCAGAACCGCACCCAATCCAGAATAGTCCCATCAAATTTTGAAATTTGTAGTCTGGGAAGTTTTGCTTTACAATCATTTGTGTGTGCACTGTGCATGCTTTGAGTTGTTTCTTGTTTTTGTTCATTTAGTTCTTCTTTTACACGAGCAATTTCTCCGTGCATTTTCTTCTTTTTCGTAATTTCTCTTTCTACGCGGTATTCTTCCAGCGAGGTCAGAAGTTCGCTTTGCTGTTTAATTAAGTTGTTCTGTTGTTCGTACCAGTTGTCGATTTCTTGATTGTCGGCGTTTTCTTCGTCTCTTTTTAATTCTTCTATGTTTTGGATTAAGTTAAAAGTCTCCGACAGTTTTGCTTTGATGGTTGGTTCTAATCTATCTAGTGTGTGTATATCGTTATTGTTCAATGATATGCGTACTTCCAGACCAAGTCGCTCAACTTTTGTTAATGTTAGTTCCAATTTCCTTGATAGTGTAGCGATTGGATCTTCGCGTTGCTTCGGAGGCATTTTAAATTCTATTGTAATCTTTGATTCCTTACGTCAGTTGATAGCTTGAAGAGTGTTCCGTAGATTCCAGTGTCCTGGCAGGGTCGCCACTTTGTGTTGTGAATATTTCTTTGTTTTTGACTGACTAAGGAAGATCGACTCAACGCCTTTTTTGTAACTTGTTTATATATATTCTTATTAAGAAAACAGCGTTATTTATACTAAATCTGACATAGTTGACAATTATTCGTAACTAAAAATAAGATAATAATTACCAACTTCATACCATATATTAATTACTGTAAAAATACTTGACGTCATTGCGTGGTTTAATAAATGTTTATGACATGGCTCCTTGTCTTGGCTTCTTGTTTTGTCTAATTTTTAATATGAAAATGATATTGATATTTACTTTTCCTTCCTCGTCTAATTTTTTAAACTCACTGTCAACTTTATCTTTTGATTTTCAATAGAAATATTTTTTCTTTGAGATTTTCACGGAAGCTTTTTTAACCAAAAATTCTTTTTGAAATACCTTATTTACTTTCTTCACTTTTTCCTTTTTCTTTTCCTTATACGATCTTTTCTTATACAATCTTTCACAATCTTTTTTGTTCAAAAGATCTTCTACTTTTCAATTTAAACTTATTAAGCTTCTATTTAGCTTTTTTATTTTTCTTCGCCGTTAAAAAATCAACTACTATTGACTACTTTACTTTAATTCTCCTATTATAAAAAAATATTCATTAAACCAATGCAAATCATACTTTAATTATGGCGTTTAAGGGTCTGCGTCTCGGAATCGTATTCTCGAAATGAACCGGGAAAAGCGTAACGAGACGAGAAATTTCCCGGAAAAAAAGAACGAGACAACGGAAACGATTGTCCCGGAATAAAGTTATAAATCGGGACATAAATTTTTTCTCGGAATTTAAAAACTGTGTCCCGGATAATTACGAAACGTTACGAGACAGATCAATTATATTAACTAGATATCTAACTCGCGCTTTCGCAGTCAAGAAAATTTTTTGCCAACCAAGTTTGTTTTGCCAGCCAGAAATTGACGCACAGTGACTCAAAACATCAAAAAATATAGCACTTTACCCCTCACAATGTTTTGGTAAATATAGTGCCCCTTTTTAATAATATTAAATTGGAATGATCATTTATTTAAAAAGTAAAAATAGTTTTTTCATAAAACTTATTTTTTACATTTTATGGTTAAAAGAAGTTAAAAATTTTAATATTATTTTCAAAGAAATCTAAAAAATGAGAGATTTTTATTTAGTAAAAATGGAGAACTTTTAATCTAAATTAAAGTCTATATTTACTTTTAAGATATTCCGCCATTTTTCAATAGCGGAAAACAAGGTTTTTATGGACTCATTGACATTTGTATTTCTTGAATTTGAGTTTGTTACTTGTATTACTTGTTTCAAAATATCAAATATAGTTTTAAGAAATACATTTTTGTCATTATATGCTACTTAGAAATTTGTTAAAATGTTTTAACTTGAATAATGATTTACTATTCAAGAAGTGCTGGATATTTGAAATTGCATTACTTAACAACTTCAGTATTTCCTGTAATATACAAGTAACATTATTTACTTAAACATTATAGGGAAAGTAATGTGATAATTGTCAAAGAAGTTATAACATAAGATATTAAACAGTGTAAATTGAAAAATGACATAAAGTACTCAAAAATGTTTCTGATATATATTAATGATTTTAAAAACAACAACAATAAAAAGATTAGATCTTATCCCGAATATACGTGAATTAGGAGTGGATAAATTACGAATTTGAAAGGATTTACTTAACGAAATTATATAAAACTGAAGAAATTAGCAAATAGAACATAAATTAATACCACTTTAGATAGATTTATTTCAAAAGTGAAGAAAAAAACTAAAACAATGTGGTATGATTCTTTTATAGAAAAAGAATACCAATGGCTTCAAGAAAATCTTTTGACCAATAAAAGTATCCATTTTGGTTCTGGAAAACCCCATAAACAATGGGTGGCCCTTGGAAAGCAAAGGAAAAGAGAAAAAATAAAAGAACTAGGTGTTGAACGTCATACTCTATTGTTAATCTCTGCAAAAAGTACACTTTTTAAAAAAAGTCAAAAGTTTTATGGATCAAAAAAGTTAAAGACACTTTGGATAACCTTTCCCTTAAATATGAGTGTAAAACAAACTCTTGCATTAGAAGTGAAAACTGACCTCAGCGGTAAACAATATTAAATGATCAGAGACTTAGCCCTTGGACATATGTTTATCCCCTTCTTCCAATATACTTTATTGGAAAGAGTTGAATACTATCCCAAAAATATTTTTTCCCCCTGATTTCAGTTGCTACCATTAATTTTTATACAGCTGTGTTTATATAGATAGTATTACAATATCAATAATAGCAGCTGAAATAAATGATGATAAATGTGCCAGTTATTCATTATTTAAATTTCACATTAAGGATTAACAAGTATATCTCGTTATGTCTTGTTATGTCCCGTTAAAAAGATGTAAATTCCAGGAAATTATAAAGCTCCTATTTTGTCCGGGACATCTCGTCTCGTTTCGGTATCGTCCCGGATTTCGAGTGAAAATTAAAAATTGTCTCGATATTTATCGTTAATCGGGACAAAGCTTTTAGGATCGTCTCGTCTCGAATAAAAAAAATAACGAGACGCAGACGCTTAATGGCATGTTGCATTGTACATCGCGTGTTTAAAAGAGTACTTCAGAATAATTTATGTTAAACCAACATAAATTATTCTGAAGTCCTCTTTTAAACACGCGACGTACAATGCAACGTCTTTTGATTACTTATATTCTGTTATTATAAAAAATATATATCAAATTAAGGCAAAGAACATAATAATTAAAATAGCAATTACCAAATGTTAACCTTATTTTAACAAAACAACCTTATTACATCTGAAATTATGAATTTTTTAGATCATCGGATGTTTTAATTTGTTTATTAACACAAAAGTGACGAATGATTTTTTTTAAATGTATCTTTTATTGTTAAATTTCAATTTTGTTTAAGATTATTAATGCGTGTGGTTGATTAAACATTTTTTCGCACCTAATTGCCAACCTCTTACATAAGAAGCATCAAAAGAGGAAACAGTATTCACATTCTTCACAGCTCTAACATTAAAAAAATGCTACAATTCCAAACGCAGTCCTCACAATCGTAAGAATCATCGGTGGAAAATTCGGTTTATCTTCAAGACTAGAGAAGTTAAGTCTTTTGTTCTTTATTATTCGTTAAAAACAGAAAAACCTAAAACCAAAACCGATGCTTAATAAATACATTAAATAACAGTTGAATCACTTAAATTTTCAGGAACAATATAGTGATGTTGACTGCAATAAAAATCGTTCTTTTTATGATTATAAGCATTTTTTGATATGAAAGAATTTTTTGGGATGTCTCTGAGAGTTGCCAAACTTTCTCTTTATATTTAGTATAACAAATTATGGACAAAGTATTTCCATGAAAGTTATGCAGATTTTTATTTATACTGCAAAATACCTACAAAGTAATTGCAGAATGCTTTTTATTTTTGTCGTAAACAAAGTTCATGATAAGGCATAATATTTAACATGGCATAATAAATTGGCCTCGAGTTCAAATGCTGACATCGACATTTTGAAATGCTGACATCGACATTTTGAAATGCTGACATCGACATTTTGAAATGCTGACATCGACATTTAGGACGGCTGAAAAATACTTGAACATCGTGGTGATGTTTATGATCCATTAGCAATGACTAGTACCTTTGCCTCTTATTTCATTTTTAAAATACAGTACCATGTTCAATTGAAAAACACATTAATTTTTAAACACATTATTCAACCCAACAACAAGTTGTCTTAATGACAACTTTAAGACAACTTGTTGTTGAATCTATATTTATTGAAATTGGTCTTAAAGATGTCTTAAACTGGTCTAAAATGAAACACTGTAAGTTGTCTTAACTTAAACGTCTTAAAGTTGTCTTACTTAAAACGGCTTAAAGACGGTTTAAAAAGACGTGCGTGGGTGTTTTTGTGTGTGTATGTGTAAATACACACACACACACACACACACACACACACACACACACACACACACACACATATACGTGTGTGTATGTATATACATATATATGTATAAGAAATATATATATATATATAAAAAAAATATATATATATCTATTTTTTTTTTTACCTTCCAGTCCCCTTCCAATACAACATAAATGTATATATTCATATAGCATTAGAAAGAGACTGGAAGGTGGTGACAGAATATAGAAAGGTATGAAAATATGAACTATCCAAATGCAATAACTGAAAAAAAGAGACACGATTTACTAAAAAATATATTTTATGATTATATTTTTATATTTTTATAATTGATTATATGATTATATTCTTATACTTTTAACTAAGAGACATGGTTTACTATATAAATATATTACATGACTATATTTTTAATATGGTTTTCGTGATGCTGGTGCGATTTTTAACATGCCCTGAATAAATTTATGGACTGTCTCCTCCGATTCCTTTGGATGTGTCTCGGACAGCCGCTAAAAGAGAAAATTAATAAAACATTAGTAGATCAAGAAAATCATTGTTTTTTTTGGAAAGCAGCGTTGAAAGACACTTACCTACACTTAATTCCACATTTATAAAGTTGGGTTTCTTTAAAACTTCTCTTTCCGCCTCTCTGTCCATCCATGTGAAAATTTATCATTAGCGAACAATGTAATATCTAAATTCGATTAGTTTCTCAGAAACCTGTAAAATATGGGCTTATGATTCCCTCGCCATTTGACCTTTACGGAAATGATTCAAGATTCTTTTAACAACCCCAAGACATATCAAATGCATAAAGTCAAGGCTGAATCCGGAAATACATTTCATACCAGTAGCTATAAGAGGAGACATATATTTGATGCTGCTTATACGACTGCCAGTTAAAATCTTAATCTGTCCGCTTACAAAATTGTTGCTCTTCATGAAACACTACCCTTCCTTCCTGTTGCACGCAATCGCGCAGTCATTCAAGCCTCCCACGCTTCATTTTTGATATGTAAAAAAATGAGCATTTTTTGTTCTCTCTTTTACGAAGAATAAAGACAGTTCTTAACACATTTTCTTACTAGTAAAAATATAAGTTTCAATATATCGTATTTAAATAATACGACGTGGAGAAATCTTGAATAAAGTACGGATGGCAAAGAATAAAAAGGATAACTGATAGATCGACAAGTATAAGTTACGTTTATTTTAATACTTCTTTTTCTAAGTGCAATTTGGGATATTAAAATTTGATTGATCTTTTAATTACATCTAACGTTACTTTAATTAAAGCTAGTTTTGAGTTATTTTACAACGATTTATTTTATAACGACAAAAAAAAAAGGTTTACTTTACATTTCTTTCCTAAAAGCATTAAGGCGACATTCTTTCGTAATTAAATAACCGTTATAAGTCATTTGATTTGTCATCACAGAATCTGCCATACCACAGTCAGTTTTATTTTAAACGGCCATTTCGATTTGTATTCGCAAGTGATTATTTGTTAACCTCGTATCACGCTCTAGTCAGTTCAGATACTAGATTATCATTATTATCGGATTATAAAAGTTTGTTAATTTAGCCAGAATGTCAAACTTGCAATCAAAACTTAGACAGAACTGTTTATATAAAATTACTTAATAAACTTTTTGAAAAATCATCCTAAATTCTATTTAACAACAATGAGGAAAACCATTATCAAATTTTAGGCGATATTCGTGACACTGTTAATGTGAAATTCACTAAGGTTATTCAATTGGATTAAAACATTTCCTTGCTTATTGAAGATGATGATGAACTACAGCAGGACGCAGAATCATCCACAGAATTTACACTCTTATGTAAGAACGAACTTTCAATTATTAACAGGCATTTAAAAAAACACGATCTCAAGATCGATTCTTTAAGTTTAACAAGCAATTCTAAAAATAAAACAATCAAACTTCCTATGTTAAAGCTGGAGCCATTTGATGGCAGACTAGAAAGTTAGGTAACATTTATGGAGAATTTTAATTGTGCAATCAACCTTAATGATGATTTATCTGGTATCCAAAAAATGACTTACTTGCGTAACTTACTTTATGGACCTACCCCAGCCTCTGTAACTGGACTTGCCTTGACAAACGAAAATTACAAGGCTGCATTAGAAATACTTAAACGAAGATATGACAGTAAGCAAGCTCTTATATCATCGCATATGGGTAAACTCTTGTCATTAGAGAGAATCCATAGTATTAGCAAAATAGAGAAGTTAAGACAATTTTTTGACAGCTTAGAAATACAAGTAAGAAGCCTCGAGAATCTGGGTATTAGTAGCAATATGTACGGAGCTCTCCTTATCCCAGTAATTTTGGAAAAGATACCAGAAGAACCAACATTAATTGTCAACCGTCAATTTAGTAACAATGAAAATTGGAATATTAAAACAGTTGTTGATCCTCTAAAGACTGAATTACGTGCTCAAGAACAAGCATTAACTAACTCATTTGATAAATCAGACAGATTAATAACTGCAGAAGCATTTCGTACTAGTGCAAATAACAGAGAATCAAATCGAATTCATTCATCTAATTCAATTAACAGGATACATAGGTACAATTCACATCCAAATAATACAGGTCAAGTTTCCTATTTTGAAAGGAACAATCCAAGATGTTTCCAAAAACTAAATAAATGTTTATTTTGTGACCAGCTAGATAAATCACAATACTGTCGATCAGTTACAAATATTCAATCAAGAAAGAAAATCATCAGTGATAAAAAACTTTAAATGCTTAGGACGCGGACACATAAGTAAGCAATGTTTATCTCAAATAAAATGCTTTTAATGTGGACGTCATCATCATGTTGCTTTATGTATCAATACACAGAATCCGAACCTGCAAAATCAATCTCATCACAATCAATCTGAAGAACAAATGGCTTCAGTTGCAGAAGCTACATCTGAAGGGCAACAATCTGTTTTGCTGCAAACTGGATCAACTCAAGTCTTGGACAATAATGGCAATTTACATGATTGCAGAATACTTTTCGACAATTGATCTCAGTTAAGTTATATAGGGCCCGACTTATATTCAAAGCTAAAAGTCAAAACATTAGGTACGAAGGAAATAAGTATAAAAACATTTGGTAACAATAATACAACAGAAATTTTAGAAAGTGTCAAGTTACGAATTAAATGTCTACTCGGCCGAACAAAACTAATAGTTTGCTACGTAAAAGACATATGTTCTCCTCTTAACGGACAATATATAAATCTTGCTAGTGAAAAGTATAGACACTTACATAATCTTAAGTTAGTAGACAGTAATTGTATTTAAATGTGAGGCGATACCTATCAATAAACTCAAAGTTGGAATCATCAAACTCCCCAATCCCCCAAACTGACGCCATAGATTCTTTCAATAAAGATTCTGGAGAAGTGGTAGTATGAAAGTAGATGTTCTGATTGGAGCTGACTTTTATTGGTCATTTTTCGAAAATACAATCATTGGAGGCTACCGCAATCATCCAATTGCTTTAAAATCTAAACTAGGTTTTTTACTAAGTGGTCCCATTTTTGTTAAAAAGATAATTGAAAATAGTGAGTATGGTAGTTGTGTTAACACTGCACATGTCATGTTAGTAGAATCATCTCTTTCTCCACAATCTTTAGTGAAAGAATCCATGGCGTCAGTTTGGAGGATTGGGGAGTTTGATCCCAGCCAACATTGACAAACGGGTACCGTATGGTTTTTAACTGGGCTTACGGGAACGGGATTTAGAAGGGTTTGTGTTCTGGTTTCCAGACGGGTCCCGTACGGTTGAAAAATTAAGCAAAAATAGTAATATTGACCGCATGTGGTGATTATAAAGGCTAAGAAAACTGGGATTTTTACGGGTTTCCCATTAGGGACCCATCTGGTGCAAATAACATGCGGAAAAATCTATGCAATCAGACCATTATCGCCATTTGCAATTTACCTTATGCAAAAAAAGTTTTTACAATATAACGTATAAATTAAAGTTATAATCGTTTTCTCGTTTTATGTTTTTTATGAAACTCTATATAAAAAGTTGTTATAACTATTTTTATTTTTTTTTTATATAAATTTTTCTCTTTTTCTTTCTTTAGTAAAAATTTGAAAATGTTACAAAGTTTTACATGCAATTTGAACAATAAATACTTTAAAAAATTCATTAATATTTACGTTTATGAAAAGTAACGCCACAAGGAATTGCATATAATATTATAAAGTTGACATGAGGGTTTTCATTATTGTCTTACTTCCTTGTGGCATATATTCTTAGAATCATGAATGGTTTTTGAAGACCATTGAACGTTTTTCTGTAAAACCAAAAGTTCAATTTAGTAATATTTTATTCCTATATAAAGGAGATTGCGGAGTATGGATTTTTTCTATGTTACTGAGTAAGATGTTGTATGCAATTTTCTGTGTTACTGAGTAAGATGTTGTATGCAATTGTTGCATTCGATGAAGAAAACAATACAGATTACGTACCACCAATTTGGTTAGTGAATGGTATGAGTGAAAATGTGTTATCAATAATTTCCTCTAGAAAATCTACAGATTTTTATTGGCCTCGCTGGACAAATATGAAAAAAATAGACTTAGCTAAATCAATATGTCAAGAACTTGAGGTTGGATGGCTTAGGTTTTCAGGAAGAATTTTGTCAACTGCAGGTAGTTTATATAATATTCTCAAAGATAGTAAAGTAATAATTTTGATAATTTTTTATAAATTTATTTAAGGGTTTAATCATAATTATTGAAATTTGAAAATGATATTTTGATACATCAATAATTATCATAAGTACTTTTTAAAATTAGACACAGAATCTGAAGCAAAAGAAAAATGCAGATATGCAGAAGATACCTCAAATGTTGATGAAGTATATCAAAACCAAAAAAATAGGGATATAAAGTTACATAATTTTAATTTAACATAAAAAAGATGTTTTTGTTACTGGCTTAAAACTTGTATATTTATGAATTATTAAAATTTCAAAAAAAAAAAAAATACTTTTGATAATTAGCCAATCCTTTAGAGATAATCAAGAGAAGACTGTTGAGAAAAGTGAGTAAGATATTGTTTTAATATTTGTTTTAATAATTGTTATATATTATAATGTTAGGTTCCAATTAAATATTTGTCATTTATACATTGCATAAAAATTTTTATGTGTATTATAGCTTCCATTGTCAAGGTTTTTCTGTTGGAGAAAATTTTAATTTTTTATAATATTTTATAGTATATATATATATATATATATATATATATATATATATATATATATATATATATATATATATATATATATATATATATATATATATATATATATATATATATATATATATGTATATGAAATATCAAAGGGAATAGATAGATATCTAGACTTAGAAAATGTCAGAATTAAGCGAGTTATAGTATGTATAGAGTGTTCAAGGGGATATATATGCATATATATATATATATATAATTTAGAGCCTTTAACATTACTTGCAGGTCCTTGTGCTAAAAGGGAATGTGGTGTGCATTGATATGAAACCAATTTACTTCATGAACCCCCTTGAATGCTTTAAATTATTGTATCATATCCCCTAACTACCTTCTTTGTTCTAGAGTTTGTAGATTGAGATAAGTTAGGCTCTTATATATATAAATAAATAAGTAATAAATACATGGGTTTACCCACAGCTACTGTATTTTGCCAGAAGTTGGCAAAACACTTGCTCTGCTGTGCAACAAATTAAACAAAGCGAGAAATTTTAATAATCAAGAGTTTTCTGGTGGAATAGTTCTCCATTTACCATTAAATATGATTTTAGTTTTTCATTAAAAATAGTTGTGTTTTTTTATCACTGATGGTATTTAGAAGTATATTCCAAAGTTTAAGACCATACTGGGATAATGGTTGATTGCTGAAACGATTATTGTATTTTGTTTCTTTTAGTTTTAGTGTTCTTTCTGACATAGAGTATTGAATTAAATTGCATAATGACGTTAGTGCTTCCTGTTTAATAGATTTCTGCATTATTAAAACGACCTTGAAATATATTATTTCTCTAATTTTTAGCCAATGCAAGTTGTTATATTCTTTGTTATTTACTTGAGTTTCTATTCTGGTTTTAAATACCAGTCTTGCTGCACAATTCTGAACAGACTGTAGTTTTTTTAATAGTGTCTTATCAATTCCAAAGTAGAGGGAGTTACAATAATATAGTTGTGAAAATAATAATGAACATACTATGGTGCACAGATCTTTATGGGATAAGATTTGTTTTATTTTGGTTATTTTTCTTATTATATTGTAACAGTTTTTAACAATCTTATTTATTTGTGTTTTTAAAGATAATTGATTGTCGAGTATCACATCTAGACTTTTTGCAGAATCAACAAATCAAATGCATTTCTTGTTAACAAAAGTACCCTCAATAATGATATCTTTTTGAATGTTAGGTGGTGCCATAATTAATATTTTGGTTTTTGATTGGTTTATGAATGATTCACACATCCATTTAGAAATGTATTCAAGACATTTTTGTATATCCACAATGAGATATTTAAGAGATTTGGACCCAGGACTGTACCATGGGGTGCTCCATATTTTACATTTTGGTTAGATGAACATAAATTACCAATTTTAACTTTTTGGGTACAGTCAACTAAAAAAGTTCAAATATATGATTGGTTAGTTTAAGTAAAAGTGTTTCAGTCAAATGATGTTGTTTGTAGATAAGTGTTTTTACTAATTTATGTATATATATATATATATATATATATATATATATATATATATATATATATATATATATATATATATATATATATATATATATATATATATATATATATATATCACTAGTGGCTCACTATCGGGGATATTTTTTTGTTTGTAACGCAACATTTTAATATTTTTAACAAACTTTATTTTTCATATTAGTTTTTTTTATATATTTTTATTTTATGCTGATTTTTATTTATAAATTAAAATTATTATTTTACTATAAAATTATATTTTTTAAATTTATTTATATCATTTTTATTTAATATATGTAATATTTTATATTTTTATTTATTTATTTTCTACAACAAAAATTTATAGGAATATAACGGTATTTAAATATAACATTAACCTGTGCCCTAACTACTCCTGTGCAAGCTCTCCCTTTCAGTCAATGCGTGTATTTTTCACATTGTATAAAGGTTACTATTGGGGACATTTTTTTTATTAAAAAAATTTAGCATTTAGGGGGACAAAAGATTTGCGGGTACACAAAATGTATTCATAAATTTGTATATTTGTTTTTGTCCCCTTAAGTGTCAATTTTTCACAAATCTGTATTTTATACATAATTATTATTTTGAAGTAAAATAATATTAAACTTCAGAAAATGAAGATACGTCAAGATTTTCTACAGAAGAATTCGATGAACAAATCAAGAAAAAGAAAAAGAAAACCACAAAAGAGTTAAAACACTTAAAATCATAACAATAAATGATATTAATTTAATTAAAGGCTTAGAACTATAATCGTGGAATGGAATTTTAAATTAAGATAATTGAGATTTTTGTAAAAAATTACTTAGCTACTGGTAAAGTTTCGTTATTTAAGTAAAAGTATTACAAAAAAAATCATTTTTTGCACTATATCTCAAGACAAAAAAGTTTACTATCTGATTTTGCAACATCCTCAATTATAGTCATTATTATAGTTAATAATTTTAAATTTTTTAGAAATACTAAAGTCAAAAAGTTTGAAGACCTTCACAAATCTTTGAATCATACAATTACCAAGCCAGTTGCCCCATCTCCCTTAAGTATATATTTCAGTTTTTGTTATCTTGTTGCCAGCATCAAATAATGGAAAATAATTTATGATAAAAACTTGTTAAAAAATAAGTTACTAATATTTTATTCTTATTGTTTTTACATAGTTCCAAATGTTGTTTTACATCAGAGGAAGTTGACCTTCGTATAAGTTCATCTTTACCAGGTAATTTTATACTTACACACACACATATGTATATGTATATATATATGTGTGTGTGTGTGTGTATATATATATGTGTATATATATGTAGATATATATATATATATTGTATGTATATACAAAATATGCACAATATATACACAAACACACACAAGCACATACACACATTCACTCTGTTTTGGGTTAGTATCAGGTCCTCTAAAAATAATTTTCACTGAGGTTTTGCCATAAATAATATAAGGTCAGAAGGTCAGAAAAAAGTTGCAAACCTCAGACACTTTAAGGTAGGCAATTAGGTCACCAATGCCAAATGCCAATCCTAATTTGGAGGGCTGATAAATATTATTGTGTATTAGGGTGGTCCTTATTCATTACAAAAAAAATTTTCTTCAGTTTTCTGACGGGGCACCCCCTTCAATGGTTGACGTTTATGAAAAAATAATTGTACTGAAAACTTTATTTGAAAAAAATACATTTTAGGGGTCTCTACCGCAGAGTTTATATCTATAAAAGTGCCCACAGAAGGCTCATATGCTCAGTATTCTACAATATGAATGATTAGGACAAATATGATCACAGAGCACAACATTGCTTTATTGAAGCACTTTTAAACAACTGTTACAGTGTTACATATTGTAATTATTATTGTCCTTCTGTGTTGAGACTGTCAAAGTGACAAAAACCGTCTAGTTAGTCCATTGCCAGGGTATTCTTCGCTCAATCAGGAAATCGCTGGCGGTACTTCTTTACAATTAAGAGAAGGCACTGTTTCTGCTCCTCATCGTTTGTGTGCAGCTTGTTGTATTCGTCCATTGAGGCAACTCCACGTTCTGCTATGTCATTCACAACTCTCATACTACTGACAGTGTTCTTTGCCAACTGATAGTCAGCATCTGCAGACCAGAGCTTCACATCTTTGTTGAGGAAAGTTGATGGTAGACCAGTGATGGTGAAGAATCTACGACTGCTCTCGGTGACAAAGTCTTCCAAGTTCTTGGAGCTCACCAGCGTAGGATTAACAGTTATCCTCTTCAAAGGATATTCTGCACCCGGTGCTTGCAGGGCACTGACCATCAGACGTTTAGTGTCATCAGAGACTTCGTCATCAAAGAAAGCCAATGCAATCAGTTCTTCTGACAAGTACCACAAATGTCCTAAAATTTTCTTCATTGCGATCTGAGAGACTGTTTGATTCTGTGCCTTGTATTTGTCGATCTCTTTGATAAGCTCGAGATCAACACAAGGCAAAGATGGCGCTGACGGCGCTCTAAACCAGGCCTTGACATACAGAGTCACTGTGAAAAATACCAAATGTAAACCATACGTTAATTAAATAACATTATTATTGAAATTATATATTATTTAGATGATTGGATGTTTTACTTTGTTTCAAACATCCAATTATCTAAGACGTTAGCATAAAAGTGATGAAATGCAATATTAATTTTTTTAAAGGTATTTTTAATTGTTAAATTTGAATTTTGTTTAAAACTTTTAATGCTTGTATGCGATTAAATAATTTTTCACCCCTAATGTTTATCGCATAATAATTATCGCATAATCGTTAATCGCATTGTTTTGAAAAGCAGTGCCACGCGCTTTTCCTATTCCCTTTTATTCCAGAATCTACATCACGTTTGCACGTTCACCACATTTGATTGACATGTTTGTTGGTGTGCCATTTTAATGTTCAAGTTACATTTTAAGGGTGCCAAAAAATATTCAAGTAACATTTCTAAGAAATGTTCAAGTAACATTTCTAAGAAATGCTAGTTAAACATTTCTTTGAAATTTATTTTGCTTGATGCTGCATCACCAAAAACAAATTAATAATTATGCTTTTTATCTTTAACTATAATTCATTTTATTTTTAAAAGTTTTTCACACCGCTTGTTTATTTACAAAAGAAATTTTCATAGAATGAATTTCGTATGTAGTCCCAGCTAGACCAGCGTCGACGAGCGGCAAGGAAACTGGTCCAATATACGGTCCCACCTGCATCCCCTTAAAATCTTCGTATACCCACAGCTCAACCTTTTGACCTAACGGAATGCTCATACTCTTTATCTTCTCATCAAAGCTAGAATAGCTGCATCCATGGAATATAGGCTTTGGATAATCCTTAAAAAATAATAAAGTTGTTTCAATACATATATAACAAAAGTGCGAGGAAGGAAAGTTAAAGAAGTTACAAAAAGTTGTTTTTATTCATTCTCGACTCAAACACATTATTAAATCGAATGATTTGTGGGAGACAACCGAAATACAAGATGGAGAGACATGAAAAATACAACAGCCACACAAAATTTAAAATTGTTTTCGCAATGACGACTAGAAACTCAATTGTATAATTGATAAAATGATAATTGTTCAATAAGTAAGGATTGAAACAACTCTGCAACTAATTTACCATTTTTACTAACAAATCAAGACCAGAGACAAACATCAATCAAAATATAACTGGCAAAACCTGTTGTATGTATGTATGTATGTATGTATGTATGTATGTATGTATGTATGTATGTATGTATGTATGTATGTATGTATGTATGTATGTATGTATGTATGTATGTATGTATGTATGTATGTATGTATGTATGTATGTATGTATGTATATGTGTGTGTATGTAGTGCTTTCAAAAAAAAAATAGGCGCTGTAAAATAAATATATATATTTTTTCAAACCTTATAAAATAGTAACCATATTAAGATTATTATTATTTTTTTTTTTTGCACGACAGGAAAACTATTTCTCTACAACTAACATGTCAATAACAGGTTCACTCAAAGTTACTTTTTCTATTAATTCAATACTGTGAAAGGAATACAAAAAACAAACCGGAAAATGTTTTAAAAAAAAAAAAAAAAAAAAAAAAGCGCACAAACTTTTTAATTGATTTCCATTCTACTTTCTTCTTAACCCGACTGTTATTCTTAATAATTTTGTTAATTTATCTGTTAGTTTTATAATTTCCTATAAAAAGGTTGCATAAAATTACTTATGATGACCAGTTTAGTCACATTTAAAGCCTTTTTAAATATTTTAATGAGATCTAAAAGTTAAGATGGGTCGAAAAGTAGTAAGAGAAGCAACAAAGCGGCAAATTATAGGTATGAAGGATGACTCGGTGATCAATAACAGAAATAAGAGGTATGAAGGATGACTCGGTGATCAATAACAGAAATAATAGGTATGAAGGATGACTCGGTGATCAATAACAGAAATAATAGGTATGAAGGATGACTCGGTGATCAATAACAGAAATAATAGGTATGAAGGATGACTCGGTGATCAATAACAGAAATAATAGGTATGAAGGATGACTCGGTGATCAATAACAGAAATAGAAAGATTAAAAATTTCAGAGAATTGCGCCAGAAATACCCTTAAGATATTTAAAACGACAGGTGGCATCTAACGTCATGATGGATCTGTAAGGTTAAAAGAAAAAACTACTGAGCGCAAGTCTTAATATTCGTCAAGTAAATGTCAAGGTTTAGTTATCGCGAACTTACCAAAATACTCAACGAAAACCATGAAAAACTTCTTTCTTCAAATACAGTTGGAAACATTTTGCTTCAGAAAAATATTGGTGTTTATCCAGCTGTTAAAAAACCTATGACGGCCAGAGATCTGTTCATAAGATTAAGGTGGTGTAAGGAGAGAATTTATTGGTCTTTGAAAAAGTGAAAGCAAGTAATTTTTAGTGATGAAAGTCACTTTGAAGTAATGAATAGAAAAGCAAAGTTCTTGTTAAAAGATTTAAAACTGAAAAGCATAGTAATCGCTTTGTTGTACCAATATTGTAAGGTGGCGGTGGTTGTGTTGGTATTTGGGGCTGCTTTAACTTTGACGGAGGTGTAACATTTTTACATGCCGAATCAACCAACACACTTATGTAGAGACGCCAGAGAACTGCATGGTTCCATCAGTTGACATGCGAAAACGAATCGATCGAATTGTGGTAGTTTCAACAAGATATGGCGCCTGTCATACAGCTCGTAATGTCGAAACATGGATAAAAGAAAATAGATTTATTGACCTCCCCAGCTCACTCACCAGATTTGAATCTAATCGAATCTATTTGGGCTTGGATTGACAAAGCATTAGTCAAGGTTCGAATAAGATAACCTAAACCAAAAACTAGATATCGGTTGAACACAATGAAATTCAGTATCCTTTAATAGCTGATTTATCAAAAACCTCTTACATATCGGTTGAACACAATGAAATTCAGTATCCTTTAATAGTTAATTTCTCAAAAACCTCTTAGATATTTTTCTAGTTTTTTTTTTTTTTGCAGAAACTAATGTGTTGTTGTTTGATTGTATTTGCTATAACTATTGGCTATCATTGATATTGGGTTAAAATGTTAATATCTAATAATACCTAATAATTTTCTACGCTTTTTGTAAAACAATACTAACAAAAATATTTCTTTTTTTTTTCCCCTTTTAACAAAAATTATTGTTATTATTGCTATCTATTGTGAACTAAGGAAATAAGGGAAACTAATGTGAAAATCTTGTAGGTAGGACTGGGAACATTTTGATTATGATAACTTTCTTTCTTTGACACCACTATAAGTACTAGGTGAATAACTGGAGTTGATTATGTGAAAGTATTTAGGACTTGGGGGAAAATATGGGATATTTTCCCCCAATTCCTAAATTTTTTGGGATTGGGATTTAACTTTCCTCGAAAATGATTAAATCGAAAAAAAAGTTTTGAAAACTTTTTTTTTCAAAATCCTTCATTGTCAAAAATTGACTTTTCGAAATTGAAAAGTCAATTTTTGAACTATCTTCACAGTTTGATCCAGAGCGACATCTTGTTCTGGAGCCACAGTGTTAAAGCGGAGTTTTTGCCGAAACCTGACTATAAAAAACAGTAACAAGTTCTACGAACCAATGAAAATCTGAGTTTCTTTTTTTCTTTGTGAGATTGAACGCATTATGCTGATCACAAAAGAGGCATATCTTGATGACATAGAGTAGTTTAGCCATCTTGCGTTTATAATAAGTTGGCCTTGGAAGTCTTCAGTGAATTGTTGATGGTGGACTACAATTGTTAGCTCCATTAGTTCTTGGTAGCCATCTTTGACTCTTTAGTGCTACTCTATTTAACATAGTTCTTTAGAAATACAAAAGCTGGCTTCAGTTCTGGGCTTTATCTCAAGTTTTCAAAAGTTGTCTTTCATACAAACTATGTGGATACATTGTGGTACTTTGCGAAAATGGCAGGGAAGAAAGATCACAACCAAGAGCCGCAACAACTGGGACCACAAGCCTCAATGTTTCACAATCAGACTTTTTTTTCCCCCTACTTATCACGCAAGGGGTAAATAACTTATCTGAAAATAGTCTAAGTGACTTTGTTTGATATAGTCTGAGTTGGAATTTTCAAAGTCGGCGCAAAGCCTTCATCAGAAGAGTTTTAACGTTTCTTCTTTAGTCTTATTTAGTGGATGAAGTTCTGAAGATGCTGTTACACACACACACACAACACACACACACACACACACACACACACACACTCACGCACAATCTAAAGTAACAACCTTAATCGCCTTGATTTAATAGATAATGATTTAAAAATAAAACTTGATTTAAAAATAAAACTTGATTTAGTTCTGAAGATGCTGATACACACACACAATTTGTGTGTGTGACTTGATTTAATAGACTGATGATATTTTTTATCACCGTATTTTAACGATAAATATTACTCACTCCAACTTCAAGATAATCACAATGTTGAGAAAAGGATTGTCCCTTGCAGATTTTGACCATCTCAGAGATTTCTTTATCGTGATATGAAATTTTGATGGATTTTGCAGTTTTTTGGCCACAAACTGTATCCATCGCATTAGGACCGTAGAATGGGCCATATTTTTCACCTAAAAAGAAAACCGGATTCATTTGGAACATTCAACTCATCTATTACAAAAATATACTTTTAAAAGAACCCATAAAACTTTTCAGAATGCAACAGATTTGATTGAAAAAATATCAAAACATCAACGAAAAAAGGGGAGCAAAAAAAGAATCTATCATTTTTCTCTTCTTTTCTGGTGAAACAGTAAATACTTCAAAGTGATTTAATAATTTTTTTTTTTTGTGTTTTTTATATTTTATCAAATTTTTATTTAACTGTAACTTTTATTTTATTAAATTTTTTTAGTAATTTGAATTTAAAAGTTTTTTCAATGAACTTGATTAGATCACTTTGAGTAAATATCTACTGACTAAAAAAAAGAAGCTGTCTACATACATAAAAATTCTATTTCTCTTAAAATAGCGAATCAATCAATAAAAAAAATTGTAAATAACTAATCAATAAAATATCAACAAAGAGCTTTTCAAAATATTGGTTTGAAAATTACTTAGTGAAAATTTTACAAAATCATATTTTAAGAATTGAGAGCCTTAAAAGATGACTGTTAAGTTGCTAAAGATGATTACTGATAAAAAAAAAAAAAAAAAGAGGAAAATTTAGATATGTTTTTGGAATTTTAATGGAATGTTTTTGGAATTTTAATGGAACTTTTTAAGGACTTGGTAAAATATAAAAGAAAAATTAACCTTGAAAGTCTTCTTTAGTGTAAAGCTCTATTTGTACTTTTTCTGGAATTGAAACAGAGGTTATTTTGCGCTCCCAACTTTGATCTAAAATTAAACAAAAAAAAACACAAAAAAACTTACATCTGTCATAGTTGTTCATACCAATGGTCGGTACCAGCAGTTTAAAACTTTGTAGTCATAAACCAATCATTTAAAAGAAACAATTTTTTATACTTCACTTTTTGTAAAACAATAGTAACAAAAGGATTTTTTTTTTTTTTCCCTGTTAACAAAATTTATTGTTATCATTGCTATCTATTGTGAACTAAGGAAATAAGGGAAACTAATGTGAAAATCCTGTAGGTAGGACTGTGAACATTTCGATTATGATAACTATCTTTCCTTGACACCACTAAAAGTACCAGTTGAATAAGTGGAGTTGATTATGTGAAAATATTTAGGACTTGGGGGGAAAATATGGGATGTTCGGATTAACTTTCCTAGAAAATGATTAATTCAAAATAGTATATTATTTTTCCTATAAGTTTATATGCCATTTTCAAGATAGATTCATGATTGAAAATTTAAACTTTAATTTAGAGATTGGTTTCCTTGATTACAAGTATTTGGATTTTTTGGTTGAACTGTGAACTAATGGACTTCCAGTTCTGAATTCAAAAAACTTCATGTTATATATTTCATCATAGTAGATACTTAAAATAAGCAAAACAAAACTAACATATGACCTTCAGCCACAATTCACTAAAATTTTAAGTCATTTTTACAAGAGAACGAATGATGAATTCAAATAAAAGGTGGACTGAGGAGGAGGGCTGATCATAATTCAAAATTATAAAATATATAAAAATATAAAAAAAGTAAAACTTAGATGAAAATTAGAAATTGTGAAAATTATTTTCAAGAGAAAACCATTTGATTAAATCTTTTTTAATTAGGTTAAAATTTGCCCTAAACCTATTCCCTCTCCTCCCAACTACCTGCATTAAAATCCTTTTTTCAAATGGATGACATGATCAAATGGATGGGACTGACACTTGCATGGAACTTTTATAGAGCAAATGTAGAGCAAAAGTTTCAAAAAAATATTATATTTACCCACTTACTTAATTTACAACCCTACCCTAATACATTTACAAACATGCACGCATTGCATGTATAGATACATAGATATTTAAACAAACATATATTAAATATACATACACACATACATACATACATATACATACATACATACATACATACATACATACATACATACATACATACATACATACATACATACATACATACATACATACATACATACATACATACATACATACATACATGCATGCATGCATGCATGCATGCATGCATGCATGCATGCATGCATGCATGCATACATACATACATACATACATACATACATACATACATACATACATACATACATACATACATACATACATACATACATACATACATACATACATACATACATACATACATACATACATACATTACATACATTACATTACATTACATTACATTACATTACATTACATTACATTACATTACATAAATTACATACATACATACATACATACATACATACAAACATGCATGCATGCATGCATACACACATACTTTAAAAAAAAAGTGCCATACCAAATTGACAATATCCCCATTTGTTTTCTGTGGTATAACACCAGGTACTTGTATATCCTCCTCTATATGTACAATAAGTATACCGATTGCCTTCGTACTCAAAAGGAAACTTACATTTTCCTTCACTTTTTGTCAATATATCACTTTCTATAGATAAAAAAAAAAAAAAACATTTAAGAAACAGTTGTCTTTTTTCTGGAAATAACATTATTAATGATTTCAAATTTATAAGTTTTTAATTTAAGCGTGATTTTGGACCAATTAAAACTAACACTAAATTTGGAATGTGCTTCCAAGTTTTAAAATTTTTTTTTTAAAACTTAGCTATTGATGTAAAAATGAAAAATCAATTGGTTGCTGCATCCATAAACAATAAATAAACAATATTAGCTTACAATGCTTTGATAAGCAAAACATTAATAACCTAAAACTGTAGTAAATCCAATATTAATAAATATACTATAATAAACAACATTTTCTTAAGTTGGAAACTTAGTTAAAAAAAAAAGTGGAATGGGCTTAAGATGCTCCTTTCTGATGTATATATTGTTAGCTTTTGGCCATGATCAGGTCAAGAGATATGTATATTTGAATTATTTAGAGAGAAATGGGCAAACTTCACCACCAACCTTGAAGCAAAACTTCAAGGAATTCTATTAGTAACAGTACCTGATGAACTTAGGGCATTTATTTACAATAAGTTGAGTGAAACACACATATGTGAGGACTACATGGAGCTCCTTAATCTTTCTGGCTTGCATGTAAGCATAAATATTGAATGTAACAATAGAAAACCAGGAGCAATTCATCAAGCCTCTGAATAGCAAATGCTATTTATAGTCTAAAGATAGAGCTAATCACAAGTAATGATAGAGACAACATCGCTAATGATTAGCTCTATCTTGAGGCTATAAATGGCCAATTGGAGACAACAAAACTGTTTTCAAGCTGATTGTTTGTGAATGGCAAGGACTACAAAGATGTAACCAATTTGTTGTGCTTGCATATATTCAGTCTTGGTTTAAAAACATATGTACTGTAGAAGTACCAGTGAATGATACACTTAACCAAAAAATTAACGCACCACTTATATATTTCAATTTATTTTAATAGTCATCAATATTATCATATATTTTGACAAACATATTAAGAATAGAACACACGAACACAATTATTTTGATGATAATAATAAAATTCACTTTGAGCATGGTGAAAAAAAAAAAACTAAAACAAAAAATATGTTTCATTTAACAAAATAAAGTAAAATGATTATTATTGTTATGCACACTAATACAGCTTATATTGAAACATTTTTCGCTTATCAATGACTAGTGTGACCACCTCTTGATGTTATTATAGCCTGACAGCACCATGGCATACTTTCAATTAAAGATCTAATCATTTCTTGCGGGATATCATCGCACATGCAGGTAAGACATTGTTGTAGCTTATCTAGGCTGTTAGGTGGTGGATGTTGGCTTCTAACACAGCGCCCCATAATGCTTCAAAGATACTCTATTGAGTTCATATCTGGACTGCAAGCTGGCCACTCCAAAACTTGAATATTAACATTTTTTAAGTATTTAGTAGCAATATGTGCTGTATGTGGTCTAGCATTATCCTGCATAAGAAAGAATCCATCTCCAATGTATGGTGCAAAAGGTACCACAAAAGGTTCTAAAATGTCTTCTTTGTATCATTGAAAAGTCAGACCTGTCCCCAATCATGTGTTTCCCAATTCATATGCCTTCTTGCAAAATCCAGTCTGTTTCTTTGGCGGTTTACAGACAATCTGGGACCAGTAGCTGCTGTCTAAGGTCATAAATTCTAAGCACGAAGTCTTCTTCTTATGGTATCTTGACTAACAGCAGTTCCATGAAACTCAGCAAGTTGTATTTGGAGACTGTGGAGTAGTGAACTGTTTTCTCAGTGTTCGAAACATTAAAAACTGGTCCTCCACGGCATTGGTAGCTTGTAGTCTGCCTTGACCAAGTTATCTAACGTGATCATTGGTCTCTACAAACCTTTGTAGAACCCTACCAACTATCATATGAGACACTCCAAATCCTCTACCTAGTTCATGATTTGTTAATCTTTAATTGGACAAAGTAACAATTGCAACACATTCAACACAACTTAAATTTCGTCAAGAATGCTGGATTGCCAACAGATTTGTTGCTCAAATGACAGCTATCTTTTCTACTGTTAAACAAATTTAAAAGCAATACATACTTTTCTTTTAGAAGTGAGATTTAATTACAGCAAAACATGCTAATTATGAAAAGCTGCTTTAGTTTTGAAAATAAATTAGGGAAATTGAATAACGGAATAATACCTACAAAAGACATAACAATAAACATTAGTACCACCTTTGTAATTGATTAATGCGGGAATTCATAGTATTTTTTCCAAAATAAGATGGAATTTATAAGTGGTGCATTAACTATGCGGTTAAGTGTATATAGCTAATAAGCAGGTTTCAGATATTTGACAATGAAACAAGTAAAAAGGTTAGTTTGATAATGCAACACTGATCTATTTTTCTTTTTTGACAACCAAAAAAAACTATTTGGTGGTTTGATAGGGTAGACTAAGAAGAAAAGAGAAAATCAAAATTAAAGTTTCCTGATACTTTTGTAACCTTAAAATCCAAAAAACCTATCACTAATCTTTTTAACTAAAGAAATTAATAAATATTATACTATATTTAGAATATATAGAATATTCATAACCTATGATTACGGATTTAAGCTATTTATGATGCAGCAACCATATTCAAAAGACATGATTTTAGGAGCTGCACTTTTTTGCTAGATTTAAAGTTGATTTTTTTTAATGATTAAAACAAAATACTTTTATTGTTGATATGAACATGAAAACCTAACAGAAGATATTGGAGTACTTTCTGATGCAACATTAAAACTGAATATCGAAAATTTTTTAAAATATTGGTTTAAATGCATGCATTAAAACGTAATTCTTCAAGTTTAAATGCAGAAAAATGCTGCCAGGCATACAGCAACTTATAAGATAAAAAATTTAATGCATCTGTATTTGTCTATTGGAAATTATTGAATTTGAATTATTTAGTTTATTCTCTCATCTTTGAAGTCTTAAAATTGAATTTGAAACAAATTTATTTACCCATGTTCTACCCAGTAATTGAACATTTCAATGATTTTTTTTTAATGTGAAGATGGATAGACTATTTTGAACTTTTTTTTAACTAAGAGAAAAGAAGTATTTCAAATCATCAACTCCTAAAACCTCTGAGCTGAAGAACAATAAAAATGTTATTAGACACAGCTACTCATCAGAAGAATTTTTTAAATTTAGTAAAATAACCAAAACTACAAATATCAAACTTAAAAAATAATAATAGCAACAAATATATTTTAAAAATAATTGTCAGAAATATCAAAGAAAATAAAAATAAAAATAAAAAAAAACCTTTTAGGGAGAGGATTATTTCTAACCAATGTTAACTATCTAAACAATTTTACCTTAACCAGTTTTTGTTGATAACTAATATTACAGGATTTCAACTGTTTTTTTACAAAGCACCAGCAACTTACCAGAGATACAATAACCAATACTTATTGCTTCGCGGGTGTCTTCATTTAATTGAGTTGCACACGAATACCTCTTTAAATCTTCATGTGAGCTAGTACAATGATTGTATGTAAGATTACCCAGTTTGAATGGAAACACACACTTTTCTTTTTTATTTGTTTTACTGTTGATTGCAACTACATCACCATCTATAAAAATGAACAATCAAAAGATCAAATAAAATTTATACCATGAGATGTGCATTTTAAACTTCCTTTGAAAATTCTAAACATTTTTTTTACTTTTTTTTTACTAATTTTTCAAAAATATTCTATTTATTACTATTTTGCAACAAATGAATTTATCAGTTAAATTTAAAAAATAAGTAGAATTATAATTTAACTTATCATAGAACATACATCCAGACATTTTTTAAAATAAAATACCATATGTGAATGTGTTTTATACATGTTTTTGTAGACCTATTTCAAAAGACATTTCATTTACTATATTCAATTTACCAAAAGCATGAATCATTTTCAGATCAGGATAGCTATAAATATCCAACTGGTCACATCTCTCACTCTAAAATTTATAAACAGTAGGAATATAAATGACAAAAAAACACCTTAAAAGAAAAAAAAAAGAAAAAAAACCTTAAAACTTGAAACAAACAGGTAAAACAAATTTATATTTCATAGTTTTAAACAATTTTAATAAACTTCTCATGAAAAACTAATTTAAACATAATGTATGATTAGGGTTAGGACTATTGTAATTGTAATGAAAACAATAACAGTAACAATAATTGTTATTGTATTAACTTAATTTAGAAACAATAACAATACTTGTGATTTACAACTATTGTAATTCTGTAATACAATAACAATAAATATTGTATTGCAATTAATCTTTATAAAACAATAACAATATAACAATAAAACAATAACAAGTGTATTGTAATGACTCACTACAATAACAATAAATATTGTATTGTAATTCGTCTCTGTAATACAATAACAATATATTGTTATTGTAATAAAAAAAATTATTTTATTGTCAAAATTTAATAAATGTTTTAATAGTCCAGTTGCCGACTATATGCCCTTGTACCCTTGAAATAGGTAAAACTAATACTTAATGATTGATTCTATTTTACTGAAACATAATGGGAAGGGGAAGGGGTGCCAGAATGGTAAATTGGGCAACTTTAAATAGTAAGGCTATCATCAGACAAGCAATATTCTGTGGCCATTTAGAGCTTAGAAATACATAACAAGATAGGTGATGCAAAATCTAAATATGATCCGAAGGAGATCAAGATTAATACCGATTGCGTATTATATTATATTTTGAAGATCAACACCGCATTTGTTACTTTTTAATCAACATATATAAAATAATGTTTTTACCCTATTTATACAACTTTAATCGGTTAAAAAGAGATAACTTGGTTTTTTAATGATCATCATAAATGTGCTATATATGGCACACTCATGGTCATTTGCCACCACAACCACGCAGGATCGGCATGTCCAAGTTACAAAAATAATTTTAACGTAAATTTCTTCTGATCAAAATATGTAAAAAATAAAATTTGCAATATATTTCAAATCCGTAAATAAAAAATAGCAAAAATAATAGTAAGTTCGTCAGAGATGAATATAAATGCGTTAAAATACGTTAGCTTTTCTACTTTAATGTAAAGTAATACACTACATTAGTTATTGTAATTGTTTTCATCAAAACAATACAGTAGTTATTGTAAATGTAATTCATTAAAACAAAACAATACAATAGTTCTCGAATTTTATTGTATTGTTAGAAAAAAAACAATACAATACTTATTGTAATTGTTTTTCATCACAGCAATACAATACCAAAATAAAATTTTTTTATTGTTTCTGTAATATTACAATACAATATTATTGTATTGTAATATGTAATTGTATTTAATTTTTACAATTACAGTTACAATGACCTAACCCTATGTATGATCACTAAAACTGCGCATAATATTTTGCCAAAAAAATTTCGATAAAGTTTTTCTCCTTTGTTGCACTAAATTTTTCTTTTTTTTTATGTTACTTTCCCTGTTTTTTCCACATTTGTGAAGCCAATTAAGATTTTTTGCCTGTCAGTCTAAACGGTGCAAAAACTATTAATAAGGTAATTTTCAAGTACATTTAATAGGTTATCTTTAGCAAAATTATCTGCCAAAAATTTTCAATTGGATAATATTAAGGTGTTGTTGGTGGTTTATAAAATTTGTAACAAAATTAATTGTTTTTCTCATGAAGGAGTGAAAACAGCTATTTGTGTGATGTGATCCTGTTAAGTTAAGGTTAGGTAAAGATCATAAGATATTCATTATCACACCCTGTAAATACTAATAGCTAACACCATCTAAAAGGACTGAATAAATCCTTTTAGAGACAATTCAGGGGGTATTCAGACAAAGTGAGAATAGTTAAAGCTGCTTTTAAAATCTTTTAAAATTGTCTGATTTCAAGTTTCATGGTAAAATTAACACAAAACTGATATTTTCCTAATGATTCTACATCCTTAATTTATGGTTTAAAATGATTTTTTCAGATGTTAGCAAAGGTTAACAGCAGTCCTGAAATCATGGTGTGATTTCCAAAAGAACAAGCTGATTTAAATGAAAAAAGAAAAAAATGCTCATTGAATTTGTATAAAACTGACAAAAATACAATATTTTTTTATTGAAATGCACAAGGCAACAAAAAATTTTTTTTTTTTTGCACCCTTAAGTTTTTTATTGAAATCATACTAATTTAGCCCTTTTGAGACTCTCGGTACATAAATATATATATATCACTAAATTAAATAGCTGATCTAGATGCCTTCTGTGAGTTAAATTTGTTTGAAATGCATATATTTTTATTTGTTGATGACGCTTTAGGAATGTGCAACAAAAAAATTTACCTAAAATCAATAGAAAGCTGAAAAGAGGCGAATATGTGTTTCAGTGCAGTAAAGATGGACTGCTATTTGTAAAATGGCAAGACACAAAAGAAGTCCTTACGTTGAGTAATTGTCGAAAAACAGATGAAAGACTTTGAAAGATGGCATACTTCCTTAAAAAAAAAACGTCTCAAATGGGTTAAGCTGAGAAAAAAGAAAATGACAACAAAAATTTTTTATTAGCTCTAGTTTCTGAGATATACAATAGTAACAAATTAGTATTTCAGTTAATTTGCAACAGAGCAATATGGTATATAATTTACATATTCTAATAATATTTAAAGTACATTTGGTTTTTTTTCACTTAGGATATATTCTAACAGTTTTAAAGAAATCGTGATCATCAAGCTATTAGATATAAAGATGATTATGAGGTATTGTCATAAGATCATGATCTTTTGCTTTCCTCTTTTATGGAGTTCTGGAACATCCCTGCACACAAACCAACAATAACTTAAAAGCAAGCATAGCCTAATACCTAATACCTTCTATTACAGAAATATTTTGGTGGAACCTTTCCCTATGTTCATCACTAACAACTCCACAACTGGGGGGAAAAAATTCTAGGTGTAAGTGAAGAAAATGAATCTTGAGGGACATGTTATATTCTGGTTGATGGTATTTATTCAGAAGTACTGTTACCAATTCAATGTAGTTATCATCACTTTTGTTTTGAGCCTCCTAAGTTTCCTTTTCTTGCCCCTTTAAAACATCATCAAATGAAGGATCATTCATAAGTTGACATATTTGTGGCCCAACAAAAATACACTCTTTAACTTTTGCATCACTTTTTTTTAGAAATTTGTTTCTTGAATACCTAAAAGCCTGTCTTTCTTTGTTCATATCTTTGACGAAATTTTTCATTAAACCCAACTTAATATATAAGAGTGGAGGAAGAATATCTTTTGGATCCATGAGTGGTTGAGCAATTACATTTTTTTCATCTGTATTTCATCTTGCAGCCAAGTCTTCTTTTATGTAGTCTTTTATGTAATGTAATCTGTCTCTACTGTCCCACATACACAAAAAGCAACTGTATTTAGTATACCCTTATTGCATTCCTAAAACTATAGCAATTACTTTTAGATCATCACAAATATTCCATTTGTGTTTGTTATGACTTATTGAGTTGAGGAGAACTTTCATGCTTACATTAGTCTCTTTTGTCTCTTTTGCATGTGAGCTGCAAGCCAACAGAAGGAAGACAGTTTCCATTGTGCAATAATACTGATTTCAAGCTTAGTTTGGATGAGTCTATAAATAATCTCCATTCAGTTAAATCATAGTTCAAATTGAGACGATTCATTAATCCAAAGAAACCAATCCAAACAATAAGATTATTTTTCTTCTCAAAAAAGAAAACATCCTAGAAGTTCTGCCTTTTTCTGTGACAAATCCAGATCTCAAACAAGATCAATTAATTCTGCTTGACTCAATCTATGTGTTACATTT
The DNA here is from genome assembly GCF_058129835.1 of Hydra viridissima. Lineage (NCBI taxonomy): Eukaryota > Metazoa > Cnidaria > Hydrozoa > Anthoathecata > Hydridae > Hydra > Hydra viridissima. The sequence continues at coordinate 8,881,059 of NW_028324312.1, read as the reverse complement.
TTTAAAAAAAAATCTTGGATCATTTGATGTGGAAGGTTTGTTTTTTTCTTTTTCTTATATTTCTAATTCATTTTCTGCTTCTAACTCATTATTTTGTGGTGAAGTAGGAACTGGTAAACTATCTGAATGTGAAATGCTGTTGAATGGCAGATGTAAGATTTGCATACTTAACTGTTCCTACTTTCTTCATTTACAAACCTACTTTAATGGGTGGATTAAGCAGAAATAGCATTCATCTGTATGGTTTTTAGGCTCCTTCCATACCATAGGAACAGCAAAAACCAAAGATCTTTTTTTATTTTTCAACCATTCTCATAGTGTAACTGAACAAGAGTTACAGGATATATATGTGGAACTCATGAGTTATCCAGGTCCTCTACCTTCATACTGAAGTAATACTGGTAAGCAGTCTTCACAAGAGATTTCATAGTTATTTTCTATGATGAAAATGTTATTTCACCACAAATTTAATAAAAATTTTCCACAAAATTTACATATAACTTGGCATGTTGATTTTGTCAAATTCTACACAGGTAAACGAAAAAAAAAACTAAGAACAAATCAGGCCAGAAACTTTAGCAAACACACATAACTCATATCACAAATTTAAACATGAATAAAACATTATGGATAGTCGAAAATAAATAAAAAATAAAAACTTATACCCTTGAGAGAAAATTCTTGCTTTTATTTCTTAAACTAGAGCTAATATTCAATTTTTAATATCATTTTTGAATTGAGCAAGTGGAAATACATAAGAAATAACAAGTTTTGGTTTTGAAACAAAATCATAGTTGGGCAGTGGTTTAGGTGAATAGAATATTTTTTAAAGTCACATAATTCAACTTAATCACCAATTTATCAATTTTGTAATTACGCCAAACAGTATTGGTTCAAGTATGTGAATGCATATGCACTCACACATCCATGCACGCAAAATCAAATTCCTTACATGCACAAAGTTTCAAATATTTCATTTTAAATAATTAGGGGATAAATCTTATCCAGTCAACCCCCTTCCCCTTAAGCATAAAGACAAATTAACCTGAAAATAATGAAATAATGAAATTTCAGAATAAAACTATTAAATCCTTGTTGCATAAAGGACATTTTTTTAAATTGCCAAATAAAGCAAAAAAGCATGAAGATTGGAGAAAATCTCTATATTTTCTTCTTGCAAACTTTGGTCCAGTTGAAGCTGAGCAAAGTTGATCCTTTCAGATGATTGTAGCTGTTAATATTTACAGGGTGTGTTATCACAGTGATGCTCAGCGATGAAAGGGATGAGCTTCTTGATTGATTGCAAAGTACAGCAAAATAAACTTTTAAAATTTCTGTCAGAAAATGCCAGTCAGATATTTCACTTCACTCAAGTATATGGTCCGATTACTAGTGAAAATTTGATATGTCATTTGCACCCTCTGCTGGCCAGATTTGTTTTAAGCACTTTGGTTAGTTATGGTGTTTTAATGAACTTTATAAAATTAAAACAATGTTCAAAATGCAGTTTGTAAAGTTTTTTCATTTTACTTGGAATTATATCCCTCCTGTTTTGAGAAGATAGTCAAAAATGTTAGATAAAAATGTAAAAACTCAATGAACTATGTCATGTAAAGAATTAGGTTTAACTATTAACTTATAATAAAAAAGAATCAAATTAAAATATTAAATTTAAATGTTTTATTTGTTGTCTTAAATGACACAAAATTTTAGTGATACATTAATCTCATAAAAAATTGAGCTATAAGAATATAAAATTGAAAATATTCTATTAAATATCCATTTAAGTATACTTTGTCAGTTGGTTACTTAGCAACATAATGACAACTTTACTTTTCCTCTTCTATAAACTAGTTTCAACAGGTTTTCAACAAACAGTTGCATGCAGAAGTCTTAATCATAGTAAATTGTCAATAGTTTATAACTTGTTAATTAGTTATTGATATTACTAAATGATTATAAATTTGTCAAAAACTTTTTACATTTGTAGTAAGATGTCTGAAAACATTGTTAGGTTGGATGATCTCATGGTTGAATTGCTAAGTTGATTGCAAGTGTTATTGGTGGATAAATTACCTGCTCAAAGTTGGATTTTTCACATACACGAACCATATTCTGGGCACTTTTTTCTGTTTCACTTATTTTGATAGATTTCCAAGTTCCTGGTGTCAATCCAATTACAGTGGGCCCAACAAACGGTCCATATACAACTCCTATGTATATGTTTAAATTAAAAAAATAAAATAGAATAAAAAAATAGAAAATATTTACTACTTTTTTAAAGTTATTCCAAAAGCTAAGAGTAGCTAAGTTTTTTATGGTCAAAAAAAAAAAAAAATTTATTCACTCAAAAATTTAAAATTCAACTGAGGGAATCTATAACTTGTATGCTACTACTATATAGGTAATGTTTCCGATATTCTATGAAGTTTAAACTCAACTTCAAGTTTAAGAGAAAAAACTATTTTTAACAGAAAAAAGTTTTTTTTATGCCTCAAAGAAGATACTCTTTAATTAGTATAAAAACTTTGAGTCATAAGAAACTTTGAGTCATATATTTTGTTAATAAAATTTGAGCCATATTTTGAGTCTATTTGAAACTTGAAAGGCTAACTTTGAAATCTTTAAACAAACTCTTTTTAATCAACTTTTAATAGCAAAAGGAACAAATTTAGTGGTTAAGACCACTAAATACATTTTACTTTTAAAATATCTTGTCTATAAGTACCGCCCTAATACACAAGTGAAACTGCATTAAGCTTTTATGATAAACTTAAGAATGGACAGCCTGACTTAAGTACTTAACTCATTTAAACTTAAAGAAATTTAAAGAAGCAGGGATATCTGAGCTCTGGAGAAAAATCTGTTTAAGACAAACTTTTCAATCATTTTTTAACAAACTCTTTTCAATCAATTTCTAAAGACACCATTTAGTTGTTTACTAGTAGAGTATTAAATCAAAAACACAAATAAAGATGAAGATGACATAAAAAACAAATTACCTTTGTGATTATCTTCACTGTAACCAATAACTTGAAATTTATCTTAAAAACAAATTTATAAAACCTTTCAAACTCAATTTAAATGTTTCAATGTAGAAAAAGAAAATTTTAAAGAAGCACTTAATTAAGAAATATTATTCAAAATTATGAAAAATCATTGACAAAAATGAAAGCAAAATAAACAGATATTTCCAAAAACAAATAATTGGATGAAGTTTTAGAGATTGTTATTGAACAAACTTATGAAAAGTAAAACTTTTGCAAAAAAAACCAAGAATAAAAATAAAGACAACAAAGATGAGCAGAAAACAAAACTAATTCAAGAATAAGATTCTCTTAAAATTTGTTAAAAACGTTGTGAGTTTTTAACTAGGCTTTATTTCTAAGATGCTCAACAATTTGATTAAGTTTACAGTATATTTGAAATAGTTGGAGCTTAATGCTCCTAAATTTGTTAAAAACGTTGTGAGTTTTTTAACTAGGCTTTATTTCTAAGATGCTCAACAATTTGATTAAGTTTACAATATATTTGAAATAGTTGGAGCTTAATGCTCCTAAATTTAAAAACTTAGGAGTGTTAAGTTCCAGCTATTAATCAGGCATAAAAATCTTAAAAATACATAAAAAAAAAATAATAATAATAACAGATGCACAGATGCATTTATAAAATCTAAAACACCACAAGCATGAACAAATGCAATAAAGCTACGTTTGTTAAAAATATGAATAAATAAGCTTTATGAAGATAATTTCCACCTAAATTAAGCATAATACTAAAGTATGTAGCCATCGAATTGTAGGCCCAGCAAATTAAGCATAATACTAAAATATGTAGCCATCAAATTGTAGGGCCAGCAAATATACATGTTAAAAGTTGGTTTGATCATTTACTTGGAGTTGAGATATTAGAAATGTTAAAAATATAGACAAATTTGTAGCTAAAACAATTTATTGGTACTAACAAGATCTTTCATAAATGTGAAGTTATGATAACTAAAACTAAAAACAAATATTACCTGCAACAAACAATGATTTAATATTATTAACCCAATCATCTAAGTCACTACTTAGATATTCTTGATTTTCTAACTTGAAGCATAACCCAGTTAACTCCGTTCTTGAACAAATAACAGCATCTCTGGAAACATTTTTCCCTTCAGGTATTGCTCTTAATACATTAGAATATACTTGAATGGTTGGATATTTACCTGGTGCACTAAAGTATTGAGATATGCAAAATCGTTGGCGTCTATAAAGAAAGTTTAAATTAAAAAACAAAAACAGATAACAATAAGCTCACCCATATTTACACTAACATCAATTAAACTGTTTAGCTAATCACAAAGTAGAATTAAATTCAGATTAATTTCTTTGTTGGTAAAAAAAAAGAACTGCTTCCTTTTATATGCAAATACTGTGATCCCATTTAAAAGAAAATTTTTTTATCCTTTCATACATGTTGCCAGTTTCTTTTAATATGTTTTAACAATGTTTCTACAAGAAAAACTTCTGAGTAGAGTTTAAACTTCTGTTTTGTTTGTTTTTCCTTACTTTCTCCCTTATGGATCACATACGTAGGATAAATGCATAATGATCAATATTTCTACACATTAATTTTAAAGGTGAATACTAGTAAGATCTCGCCTAAACTTAACTGATTGACATGCAAACTTTACTTATACTTTTTACAATTACAAAAACAAAAAATGAAATTGAAAAATATCTTTGATCCTTTGAACGCATGATCAATTACTTGTTCTCAATTTAAATATCAGTTTAAATTGAGTTTACTTTAACTGCAGAATCATCTTTTAAAAAGCTGTCTTTAACTTTCCACTATATCAGACAATGCCACTATATCAAAAAATATTACCACCCTTCAAACCTTCTTGCCTTATATAACTAAATCCACTATATTTAAACATTCTGTTGAAATATGGTGGATTATTTTTCCACTTTATCTTGTTCAAACTACATATTGTTTTCATAACAAATTATACAAAGATAACTATAAATGAACTGAAATCATGCAACAGAATAAGTAATGTAAAAAAGAAATCTTCTATATTTCTAAACTTTCAAAACTTTTCTAGCAATGTTAGAAGACAGAAACATTTTGTAAGACATTATGAAAACCAAACCAAGCACTGAATAAAAAATCCAAATATAACATACTGATTATTGATTGGATCAAATAAGAACATAATAACATCTTTGTCAGAAACTTTTTCTTTTTCAGTTAGTGATAGAAGATTGTTTGAAGTTGAGTTTAAATCTACAGAACTGAAAAGACTAGCCATATCAGTAATAAGTAACAGACGATATATGGAGAGATCAGAGTACAGATTGACAAACTCCAAACATCTGTTAGACTTTGTTCTGGCTTCTTGAGGTATTATAACATTAGTAACTGAGCAGTCGCAGTATTCATTAATTTGGTACTTCAATTTGCCAAAGAAAGTCAAACCCTGAAAAAAAAAGGTTCACTCAAACCACTTAACATGCTTACAATTTTTAAAGTCTGAAAAGTCAAGCTTTAGCAATTATTTTAACACTTTGCATAAATCACAAATCAAGAATCAAGAATCACAAAAGAATGAATTGATAAATTATGGTTAATAAAAAACTTGTGTAAACTTGATCATGCTTGTGTTGATTTATAACCATTTGTACCATTTCTACAAATTTAAAAACAAGGCAGTATATTTACCGATTAGAGATCAAGATATGAACTTTCACATTAAGCTTAAATGAAGTTTATAACCTTTTTGTGTTAAGTTAATACTTACTAAGGAGAGTATGGAATCATATCAATCAAGAAGTATATATATATTCCAATCTGTTTCATTATCAATTTAAAAACATAATTAAGTAGGTTAATTTTCTTCTTAAATCTATTTCATTAATTTTAAAGGTAATAAAAATAAGAATCTGAACAAAAACCCTAAATGCTTGCTTTTTTACTCTTGGATGTTTGGGTGGATTATCGAGCATCAAACCCCTGCTTATACTGCTATTTTAATGCACTTTCTTGCTTATGATCAACTTTGGAAAAAAACAACATGTATGAATATATTTAGGAATATTTCAAATCTCTAAACAATCATCATGTAAAAATCTAACTTAAGAACTTGGATAATCCACATTAAAGTTCATATAATATTACATATTACAACCATTAAACTTCACACAGTTGTTTCATATATCACATAGGATATTGCAATAAACAGATTCAAGTCAAATAAATTATATTTCATAAAAATTTATCAGTTTCCAATAATTTTATAATCTTTTGAATAATTATTTTTACCAACTGTTGTTTGATACAAAAAGAAATGTCTGTCTTTTTATACAAAAAGGTATTTTGAAAAATGGCTGATACTTCTTTTAAGGTATAGATCCATGTAAGTTAGAAATTATCATTATTAATAATAAAATGATTTACTATTATTATTATTATTATTATTATTATTATTATTATTATTATTATTATTATTATTATTATTATTATTATTATTATTATTATTATTATTATTATTATTATTATTATTATTATTATTATTATTATTATTATTATTATTATTATTATTATTATTATTATTATTATTATTATTATTATTATTATTATTATTATTATTATTATTATTATTATTATCATTATTATTATTATTATTATTATTATTATTATTATTATTATTATTATTATTATTATTATTATTATTAAAAGTAATAACTTTAAAGGTAATAATTTTTTAATCAAAATATTTTACACCATAAAACTGTAACTTTTTATAACTTTTTCATCTTATTTCATCAGTTGTTAAAAAAACTTTTTTTGATTGGTTGGTCAATTTGGTTACACATTTTCATGAAAACTTAACAAGCTACATTCTTAACGTTCCATCTACCTGATTGCAATATTCAGTTTAACAATTTTGACCTTTACATATTCATTGAAAGTTTTAAGGTTTTCTGATTTTTTTTATAATGGACTAACCTTTTTATGCAATTAGTTGAAGTTACTATTTGTTTTTAATATTTAGCGAATAAGGGTTTAATGGACTTTTATTTAAAATATATATCTTCAGAGTTTATAAACACATATACAAGCTACATAAATATCTATTTCTCTTATAAATTATTAGGACACGTGTCTGTAAAACGATATCAAAGTGGTGGCCAAATGTTTATATAGCAAAACTGAGTCTAAGATACTTATCTTTTGTATATACCATAAAATACACTTTTCAGTTCAGAGTTAGTTAACTTGTGTCAACATTTGATAATTAGTTTTTTTTTTTGAATAAAAGTTTTGAGAGATAAGTTTGTTTCTAAACTAATTTTATTATTTTTACAAATTTATTTGTTATAATTTAGAATAACATTTAAGAAAAAATAATGAAATAAAACATAAAACAATAATTAACACATTTGGTACGCTATTGATTTGTTGGACCACAAGGCACACTCAACACAAAATTTTGCAAGAAAAAGTAGAACCCACAAGGTTTTAAATTGTGAAGTGGATTCATATTATCATCATTTTTTATTTATTTTAGTAAACCACTTTTGGAAATTATTATGAAATGGATAAATGCAGAAGGTAACTGAGTATATGGTAGCAATTGGAAACCAGTAGCTATTATGGAAATAAAAAAAATAAAGATAGCATGGATAAAATGGCACAAATATACAGCATAAAACAGTGGCCTATGATTGTTTTTCACAAAACAATTGATATTAGTGCCATGAATGCATATATAGAGGTGATTCATCTCAAGGACAAAAACTTTGTTACATGATGTAATTTAACCCACGGGTCCAATGGACCTGAGTGGTAAAAACTGCACATAAAATTTTATTGGTAGATGGAAGATTAACTTTTTTTTAAAAAGGTGTGTAAGCAAAATCAATCTTTCAAAAAGAAGCCATTTCAAGCTGACATTTCAATTAAGCATTAGTCCTTTTATATAAAATAGCTTTAAATAAGTATCAAAGTTTTAACAATCAGTATGTCAAAACTTTTTATTTGCTTATTATAGAGACTTGAATACTTCCAAATAATCAGCTTTAAGCCTTTAGAAGTACCACTCATTTAAATTTCTAAAAACGTGTGATTCAAATGAAAACTCTAAGTTAAAATGTTCACTATAAGAGTTGTAACAAACAATTGTAAAACAAAAAAACATTAAAAACTCATTTTATTTGACTTTGAAATAATTCTTATCAGAGTAAATCTATGAAATAATTTAATGTTTTGGAAGGGTTAACTGAAAGTTGTTTTGAAATTTGCCCATATGTTGTCCTATTATGAAGATAGTTATGAAATATAGTAGAAAGGAAACCGTGTTGTTGATCCCAGTCAAAGGAACACTTTAAAAAGTGGATTAAGTCATAAAAAAGAAGAACTTTGGATGTTAGATACAGAATGTCACTGAGGAAATTTCTAGGACAGAAATGAATTATTCATATTGCTGTATTTATAAAGGAAATTGTAATAGAAAGACAGGTGGTTTTAGATTGTTCCCAACTAAAACAACAGACTTTTTAATTTATTTTGCAAAAATAAATTTATTATCAAAAATATTGTTTATATAATGTTCAAAGTCTGAACATTTAACATTAAGAAAAGGCAAAAATAGACAGATTTCTAACTTAAAACACATATTTGTGTATTTCTCATATAACTTACACTATCACTCTTTTAAGATACTTGATTTTAGAAATTTTGTAATAGGTATTTAATTTAAAAAAAAAAAAAGCAAAAAAAAATTGGTAAACAAACCGTGAAAACTTGATTATACAGTTCATTTGCTTGTTCTTGAGTTACTTCTCCAGATTCACGAAATTGGTTAATGGAATTTCGAATAGACATTATCAGCTTCTTCAAACCTTCAGCATCTGCTTTCAATTCTTCAGCACGAGCTTTTGTTAGGGCTTCATCAATCACTCTCTTCAGCATGGCTTCTTGACTTTCTTCTGCCTCTACATATATATATATATATATATATATATATATATATATATATATATATATATATATATATATATATATATATATATACAATTAAATGCACAAAATAATGTAAAAAAAAAAGAAAGCTTTTTGTTTATAGATACAAAAATATTGCCATACCTTGTGATCCTCCAAACAAACCAAATATCATTGATATTACGCTCAATATAGATGAAATAAGAGCTCCCACCGGACCAGCCAAAGCGGCCAAACCACCAATTATACCAAGTGCACCAGTTATCATATCCTGCCATTTCCCATTTACTATACCACTCACTAACTTAACTGAAGCACCACCAACTTTTTCAATAGCAGCTATAAATAGCATAAAATATAACTAAAACAAATATTTACTTTGATGATTTTAAGAATAATGTTATGGTGTACTCTTAATAAAATTAAGGAGAAAAAAAATTATGACTGATGATAAAATATATCATGTTATCACTTAAATGTATTTTTACTATGGACATTTCTGTAATGCAAATGGCTAACTTTAACAAACTATATTTTCTGAATGATTAAAAGTACACAATTCTTTGTGTAACTTATTTATAACTATTTGTATAATTTTTAGTTTCATTTATCATAACTGAATTAAATAATTATTTTATTTTAGATAATGACCACAAAAGAAAATAATCGGACTGTTTTTTTATTACTTTGAGTAAGTCCTATTTTAAACTTCAAAAGTCATAACTTTAAAATTACTTTAAAGTTAAGTAATTATGGAATTTGATCATCTTGCAAGTTAGTTTGTTTTATAATATTTTTTCTTCTGGTTTAGTTATCCATTTAATCAAGTAGAGAAAAGGATCCACAAAAAAATAGATTTTTTGAAACAGTATATTTATATTACATGTTTTGTTTTTAGTATTTTTGAAATAAATTTAATCTGTAGCAAAAGAATCTTCTTCACTTTAAGATTATATTATTATGGAGAAACTTGCATCTTGCCAAATTGGACAGTTTTTTAACACTATCTTGACCATTACATGAACTTCAAATTAGATCATTTATCAAATTTGGAACATATAAAACAATCAAATTAGGAAACTTTTATTTATTTTTTTGAACAATTTGAAAATTTATTCTTTGGTTACCTGAACTACACTAACATGATTTCAAAAAATTAATCCATTAAGCGAATTTTTGATGAGCAATCAGTACTTTATATGTATAAGGCAGCATGTATAAAGATATATATATATATATATATATATATATATATATATATATATATATATATATATATATATATATATATATATATATATATATATATATATATGTATATATATATATATATATATATATATATATATATATATATATATATATGTATATATGTATGTATGTATGTATGTATGTATGTATGTATGTTTGTATGTATGTATGTATGTATTTATTTATATAAAACTTTATCAAAAAAACTCACCACTTAGCTTTTCACTTTTTTCAACTTGGCCTTTGACTTCGCCTTCTACTTGTACTAAATCCTTACTAAAGGCACTTAACTTTTTGTCAAATTGTGTATATTTATCCTGCGCAGTAGTCTTGATATGGTCTGCTTGCTAAAGATGATTTACATATATTGTTTGTAAAGAGTTTAATAGTTAAAGTTTATATGATAAAATAGCACAAATAAAATGTTGATTGCAAGAATGTATTGGAAAATATTCTGTATTGAAAAAAAAAACATTACATATAACACTATAAACTTAAGATCTCCAATGATTGATGGAGCTCACTAAAGTAATATTGTAATTTCGACAGACATAAATATCATGTATGACTTTTCTTTTCCCGCAATTTTTTGCTTTCGGTTTCATAAATTATCACGAAAAAATCTCTTGCAGTTCAGCAGGTATGAGGCTTCAGCGTTTAGTTTTACGGTTTTTAACGAATAATAAATGTTTCTGCAATAAGTTGTCAAAAATGAATCTAATCTAAAATAATTTATACATTTAGACATTAAAGTTACAGGATTTGAGAAAAAAACTCCAATACCTCGCAAACCTTATCTTATTTTTGTTTCAACCATTCAAGGCATTATGCAGAGCTGTTATTAAAACCGATTTAATTCCATGAAAACAAATTTTGTCTAACAATTTTACGTATGAGTGTAAATATCTCACAAAAAAAGAAAAGAAAACCAATGACTGTTTCTTGGTTTTAACAATCAAAACTCACGCCCTAGAAAGAAGAAGTTCTCATTTTTCCTATATTTTAATTATGTTAGTTATATTAATTATGTAATAGTTAACTATGTTAATTATATTAATATATATATATATATATATATATATATACAGGGGCGATTTTACGGGGGTGTGTGGGGGGGTGTTACACCCCCCTAGCAATTGTAAAATCAAACTTAAAGTCGGTATTTTTTTGAAAAAAAGTTAGAGTCGGTAAATTTCATGGATTATTTTTCAATATGATTTTTATAAAATTTAAAAACAACAAGTTTTTTGAGTATTTTTAAAATCTGCTTATATACGATACTCGCAATATAATTACCTTCTACAGTGGCGATATCTATTTTTAGGATAGGATTTTTGAGTCGGTATTTTTAACATATTTCACCCCCCCTCGTATTTTTCCTAGAATCGCCCCTGTATATATATATATATATATATATATATATATATATATATATATATATATATATATATATATATATATATATATATATATATATATATATATATATATATATATATATATATATATATATATATACATAGTTAGTTATGTTATCTTATAATGTTTATATTATAATAATTATGTGATGATGTTCAAAAGTCATACTTTGTTTTTTTTAAGTGGTCCAAAAATTCAAAAAAAACTAAGAAGTTTCGAAAACGTTACTTTGTCCATTATTTTCAAAAAACAACATAAGCTTTTTATTTTACTAAATTTCACATATATTCATTAAAAACTATTTTTATCTTACTTTGGCATCTGGCGCCCCATCGACATCTACCGCCCGGGACAAACTGTCCCTTTGGCCCTCCCCTCTCGGCGGCCCTGCATATATTTGAGACTTTAAAAGTAAAAAACAGTTATTCTCGTTTTTACATTCAGCTTGTTACTTTTAGAAGCAAAAAATAATTTATATTTTTGTAAATACAGTTCATGACCTAAAATCTAAGTTGTAAAATTCATGGTTAGCCCCCCATCGCGAGGCTTCAGGAGTTTCCCATATTCTATGAAATGTATTTGAAGGTAAAGTTAAAAAAATGTCTGCCATTTTTTTTTTTTTTTTTCAATGTGACCAGAAAATGGATTTAATATAATAAACAGCTGCCGTCTAGATTTGCGTCGAGATTTAAATAAAAATAAAAAGCTTTAAAACATTTTGGGTACAAATTTTCTTTTTTTTTAAATGCACAGAAGTTTAAAATGTATGTAAAGTCAAACTGAATTTTACTCATATAAAAATCCAAAAACCTTTCTTCCGGGGTCCTACCGGGGGAGAAATAAGTGATCATATCTACATTTTTATACTGCAAATGGATACCTTGTCCAAAACATTTAATTTTAAATTCTTCGGCAGAATGGTAAAGTAGGCCGGTCAGAATGATTAACAATAAAAAATTTTGCCTCAAAATTGAGACTTGAGATTGTGGTGAGGCTTGTGCCGCAAAATTGAGACTTGAGTTTGTGATTAAGCTTTTAGATGGGATTAGTTTAGAGGGATAACCACAAGAGCTTTTTTAAACAAGGGATATTTATTATCTTTTGCTTGCTATAGTTCAATATGCACACTTGTAGCTCTTACTTTACAAGTACAGAAACTATTTTCTAGTCTTTAGTTTTCAGGCTACTCAAAGCTCTTGACCGAACCATGATTAGAAAGCAGATTTGACCACGACACCTGTCAAATTTCAGGCATGTAAGGATATAACTTCTTAACAATAGCTTTTCTTCGTTAAAATGAATTACCTCGAACCTCACGTAACAAACGTTTTTAACATAACAAGTGTGAAAGTCTCCCTTATAAAATCAAATTTAATAAACGAATTTTAACTATTGTCATTTTTAAAATAAAAGAGATTAAATCCTGATATTGAAGCATAAGTAAACTGGATAAAATTAGACTAAATGTTCCTTTCTTTATGGTTTCTGTTTGGATGTTCAGTATGGCTTTCGGTATGCTCAGTTCAGTTGATCAGTAAGGTCTTCAGTATGGTTTCTGTTTGGTTGTTAATTTATTAATGTCACCATTTTTTATTTTCAATATTTCTATAACAATCTTTTACATTTTATACATGGCAATTATTATTGGCAGTTATTACATAGCAATCATGGTTAACAAAGAAGAAAGATGTTAACAAAGAAGAGAGTTCGTTTTAACGATGGGAGTTGTTTTGGTTTGATTCATGGTCAAATGTGCGGAAGTTGTTTTGATAGATGACTTTTCGGCAAAATCCCCTGAAGTAAAAAAAAAAATAGGTTTAAGTTAGTATTCAAACCAAAAGTGATGCTCTATGGAGCTAATTCACTCATTTTAAACCAATATCGTAAAGGATATTTCTGAGTATTGATTTAAGTCGAACGAATTAATAAAATGGAGCTAGAATTGCAAAAAGCGAATTTATTTTGTTTGCATTAAATGGATCTTATCAATCAAGTTTTGGATGTAAGTATCCTCTTAAAACGACATTCTTTTAAGTATTTTAAGTTGTGATTATTAGTTTACATTTTGTTATTTACAAAAAATTCTGAACCAATAAAATCAAAATTTTATATAATATATTTTACTCTAGGTAAAAATCTTTACACAAAAAATAAAGCTACTTATGAAATGAAATTTAAAGGTGAAGAAAAAGTCAGGAAAGATGAAGAGTCACAAGGGTTATACAAATGTTCACAATGGTAGAATGATAAATGAACAATGTTGCTCTAATCATAAAAGTGGAATGACCTGATAACAAGCCAGATGATCTGCCTCTATCTACATAGATATGCGTCTCCTGCAAATTAAGATTGCTAGATATCTATAGTGTCGGTATATCGATATGGAAGGTAATCAAGATCTTTTAAACAAGGTAAGGTTGAAATAGAATCACAACAACTACTTGATAAAAAATATTTTTTTAGCACACAAACACAACAGAATATTGTTCAAGATTTCAATTTTAGAACTTTTCACAAGGGTTTTTATTGGACAAAACTTTCGTTTCTTTTCTGCTCCTCCATTGCTTCATACTGATGCATTTCAATATTCTTTATCATTTAAGTCAACTAAAAGTTAAAACATTTTTCAGTTAATCTGTTAAGGTATTAGAGTCGTTTTTTTTAAAGGTTAGAAAACTAGCTGCTTTTTTAAGGCATACATGCCTATACAACCGAGTACAATTGATCTACGTCGCATGGATCACTTCGCCTTGAAAGCTCTTCTTCATCTTTATGACAAATACATACCGCAAAGGGACAATAAAGTCAATCTCAGAGAGTTTTGTTTTTGTATTTTTTTAGTAAGCAAAGATTGGCTTCCCTTTTTTAAATAGTTTTAGAACTTATTTAAGATGCTGCATTATTGAGTGGTTTTAATAAATAGCTTTAGATGTTGTAACCAGTCCGAAAAACAGTAGGTTTTAGACAAAGTTCATGGATTATGAAAAAACCTTCATTGTGTATTTTAATGTTATCCATACCTGAAAGGCAAAAGCCCCTAAGTGAAATTTTGGTGAAAATGATTTTTTTTGTAAACTCGTATTGTTAGCCAACATTTTTATTCCAGAATATTAAGCTTTATACCTTTAAAGGTTTAAAGTGTTTTGAAAGAAGAATTCAAATAGCCCCACGTAAATCGGCTGTAATATGTTACGATTTTTTACAGCTTTTTTATTGTTCTCAAAAACTGATAGAACCCAAAATAATATACTTCAAAATACTTTAACTATGCCTCCGAATTGTTTGATTTAAGAAAATAGGTTTTTTTGGGTTTAAATGCACCCAAGCTGACCTTTGCTAAGTTTTATCTGCCATCTTTATTTGTTTTCCAGAAATTGATTTCTGGATTATTAATAATCCTTAGAAAAAAAAAACAACAAAAAAAAAAAACACTTGTTGCTTGTTTTATTTGCGATCTGCACCGATATTATTATATATGATATGTGATATATGATATTTATCACCGATGATTTGAAATCAGTTATAAATTATTGTAGTAAATGTTTTTCTATATAAATTTACAAAAAAGAAGTCTACTGATAACATCAGAGACAAATTTGTCATCTTGTTATCATTGAACCATCTCTAAAGGTGAGCTTCCACTTATCCGTTTTAGCTACGGGAAAGGGAAAGGGATGGGAAAATTAATGACGTGAGCATGCGCTGTTTGTAATTTAATTTTGAAAATGAATAACTGCGCATGCTCACGTGATTAACTCACGTTAACAAACATTGAGGAGCATTGATGTCGATACGAATCAGCATGTAAAATTATACCGTACATTCTCCACAATGCCAAATCAATAAGTGCACTTTGACAAGTGTAAGCAAGTTTAAAAAGTATAGTTTCCTGCATGAGAAATCGAATTGTAAAAAAAGGAATGTGTTTTAAGAAAACTTCATAGTTTTGTATATTATGAATCTCATGGCAGAGAGCTCTAATGAACTTCATCGGTTCGCTTTGATTCTCTGGTATATCTCTATGGTATGGTATGGTATCATCTCTAGATAAGCCAACAACTTGTTATAAGAACAATTTCCTCTTCCTTTATTTTCACACTTAATATTATGATTTGTTAAACAAATTTGTAAAGTTCAATCTGAGTTTTTATACTTTTAATTCCAAATTAAGTAAAAGTTTTATAATCAACTCCTCATCAAATTTTACCATCCTCAGCATTTATAAAAATCGTTTGCATTTTGCACCTTGCTCCTTTATCTTTTTCTTTATAATTTTTACTTTTTTTAAATATTATTTTTTAACTAACTAATATGCATCTGATAAACAGCCTTTCAATTTTATTTCAACAATGCTTTTTTATTTTGTACCTATTATTATCATTATTATTAACTTTTTAAAGTTATTATATCATACATCATACCCACAAATAAAATAAAATACAAACATTGGGCAGGTTACAGGTTTAAAGAACTAATGACGAGTTTGTGATTTCATTACGTCATTCTGCTTTTATTTTATTTTAAATAACCTTAGTTAAAAGTTCATAGAAAAAGTTCGATTGTACAAACCTTTCTGACATCTTGCATGAATGAATTAAACCTATCGGATAATGGAACCTTCTGAGATGTTCTCCTATGAACAGCGCTGTGTTGGTGATGGGAGCTCCGAAACGGCACTTGTTTTCCAGCAGTAATTGCTACTCCAACAAAGAAAGTAATCAGGGTCAGCGAGAACATTGCAGCTAAAAGAAACAGCTTTATTATAAAAGTTAATCCCCGTTGTTTAGCTGTAACTCACGGCTCCTATTTCTTAATATTCTTTAAATAAACAAATAGATTTAATTTTTCTAAGATTTTTCACTGACTGAAGAAATTTTACAAGCTGCCAGTGGATTCAAAAAATTTAGTAAAAACATCCATTTGCTATTATGTCGAACCTTAACTTTTCCACAACCAAGAACAATACAAGAACTGATTCAAGTACTTCGTACGTGCACGCAAAATCCAAAATTTTGCATGAGCGTACGAAGTAACCCCAATACAAATAGTAATAATAACAATGTAAATAATCTATTTATTTATTTTCTTTCATTTTAATTATTAATGACTTTTTCACTTACATTTTTAAAAAACCTTTTTTTTTATGAGAGCCAAAACATAAAAAACGTGCCAAAAATGCGATTAGAACTCAAATGAAATTAAAATACATGAATGATTTTGTTTATAACAAATGTTGACGCGTGAAGCGTTCTTTTGTTGAACACTTTTCAAACATTAAATTTATAACTTGCTAAAAAGTTACTTAGATTCACAGCGGTTCATTCTTTTTGCACCAACAATGTTTAGAACAAATCAATCAGAAGGTTGGAGTGTTGAAATAATGACAAAAAGGTTCTAGCAAGTACGAATATCTTTAAACCATTATTAAAGCTATAAATTGCAAAACGGCAGAACAAGAATATCAAATAGATTATCGTAGAAGAAAATTATTGATTAAAACATCATTCATTACCTGCAAAAACGTCTCCAAAATTAGGCCTGTCTATGTTGATATATAAGAATAATGTAAAAAATATGTTGATATATAATAATAATGTAAAAAATCCCTACTTATGGATTTAATAAATTTAAAAAACTTTTTAATGAAGTTGATTGTTTTCAATTTTTGAGAACAGTGTAAATATCTTTTATATTTTTTATACGACTGTAAGATATTTTATGTGATTATCGAAATATCGTTATAAAAATAAAACCAAAAACTAGTTTTCTCATAACTAAACTAATTTACTAATTATGTTATTTATGCAAATACAAAAAAATTTATGCAAATAATAAAAAAATTGTTAACAAAGTTTATTATAGGGATTTTACTTTTGGATTTTACTTTCCAACCCAGGCTTATAAATATTCAAACTTGGTTGAGTTAATACTTTTTCCTGTTTTAATCATGGTCGTAATGAACTCGTCTTTGATATGCTTTAAGATATGATCGACGTGTCTAGCTCAAGCCCGACCTTCTAAAGTTAGCATTTCATAGCTCCCTTGTGCTAATACAATAATGACCGGAATACACTTATTTTTAATGGTTTGAGGCTGCTTTAATGGGGTAGTTCTTGATTTTATTCAATGCCAATTGCTTCATCAATCATAAAAGGCTTGCTATGACACGAAGATCTCTTGTAATTGTCAAGCGTCAATAATTAAAATTTTCTTAGAATGTTTGACGATGTTAAACCTATATTTTAATAGCTATTATATGCTAATTCTATTTGAGAACTCAATTTGTTTCTTACTCAACTTTTTCTATCCAAATCCCATAATATAATCACTGTCAATATCCAACTGAGGAGCAATTGGAAGTGTGGGATAAATTTCTTCTGCTTCTTTAGTTTCCATTTTTATAAATGAGTAATCACTCTGCAGCAAGATGCTTTCAGCGTTAGCACTCCAAGTAATAAAAAAATACAAATTTGTATTGCTTCACCCTACTCAATGACACCATCATCCACATCAGTGTAAGACTTGTTCTTAACAGTAATAACAATTTCATCAAAACTTTCAAATAAACTCTCATTTCGTAAAGTTACTTTACGTTTTAAAGATATATTTTAAAGAAACCATCAACATTCCCTTTGACATCGACGCACCAAAACGTAATGACAAGTCCTTCATTTTTCAAACTGGTATCTTTTATGATGTGTAACATCTTTTTGAGTTTAGTCCTCCCATGAAATTGGTGATGTCTTCTCAAAAGTCTGCTTCGGCTTCCACTTTTTGATTGTTGTCTTCTTTTTATTTCTTGAGAGATAAATTTGTGAATAAGCATTTTGTTTTAGAATAAATACTTTTCTCTTTCACTCACAATTTGATTCTCAATAGAGGTGTAAAGCAAAAATGACTATTTGGTACTAGCTGTAAACCATATCTTTTACCTTTATAGCTAACATATAAATCCATCACCTACCACATCAACTTCTCCTACTTCACCTCCATGTCCAGATCCATCTCCAGATCCAGTATATGGAGATAAATGTAAACCTTTTTTCATCACTTTGACTTTGGCAAATACAACCATTTTTTTAAGATAAAGTCCTTTTTTGAGTGTTTTTACACTTTGGCTCTGAAAGCGTTAGCAAGACCAGATAGAGCACCAACTCCAATTGCTGGTAAGATAGTTCTTGCAATTTTTGGTAAAAATGAAGATGCAAGCCTAGCTAACAATCCTAAAAATTCACCTTCAAACTTACAAGCTTTTTATATTCATTTTAATAGTAACTCCATTACCGCTTTAAAACGCTTTTACAATATTTTTAATTTGTGTACCTGTAAAGGCACATTTGTAAAATTGTAAAAGCACATTTTTTCTCTGATTTTTCTTGTTTTTGCCCTTCAGATACTATAACGTTTATATTGCTCAATAGATTGGTACATCTTAAGTTATTATAATGTAAAAAGTATTATAATAAAAAATTTACTTATCTATTTCATTATTTAGAAAAGATTTCATTATTTAGAAAAGATTTCATTATTTAGAAAAGATTTCATTATTTAGAAAGATTTCAGCTAAGAGAGGAAAAAAATGCCAAAAATGCGATACGAACTCAAATGAACTTTAAAATACGTGAAAGGTGTTGTTTATAAAAAAATGTTGGTGCCAAAAGTATTCTTTTGTTGAACACTTTTCAAGCATTAAATTTATACTAAAAGTTATTTAGGTTCACGGCGGTTAGGTCATCCTATTTTCAATTTACACTAACCAATCCCAGCAAGCACATAACGTTGAAACAACGTTGAAACAACGTTGTAACAACGTTGATCAACGTCGATCAACGTTATTTCAACGTTTTTTCAACGTTGTGTGCTAGCAGGGATATTTAGAACAAATTAATTTGAAGGTTGCTGGTAGTATTGGTGAAATAATAACGAAAGGCTTGTTGTATGAGCTAAAAGTTTTAAACCCATATTTAAACTATAAAACTGTAGAACGTGAGTATCATATAGATTTTCCTAAGAGAAATTCATTGATCGGAAGATTATTGATTGCCAGCAAAAATCGTCCCTTAAAGTCCGATATTTGAATATAACAATTACTGTTATTCTTCTTCAACACAAAACACAGCTGCCAAAATCTATATCTTGTCTATACTATCCAGTTTCTAAAATTTTTTAATTTGATTAAAATTTTTCTTTTTTTAAAAAAAAACGCAATTTTTTATAAGATTAAAAGTTTTTGAACTAACATCATAAAAATTTTTTATGACTTTTTGACCAAAAAGTTTTGTTTTTTTTGAAGTATGTCAGTTTACTAATTTAGTTAACAAAATTTACTTTGGGGATTTTTTTTACCTTCGGATTTTACTTTTCAATCCAAACATTTATTGTTGTGCACAATCTAATTATTCAAACTTGGTCGAATTAACATTTTTCTCCTAAAAGTACCCTGATTTTTGTTTTTTCAAAAGGTTTTTTTGTTATGAACTCGTCTTTGTTACGATTCAAACTATGGTTGACGTGTCTAGTTCAATTCAGACCTTCTAAAGTTCTAAAGTTAGCATTTCAAGTCCCCTAGAGCTGTTACATTAATTGCCGGAATCCACTTACTAACAATCGGCTTTAGGCTGCTACATTGGAGAGGGTTTTATAACCCATTTTAGGATTCTCATGTTTTCTCTATTTGACTCTGGTTTTTTATCAATTATGAATGGCATTCATATTTGTTACATCAATCATAAAAGCCTGGTTTTAACACGAAGATCTCTTGGAATTGTCAAGCATTAATAATTAAGATTTCTTAAGAATATTAAATGATATTAAAACGTATTTTAAAATTAATTCATTACACTTTTAACTATGAATTGAACAATTTTTACATTTGTAGAAATGTTTTCTGTTAAATATTTCAGATGTGAAAAGTCGTTTTTTGAAAAATCTGCTAAACTCAAGTTTCAAAATTTCCAATAAAAGCTTTTGTCTTTGCAAAAACAATTCGAAGACGTTAAAGTGCAAAAAATGAAGAGTTACGTTAACAGAAACTCTTCATTTTTTTGCACTTCTCACTGCATTCAATATCCCAAATCTTCTTTCATGATTTGTCATAAAAGAACATTATTCCTTTCCAAAAAACAGCACTACCCCCTCGGTATTCTTTTTACCCCTCGGTAAAAAGAAGTTTCACTAAAATTGAATTCCGCTAACTTTTCAGAGAATGAACTGCCGGACGTTGGGATATGAAAGATCTATTTGGAATAATTTGTATTGAAAGAATATAATTTTTTTTTTATTTCTTGACTACTTTAATCTTTTCATGATTTTATAAAGTCTAACACCGTAATAACCTAATGTAAACCATACTCTAATTCAACAACCTTATTACATCTGAAATTGTATATTATTCAGATCATTTATTGTTTTGATTTGTTTGAAACATCTAACGATTTAAAATCCTAATATAAAATTGATGAAATGCTCTTTTAATTTTTATTAATGTTATGTATTAGAGTTTTTTAACGTCCTCCAGCTAATTGACTTGTGGACACATGCCTATCCGTCCAGAGGAGACCCTGTGAGCGTCGTCCCAGAGTTTGCTCCCCCTTCGGGAAGTAGACAAAGACCCACCGTCGTCTGGATTAGTATCCTGATGACCGCTTATGGGAGGCTAGCCCCATGTTGATCAGGTTTACTTCCCCGTCAGGTAAGTATTTTTATTAACATTATCAATATAATTTATGTAAATATTATTATGTTTTTAATTTTTAAATTTGAATTTTCTTTGATAATTTAAATGCTTGTGGACGATAAACTTTTCACGCCAAATCGCATCCTGCTTAACTTCGTTGAAAACAAATTAATTATTATGCTCTTTATCTTTAACTATATTTTTTTTCGTTTTAAAAGTTTTTTTCACACCGCTTCGTTTTTTACAAGAGAAATTTTCAGAGATTGAATTTCATACGAATTCTCTGGAGTAGCTGCATCCATGAAATTTAGGCTTATTGTAATCCTCAATACATATATAACAATAACTAGTGCGAAAAACCATTGTCCTCACAATTCAAAACAAAGCCCTTAAAGTGTTAAGAATCAGCATTTGGTTCTTATAAAATATGCATAACTTATACATACAACCCAAAATACTTATACATACATACATATATATATATATATATATATATATATATATATATATATATATATATATATATATATATATATATATATATATATATATATATATATATATATATATATATATATGTATGTATGTGTGTATGTATGTATATAACAATTTTATAAACACACACAGAGAAATGGGGAGGCCTTATTATAATAAAACGAGGGCAAAGTATTTCCATGAAAATTATGTCGATTTTTAACTTTTTTTGCAAAATACTTAAATAAGAATTTACTTGAACAGAGTTTCATTTACGCATCAGATGAGATTTTTGACATTAATTCTCCTAGTGACCTTAGAAAAACCAGCTAAAGATGCAGATGAAGATATGGCTTGATTTACACCACTTAAAAATGGAATAAAAACAGAGGAGTTGATGTAGAAGATAAGGTGTAGACTCCAGTGTTACTAGAAAAAAAAAAGCAATAATGGAAAATAAACAGACAATGACTGTTAAAGAAAAGAGAAGACAAACGAATGATGAAGAAACTGTTCAGTTGGTTGATTATAACAATTGTTTTGTATTAATAAAAAAAAATATATATTATTGATCAGTCTTCAAACTTTTACTTTCATTTTATGCAAGGGGTGTAAAACCTGATTGAAATGAATATTTCAATAAATACAATGAGTAGATCAAAAAAGCTAAATAGGCAAGTGATGGCAAGAAAAACAATAACAACTTAAAGATAACGTTAAATCAGATTAAAAGACACTTCACTGGGACGGGAAACTTTTGAAACAAACTTTTGTTCGCAAGGTTTGAGTATTTAACTGTTTTGGAATAAAATATATAAAATCGAGTGGTTTTCCTGTGTTGAAGACAATCGCTCTTCATTTAAAAAGGAAGCAAAAGCTGATGTTAAATTAGATTTTAATGATCTTCAGAAAAAAATTTGCTGACAAAAGGTTTCCCTCAAAAACTTAAATTGGTCCCAACATCTTGAAAATTCTTTCCTCAAAAAAAAAAAAAAAAAAAAAGCAGACGAAGTTTGCGTGATCATAGAGAAAGAAGTAAAATCTTAACATAAACAAATTGATTATAAGGAAGTTGCAGAATTAGCAATTTATCTCTTAGACAAAACAGAATATAAAATATGGAAAACGTGTGAGGAGAATCTTTATGCCAGATAATACACTAATTGTACACACCAAAGATGTTTATCTTTAAAGAAGATTTACTTTATTCTAATGTAGTAAAATTGAAAATCTTTTTGACTTTCAGCTCTGTTCTGTATGTCAAAGCTTGACTAAAGGCAACAAAAGGTTCTGATGCACCATTTAATGATATTCAGTTATAAAAAGATCTAGGAGTTCTGGGATATACCTTAGACTTTTCTGTTGCAGCTCAGAAAGCTCAAGAAGTTCTTAACAGGCACTCTTTTTTTTCAGTCTCTTTTTTAATAAAGAAAAATTGCGTTTAAGTTGAAAGATGTGGGAAAGCCACTTGCTATCAATTCTGGAAAACCTACTCTTCTCATCTATTCAAAAGAAATTTGTTAACAAAAGATCTTGGTTGCTCTTTCATAATTTGAACATTTTCATAAATCAAATATCTTCTTTCAGATTGAGAGGAGAAGGCTATTTGAAAATTACAAATGTCAAGGTTACCAACAATGATGCTGAGCTTTTTTCTTCTAGTTTGGTTCGCTTTTTTAAGTTTTTTCAGTTGGCTTTTGTTGTAACCATTTTTGTTGAACATTTGAATTAGTAAAGTTATCTCGTTTTGTTAATGTAAATTACTACATATGGAGAAAAAAAAAATCAATCCGAGTGTGACACCCCCCATACAGTTTCATTATCGTGGATACCATCACTATCCCCAAAAGTAAGAAAAATATTTAGAAAAGTTGGATATAGAGTAGGTTTTAAATCTAATCCTAATTTAAGATCACTGCTAACTTGTAAAAACAGATCTAAATTACCACGCAATAGCCAACCTGGAACTTACTTAATTGAATGTAACTGTTTAAAAAAATACGTTGGCGAAACGAAATTACAAATTAGAACTCGAAGCCATGGCCACAAAGAGGAGGGGGAGGGGGGAGTGGTGGACGGGGAAGATTCCCGGGGCCCCCGTGTGTGTACAAATAATTTTTTAAAGTAATTTTTAAAAGATTTAAATAATTTTGACTTTTAAAAAATTTAATTAACTTTTATTTTTAATTTTCAATGAGCAGAGCACGCTTCTTTTGGTTCTGGGTATATAATTGATCATAATGAGGACCCCCAAAGAAAACTT
Source organism: Hydra viridissima (assembly GCF_058129835.1). NCBI lineage: Eukaryota > Metazoa > Cnidaria > Hydrozoa > Anthoathecata > Hydridae > Hydra > Hydra viridissima. Next base: position 8,856,982 of record NW_028324312.1, on the reverse strand, counting down.
CCACGGGGCCCGAAATTTCTCTCGGCTGCTATGCTCGAACCCAACAATATCAAAAAAGCTTAAACAAGGGCAAACATCATCAGTCTGCAATAGCCGCACATAGTAAATCATGTTCAGAAGAAATGAATAGGGAGAAAACTAAAACTCTTAAAGTAAGACAAAAACATTTGATCGGAAGGTCAGCGAGGCGCTTGAGATACAGAGGCACCAATGTTCCCTTCTAAATGGGGGAATTAATCTCGATAATTGGGAATTTGTTAAAACTAAATTTTGGACACCGTTTTTCATGTTTTTACGTAAGGATAAAAAAGGAAGAAGCCATTCAACTGCTGACGTCAGTTAATTTTAAACCGTTTTTTGTAACTTAAAATAATTTTAAGGGCTGATGATGCTGGTAACCATAACTCAGCAAAAATTTCTCATAAAAAAAAATATTTGTATGTAGAGAATTCTATTATTTGATGTTTATGTATATATATATAAAATGAAGAAACAACTACCATGTATGGTACTTAAAGTTTCATGCCAAACGGCAATCATCAGCCATGAAATACAAAATTATATATATATATATATATATATATATATATATATATATATATATATATATATATATATATATATATATATATATATATATATATATATATATATTAGGATGTCCCGTTTTCAGGGTCACATTTTATTTTGACTGCTCCTAGCATTTTTCTGCTGTGTATATGTGAGAAAATGAGATCTGTAAAGTTTTAGAGCTCTAACTTTATTTTTGTGACTACACAAGCCACACTAAGTTTCAAAAATCATGATCTTTGGGTGAAAAAAGCCTATATTTACAGTGCTTGTGTAGTCACAGTTTGAAAGATGCAGGCTAATCTTATGTTGAACCATGTACTACTAACCCTCATTAGTTAGAAAAAAATTGGGAGCAGTTTGAATAAAACCGCTATTTAGGTTTGAAGTGAGTTCAAAGATACGCAGTTGACACAATTTACCCATTTTTATGTGGTTTGAGGCGGTTGACAAAATCAAACAAAATACTGATCTAATCATTATGAAATGGGTCTAAATCAATTTCTGAACCCTTTTCAAACCTAAATAGACCAACGAAAATCCAAAATCGGTAAAAAGGTACTAATTATATGCTTAATTTTATTTATATATTATACTAGACATATTTTAAGCACTAATTCTACAACATATTAACATTTTCTTTTATTTCCACCACTCTCTTGGGGTCTTCCAGCCTTTCTTTTCTGGTCCACTGCTAGGAGAAGATCTTGCCTAAGCTCTTCATTATGGCTTCCATCAACAAAGTCCTGTATAAGCTTAACATTCCTCTCTGCAGTATCATTAGTTACAGGAATGTAGGAGATAAAATCCTTAAACTTTGTGTAGCCAGACAATCTGTTCCACATACTAGGTGGAATTTTCATCCACTCAAGCTGCTGGCTATCCATTTTTAAGATGTTAAATATCAAAATGGATTCTGAATCAACAAACACAGACAACCTGGACCTTTCTCCTTCTTTATCAATGAAACCTGATACATTAACCTTCTTATACATTGATGACAGAGGATCCTTTTCCTTTTAATCATTTATCATCAGGATTCTTTCAGCAACTTCAGTCTTTTCCTCATCTGACACTCCAGGATACAGTAAACTAAATGGAACCAAAGTTTGATTTAGATACCATGTATGGTTTGCAATCCTATCGAGACATTTGGCTACAACATTAGGTCTACTCTTCATGTATGACCTCATCTCCCAGATTGCTTCTATGTCATGTCTTGGAGAAATTACAGTCTGAGACGAGGTTAAGAACCACTTTGAATAATATAATGCTACAAACTCAGAGATGGCCTCAACTTCTCTTTTTGTAGAAGCTATGGAAACAATATCTGTCATTTGGCTCAGAATTTGCAGCTTCATGTAATATATAGCCTGTGCCATAAACCATGCATGATGAAATGCTCCATGTTGTCGAACTGTCAGTTAATCAATCTCTGGGGATAAATAGAATTGAACAATTTCTGCTAGTTCCCAATAATCACCTCTGGGTAATATTTGTACCTACTTTCAAAGCCATCTAAAAATATTTCTAAAATAACTTAATTTAAGTAATCCTAGAGAATATTATTGAAAGAAAAAACTTATGAAAAAACAAGAGTAAAAATTGATTTTTTTCTACTTACTGCTTGATGTTTGCGCAGTGTAGATTAATTGATTCCATATTTGAATTTGAAAAGTTTGTTTTGATCAATTTGAATAAGAGAAAACTCATCCAACAGCTTCTTGAAGAGTTGATTATCTGGATCTGAGGTTGCCCTGAAGAGCCTTGCAACATTCTTAATATGACACTCATAGACATGATATCTGCAAGCAAGATGCATAACAGGTCTTACAAGATAGATGTTTAACCTGGAATTTACTCCCTTTTCTTTACCTGTATTTGGTGTAGTGGTGTCAAATACTTGACCTTTAATGTCTTCTTTGAGTGAGTTTTCTTCTAAAATCTCAATAATCTTCTCAGTATGACAAGCTCCAGTAGAGTCAGTGACAGGAGGTACTCCAAGCAAAAATGTTCTCCATCACAAGTTACACTCAATGCTAAGCGCTCTCTTCTGAGTTTCTTTCCATCAGTATACTCTTTGACTAGCTTTCCATCAAAATGAAGAATCATATTTGATCCAGCTTTTGCTCTTAAAGCTTCCCTGGCTTCTTCCGCTGTTTCCTGTATGACCCCATCCCTTACCGAGAAAATGTATTGTTCCAAATAACCCCCCTCTCCAAACCCCAAGGTAAGAATTTGTTCACCACATTTAGATTGTAGCATTCCCCCACCCCCTCCCCCTCCCTAATTTATATAACACGCAATATTATAGGCTTTTTTACATGTTTCAAATTTTATCACTTCAGGAATGAATACTTTGGAAAAATATACATCACTTTAACATTTTTCAACCGATTTTGACACCCTAATATATATATATATATATATATATATATATATATATATATATATATATATATATATATATATATATATATATATATATATATATATATATATATATATATATATAAACGATAAAGAAAAAACTTTTATTATGGAACTTTAAGTTTCATGCCTAACGGCAATCATCAGACGTTAAATTTGACAGGACAAAAGAGACCCAGGAAATCTGTCTGACAAAAAAGGCATTTCTTGTATGAAAATATCGATTCGTATCGATACGATATTATATCGAGCGCGATCGTTTACCGAAATATCTTGTTCGATCCGTCATAAATAAAACGTGAGGGATTTTTAAAAAAATTTAGCAACAGAAAGCATACGAGATTGGCTACTCACAATAGTATAATTTAAAAGAAAAAAAAAAGAAAAAAAAAGAAAAAAAAAAAAAAACTTAAGCAATTATGTATCTGAAAGAGCATTTGCATTTGATTTGAGTTTAATTTTAAAACTCACAGTTCTTTTTATTACCACATTCTTATCACATAGCTTATTAAATATGGTACTTCATAAAGTTTATATTTACTGCTTATTAACGAGACTTGCTTTTTAGTTGTTTTTTTTTTTTTTTTGTAGTCTTCTCTGTTAAAATAATTTTGGAAACCATTGCATTGCTTCAAGTAATTGTGCTTTGAAAATCCCCCTTTTTTTAACAATTTGCAAACTGTATACAATGATCCAGGAAAAAAAGACCCAAGAAATCACTCAATATTAATATTTCATGATTTTTTTGGATAATAAAAGATTATGATAGTCTTTAATGATGATTAAGATTTTTACAAAGAAGTTAAGTGTAATGCTATTTAATGAAAATAATAACAATTCATTAATATTATTATTGCCTGTGACTTAGTTGATTATAACAAATTAAAAGCGCAGCCCCTTTAGTATAACTAACATATTTTATGTTTGTATCTTTTATGCATAACAAGTTTTTACATAAGTTTGTTAAGTTCTATGCTTTTGGTAAGTTTTTAAATTTCAATTTTTTATTAAAATATACATATTAAGACCACAGGGGAAAATGAAGCAGATTTACATTTTTAAAATTATCACCTCTTTATGATAGATAAACTCAGTTTTGAATCTACTGTAAAGTGGAAATAAAACAAAAAAACAATTGAAGCCAAAATTGTAATAAAATGTAACAACAATTATTATCTCTAAACCACAAAAGACTGCTATTTTTTCTTGTGGACTTCAATCATATTTATAAATATGAAGATAGTGTAAAAAAATAACATTTATTAAAGTAAACCACAAGATGTGTAAAAGCAAGGTATCTTTTAATATAATCTGCTTACATTAGGTTTATGCAAAATGCCATCATCTTCTCCAAAAAAACAATGTGGAGATTTGTTATGTGCTATTGGAACACATGATGGAACATTTCATTGTGATGAAGTTCTGGCATGTTGGATGCTGAAACAGCTTCCACGTTATAAAAATGCACAAATTGTTCGAACTAGAGACAACACAAAGTTAAGTCAGTGTGCAATTGTAGTAGATGTGGGAGGGATTTATGATCCTGAAAAGAATAAGTTTGATCATCATCAAAGGTTTGACTGCTGTTTCCATTTTTAAATATCCTAAAAGTTTTATATTCAAATCTTATCTTATGGCTATATTTTTTTGAATCCAGATGCATAGTAATGTATCCATCAGTGTGTAATAGTTATAGAAATGCATGAATATTTTAGTATTTACTATTAGTTTAGTATATAACCTGGTATTACAGCTTTTGGTAGATAAAATTGTTTATGATTTTTACTGGGTTTTAATGGTGATGTGAGTCATGGGACTTAGTGCTATAGTCTCTTTGAAACACCATGGTGACACAATCATGACCCTGATAAGAAGGCCACCTTAACCACTACACTAGTAATAGGATCAAAGCACCAATGATTTTTTTTTTCCCTTTAGATTTCATAAGTTTAAATCTTAATAGGTAAAATCTAAAGTTGTAAAGAGAATTTTTTTAACATCATTTTTCCTTATACTTCCAAATGCTGTTCTTGAAAAAAAAAAAAGATTGATGTTTTTTTCTTGAGAAAAATCCTAAGCATTATGGGATGACTGCTCCAATGCAAATCAAATCATGACCAAAACCTTAACTTCAGTTTTTGTATAACAAGTTGGCAGTTGGTAGCAAATAATTTCTCTATTATTTTATAACTTTGTGTTTTTTACTTAAGTTTCCATTTTCAACAAGTAATGAATACAAAGTCATTACAACTAAATGCAGTTTAAGTTTTGGTTAAATATTTTTCTTCTGTGTTTTTGCCTCATTGATCCATTCAGGTTTAAACTAATAGCGTATAGTACTTGAATGCTCCTTTTTTAACTTGATGGTCTTCCAAGGTAAACTTATTTAAGGGAGGTTACTTCCTTAATTATAATTGATCTTGGTCTGTAAGTATTTGAAGTGTGTAGAAATTATCCATACAGAAACTAGAACACAATATCAATCAAGCAATATCAGTCTACTTTGTGTTAATAATTTTACAATTGCAAATGGCGATTCAATAATCAAACACAATGATTTAATTCTGATAAAAATAAGTATAAAATTAACATTAAAAGTAAGTTAGTAATATACAAAAATAGACTTTCACAAAATTTATATAGTAGCATGCATAAATCAGACTTTTAAAGAGATAAACAGTTATTAACTTTATTATTATTAAATGCATAAATCAGACTTTTAAAGAGATAAACAGTTATTAAATTTATTATTTTAATACAAACTTAAATTAGAAAGTGTTTTCAGTCTTGTCTTCTGACTAACATTCAACTTGTATTATGACATTTTAGGACATTCACTGGTACAATGAAAAGCTTGGGTAATATGAAATGGGAAACAAAACTAAGCAGTGCTGGACTAGTATACTTGCACATGGGGAAAGAAGTTATTTCTGAGATTACACACTTAGCTCAAGATGATATAGTAGTGTCTCGACTATATGAAAAACTGTATGAAAAATTTATTGAAGAAATTGATGCTGTAGATAATGGAATTGATCAATATGAAGGATTGGAACCAAAGTTGGTTTTTTAAATTTTGTTTCATAAGCACTTGATTATTATGATTAAATTGCAATTGGCTGAATTTTTCCATGACATCAAGGCCACAATGCTACAAGCTTTTTTATAGTTTGTAATGAACGAAAATAAGTTTTAAGAATAATTCTTCCAGTGTTCCGCAAATTATTAATCTTTTAGTTGTGATTCTAAGTTTACTTCTGAAATATAAAACTTGTATTTTCTTTTTATCTTCTTACCATCAAAGTGAAGTCAATTATTTATTTCTCCTCAAACTAATCTGACTTTTAAAATTAACCACTTTTGTACATTTTTCCAACAATAATTTTTGGCCTATATCTACCTCTGGGACCACTGGATTCAGGTAATCTTAATACTAATGCTTTAGTATTGTAAATTTTTCAATAATTTCTTTTCCTTTTTCTCTTTTCAATTAATTTTTTTTAAATATTGTTTTTTGTATATATGGACGCAATTATGGATGAATTTTAGTTAAAATATATGTGATGATCAGATGATGTGATGATCAGTTGATCAGATCAGATGATTTTAGTTAAAATTTTTATAGATACCAAGTTACAACTACATTATCAAATCGAGTGGCTGGTTTAAATCCTGCTTGGAATGATAAAAATCAAGATGCAACGGTAATTTTATTTTGTAAGGAAAATCCAAATGATTAAGCTTTACTGACTACTGTGTCCAGTTGATTAAAAGTCATGTAGTTGTTGCATTTATTTTTCCTGAAACATTTTTAATCATTCAAACTAGTGATTTATGACCAAATAAATAAAATTTCATAGTTCAAAGTTAAATTAAATGGCTCTTTCTATTCCATATAATTAGAGGTCAGATTCTTGCCCAATATTTATAACAAAACAAACTTTAATATTAAATGATACATGATTAGTGATAAAGGTCTTCATCTTTACTAAAACAAGCTAAATGCACAAAAAAAATTTAATTCAACATTTATTTGAAATTTTGTTTTTACAAAATGACAATTGACTAAAATGAATTTTTCTAAAGAAATTTTTTTTTTTTATTCCAGTGCATTGTATCTATTTGTAGTTTCAAAAAAAAGTAAAAAAAAAAAGCTTTTTTAATTTTTATTATTATTATTATTATTGTTGTTATTGTTGTTGTTGTTGTTGTTGTTGTTGTTGTTGTTATTATTATTATTATTACTACTACTATTACTATTATTATTATTATTATTATTATTATTATTATTATTATTATTATTATTATTATTATTATTATTATTATTATTATTATTGTTATTATTATTATTATTATTATTATTATTGTTATTATTATTATTATCAGTGTCAGTACATTGATATTAGTCTTGATTTTTACATTTTTACGGTCCCCCAGCTCCAATAGCCAATCAGCTTCACAAATGCATTCAAACTTCCCTAAGCTAGGCTTCTCAGTGCCCCAACTCCACTAGCTGGAATATTTGTCTCTCACATTTCTGCACTGCGTTAAAAATATATTTAAAGTTTTAAAAAACAAAATCTTTTTTTCACAAGATTGAAATTCTCTGATTATATGTTGAAGGTTTAATGGCATAGTAAATATGGTGGGCTTCATTAAAATTCAGTGAAAAAATTGTTTGTTAAAGCAAAAAAAAAAAAAAAGAGTTTTTTTGAAGGTCATGTGACCACTTTCATTTTCATTTTCGTGATTTAATTTTAATGAGCTGGATTAAGTTAAATTTATTTATAATTTTATGTTACTTATTTTTATGGTTTTCTAATATTGTAAACACTGCTTATATTATTACTATTATTACTTTTACTATTTTGTATAAAAGCTGATAAAAATTAAGTCCTTAAAATTTATTTGGTAACATAACAACTATTTATAATCTTTATTTGTGTTTAGGACGGATTTTACAAAGCCCTTGAAATGGTTGGGACCGAGTTCTTAGACAGAATCCATTATTACAAAGAATCATGGCTGCCAGCTAGGAAGATTGTTGAAGATGCAATCAATGAAAGGCATCAGGTCTGATATTTTTAAATATGGATTTGTGTTAGTATTTTTTTAATATATATGTGAATCAACATTTTTGATTAAGGAAATCAATAAAATTAGTTAAGTTTTTAGTTTCTTTTGTAAAAAGTTCAAGACTAGGAATTTGTTTAACAGAAAAAGGAACGTACATAAATCTGCATAAAATGTATGAAAGTTTATCAAAGTTTTCTAGTATTGACAATTGAAACATAGCTGAGAGTCAAAATACAAAACTGATAGTAATAATATTACACAACAACAGTACCAGAGAAAATTACTGCCAGCTTAAAAGGGAAGCAAAATCAATAATATAAGCATGCATTGGAAATTGTTTCACAGTACTTAGTGATTATAGCACCATGTTAAAGTCCTTAATAATCAACTCATAATTTTATTTCTTAAAACTGAACATATCCAGTACAATATTATTATGTGTTTTATCAAAAAGTTTTTGCCTGCTTAAAAGAAATAAAATAATGCTTCTAAAGATATACATTTAAAATGATCTAAAGTACGCAAGCATGATGATATGCAATTCATCATAATCCTGACTTGATATCTCAATCTAGAAAGTTAGAAACTTTCGATTAGTTAATTATTAATCCTCAAATTTATATTTGTTTTATTTTTAAATTTATTTTATACCTATTGTTTATCTATGTCAATTTTTTCCCTCCCCCCCATTCTTTAATTTTCAAGGGTGTGATTTCAAAAAGAACAAATAGATGAAGGAATATTTTTGTCTTCTAGATTGATGAGAGCGGTGAAGTCATTGTGTTTCATCAATCAGGTTGCCCTTGGAAAGAGCATTTGTTTGACATTGAAATTGAGAAGAAGATTATTCCCAATATAAAATTTGTTTTGTATCAAGACCAAAATCAGAATTGGAGAGTCCAGGTAATTTGTTCAGCACTGATGTTTCATAACATTCATATGCCATGAATTCTTCTTCAAAAAATTATATACACAGTACATTTACACATGTAATGCATGTGTACACTTCTTATTGTTTGTACTACGAATGTATGTAAACAAATGTATCTTACTGTTTAAACATAGTTACATATTTCTTTCCAAAGAAATTGTTAAAAAATGTTTTATTTATGATTTAGGAAAGTTTTTTTTTTGCATTTACTTTTTATTTCGAAAAATAAATCTCTCGTACGTGTGTGTCTAAAGTACTTCAGGTTCTTTGGAAAGTCTGAGGCAGTTTAGTATTTATTTTAGTGTGTTCCGTTAAAGCTGGGCTCTTTCGAAAACAGGTAAGAGTAACTTCTTTATTACACTTTGTTCTGCTTTGAAATTACTAAGTTTCAATTATATGGAGGTCATCCGGTGAAATCGACCTAGACTTGCAGGATTTTCACTCACCATCTTAGCTTGTCAAAAAATAGTTTTATTGGCTATTGCAAGTTTCAAACATAACATCAAATAAATAATAAAATGATAAGTAGTAATAAAATAAAAAAAAGTAATAAAATAAAATAAATAATAAAATATTGGTAATAATTTTAATAATATTCCAATAATAATTTTATTTTCGTTTCGAGTTTCTTGTTTAGTTTTCACTTACTTTCGTTTTTTAATTATTTGAATAAATATTTTTCATTTTTATCTTTCTTAATATTTACTTAGACTGAGTCTCTGCGAATCATGGCGTGGACTTCGTGACGATATTCTTTCCTCTATTACCGGAATCTCTGGATGCATATTCGTTCATGCTTCTGGTTTCATTGGAGGGAATAAAACCTACGAAGGAGCTTTGCAAATGGCTAAAACGGCCCTCAAACGATAGAGATGTGTGGCTAAAACAGCCCTTAAAAGATTTCACTCTTTGATTGATTTCATTCTGCTCGAAATAAATAAAAGCTTTTGTTTTGATCATGAGAAGGTCAGATCGGCTATAGTAACTCTAAGAAGAACTTACGGAGGTATTCTTGAGGATGTCTTGCGATTATGTTTGCTTCAATTACATTCGGAGTTGTATCGACAAATGATTTGCTAAGTATTAAAAACCAATAGGGTTACAAAAAATGTAGAGTAGTGCTTTTTTTCTGTCATGTTTTAAAATTCAGAATTTCATTTAATAAGAATGAAACCTAAGATGATTGACGGAAGGTTTTTTTTGATCGTATAAATGACGTCATTGTCTTTAAACATGGGGGGTAAAAGTTCTCTTAAGGCTAATTAAATTCATTTTGATGAGCACCATAAAAAACATAAGAAATACCCAAAAGTTATATCTTTTGATAGGTCAATGAATATACTTTGTGAAAGAATCTACAAATTTTAACTAAAAATGGGTCTTTTTACTTTATGTCAAGTATCAACTGTCCGAGAGTTTTATTTCATTTATGCGATAGGGTACAACGGGCAGGGGGTATTTCATTTATGCGATAGGGTACAACGGGCAGGGGGTAAACATCCGAGATCAAAAAGTTCTTTATAAACGTGAAGACTTGTTATGTGTCTATGCAGACTAAAACTGGAAATTAACTCCAAATTTAAAAAAAAAAAAAAAAAAAAAAAAAAAAAGAGGATAAACATGTAAAATGAGTGCGCATCACTAAACATCATCAATCTAAACATCATTGCGCACAATGATATATTATATATAATATATATAATATATCATTGATTGCGCATCACTAAATATCATAGCGCATCACTAAACTATTAGAATATAGGTTTGTTTGAACAATATAGGTTTTTATTTTCACAAGTTTTCATTAGAAAATAAGTAACAAATCGAATGGTTCAAAGAAAGAAGGGCTAAAGGTCAAAAAGATCAAAAACAAAAAAAATGATAGAAGTGATGATGTCAAAGAATTTAAAAATCAAGCTATACAGTTAGTAGAAAAAGACCGTGAAGTTACACGAAATTATTAATGTTGAATCAAAAAGTCTCGATAGTAGTACAGCCCACTATGGACTCTTAGGTTAGAGGAGTTATTTTAATGTTTTCTATTTCGTAGGAAAATCTTCACAAATCAAAATATTTAGGTTCTTAAACTAATCAAATTTTATTGTGCTAGCAACATTTCCTAATTTACGCAGCCAAAAAGTAATTTTAATAATTTTATCAAAGACTTTCAAAATTCTTTTTCGAATTTTAAAAATTCATTCTTCTTTTGATATTAAGTAAAATGATCTCTACCTTTTTAACAAAGGCTTTATAAAATTAACTAAATCTGAAATCTTGTCAATCTAAAGCATCTTTGTTTTTTGTTTGTTTTTGTCAACCCAAATGATAAGGCCGATTTACAAAACTTTTCATTCATGTTTGATAAGAAAATGAGTTTTTTTTAAATGTCACATTTTTGTCTATTGTAACAATTTCTTCACTTTTTATTCACTTAGAAACGTTATTATTCATCTGGTATGTTAATTTAAATGCTCTTCTAATTTTCAACTTGAACACTATATTGAACCGTCTAATTTTCTCTATATATTGACCAACATTAACAGCATCACTTTAATTTTACCCGATTTTACGACAATGGCACACTTACAGGCTCTGATCCCATTTCAGTCGGAACATTTTCTCACTAGACGCAGAAAGAAAACCATGGGAGGAGTTAATTAGAAGGTATTTCGATAAAAAAAAAAACCGACCTAAAAGATGTAATTACAAAAAAGCCAAAAAAGCTTGCATTGCCACCAGCGCATGCCTCTGTTTTTTCGTCTTGTGTGATTGGTGACATTAAATCAGGGGTGGCCACAATAAGGCCCGCGGGCCAACTCCGGCCCTCAGCAACCTTTTATCCGGCCCTTCAGTTAATTGTAAAGATAATAAAAAAAAACTATAAACATAAAATATTAATAAATTATATAATATTTAAATTTATAAATTAATAAATTTTAAAACATTTTTTGTAAAAAAACAATCGCTTTAAATAATTAAAAATGTATTAAAAAAATCCTGCCAGCAATTAATCGCAAGATTAATTTCCGGCACAGCCGGCAATTACCATTTGCGTTTTTTAATTGTAAATGGCATCTTCAAAATCAAAACAATGAAAAATCGACAAGGAATGTTGTTTATTTAATGATGAATGGCAAACTAAATACTTTTTTGTTGAATGCAATTCAGTGCTAGTATGTTTAATATGTAATGAATCGGTTGCAGTGTGCAAAGAATATAATTTAAGGAGGTACTATGATACAAAACATTCAAAAACTTATAATCAGTTTGTCAACGAGGTGCGGAAAGAAAAATCAATTAAATTGAAAAACAAGTTATTTGAACAACAAGATTTGTTAAAAAGGGGCAACACTGAAACAGAAAATACTGCTATTGCAAGTTATGAAGTGAGTCTTCTTTTAGCTAAAAATTGTAAACCATTCAGTGATGGGGAAATTATCAAGGAATCTCTTGAACTTGTGTTCAAAAATATTTGTCCTGAAAAATTGAAAATTTTAAATAATATCTCCCTCTCAAGACAAACAATTACACGAAGAACATGTGATATTGCTGATGATCTGAGTTTGTCATTGACTGAAAAAAAAAAGAGCATTTCAGTATTATTCAATAGCTGTTGATGAATCAACTGATATATCACAAACTGCTCAATTAGCTATTTTTATTTGTGGTATTGATAATGATTTTCTTTTTACTGAAGAGCTACTTGACATCTATCCTATCCAAGGCAAAACAACAGGAGAAAACATTTTTCTTGCCATGAAGAAAGTTTTTAAAAAGTTCAACTTGACTTACAACAGATTAATTTCAATTACATCAGATGGTGGCAGCTCAATGATTGGAAAAAAAATGGGTGTTGTTTTCAGACTGGAAAATGAAATGGCAGAAAACAACTTGTCATTAATTGTATTATTCATCAGCAAAATTTAACAGCAAAGACTATGGATGTGGAAAATGTAATGTCTGTAGTAGTTAAAGCAATAAACAGCATTAAGTCCAGTGCATTACGAAGTAGGCAATTTGAGGCTTTTCTTGCTGAAAATGGCTCTGAATATGGTGGTCTGCTTTATTATATTGAGGTGAGATGGCTTTCTAGAGGTAATATACTGAAAAGAACTTATGATTTCAGACAAAATATGTTGGATTTTTTCAAAATTAATAACAAAGATTATCCACAAGAGCTAGAAGAAAAAGAGTTTATTGAAAAATTTGCAAATCTAGTAGACTTGACCCAACATTACAATATACTTAACAAAGAACTCCAAGGAAAAGATCAATTAATTGGAAAAATGTACAACCTTATTCTAGCTTTTCAGTTGAAATTAACTTTGTGGGAGCAGCAGTTAAGAACTGGAAATTTCAGTCATTTTCCAACTTTGGGTGAGGTGAATCCTGGAAACACAGCAAAATTTGTTACCTGTATTGCTGAATTGAAAACAAGATTTTCAAAAAGGTTTGCAGATGTTAAGAATCATGCAGACAAAATCCAGTTGTTCACAGTGCCATTCTCTGCTGATATTGAAACTGTACCAGATAAATTCCAAATGGAGTTAATTGATCTTCAATGCAGCGATGCTTTGAGAGAATCATATAATAAACAAAATTTATTGTTATTTTACAAAAATCTTGACCAAAATAAGTACACCAACTAAGTTTACAATGCAAAAATGATGGGTGTCTTGTTTGTGTGAAAGTGTTTTTTCTCGTATGAAATTTGCAAAATCCAAAACAAGATCTGTACTGACAGATACTAACTTGCAGAATACATTAAGAATCGCAACCAGTCAGTTGCCTATTGACATTAAAAATATTGTGAAAAAAAGGCAGGTTCGTGGTTACCAATAAACTATAATTTGTATTATACCTAATAGCCTTGTGACCAGCATGTTGTTAGCTAGTAAATATGTGTGTTTGAGTGTTATTCCTTTGCAAATCAATATTTTTAAAAAACTATATTATTAAAAATCTCCGGCCCCATTTAACAGTTGAAAAGCTAACTTTGGCCCTTATCAAAAAAGTTGTGGCCACCCCTGCATTAAATGAATGAGGAGGATGCAGATAATTTTCCAGTATGTTCAAATGTCTTCAAACTTCAACAATCATAAAGTTCAACTAAGTCAATTTGTTGAATCATAATTTCTTTGCAATTCTCTTATGGAATAAAGTGATTATTGCAGTTTGGTTTGCTATGCTTGTCTTCTTTGATTCTGTCCTAGAATTAGAATTAGTGAAATTTTTAAAAGAAATTTCAATGGTTTTGAATATTGGTTTTGCAATCGCAATCGCAGTATTAATTCAAAAAGTATGAAAGCAATTCTAAAAGAATTATTCTATTTTTTTGAACAATGATCAAGAGTTTAAGTCAACAATCAAACACTATTAGGATGGAGGATTTAAAGGGAGGACAAATCACAACGCACGGGGAGGCATGGGGAGGCATATTGTGATATTGGTAAAGTGAAATACTTGAAGAACTTTTTGTGTTAATTGTAAAACAGACGAAAAAAATCAACGTTTGTATTCACAAGCTTGTAATTTTTAAATTTCGAAAACTTGTGCGGTGATTGCAATAAAGAAATTGTGAGTCAGGTAAAGGTTATAAATAAACTCAAGATGGCGTCGCGATCTTCTAGCTAAATATAACTTAACGAATTACGTGCAATTTATGTTATAAAAAAGACGTTGTATTGTTTCTTATTGTTCTGAAAGTTTTTCTCGTTAGGATTATTTTTATAATTTAAGAAAGTTCGTAGTAAAACGTCGGAAAGATGAAACCTTCATTAGTTTTTTGTTCCACAGATACAGAAGCTTGATTCTCCTCTTCAAGTCTAGAAATTTTTAGAAATTATCGTATAGCTCTTTCAAGATAGTGAAAGAAAATATGTATGTATGTATGTATGTATGTATGTATGTATGTATGTATGTATGTATGTATGTATGTATGTATGTATGTATGTATGTATGTATGTATGTATGTATGTATGTATGTATGTATGTATGTATGTATAACTATTATATGCTTATGCTGCTACATAAATACATACATACATACATACATACATACATACATACATACATACATACATACATACATACATACATACATACATACATACATAAATATATATATATATATATATATATATATATATATATATATATATATATATATATATATATATATATATATATATATATATATATATATATATATATATATATATATATATTTATATATATATATATATAGATCTATCAGTAACTAAAAAGAATACTTTTTTGAAAGGGTTGGACCCGGTACTTCGTTTTTTTTCTCTAGGTCTGAAACTGTAGGAGAAGAACTGGGAATAACAGTGTTATCAGCACTGCGTGTGTCTTCTTGCTACAAGGGAATTTAATTCATGTTAAATTTGAAAAAAAAAAAAAAAAACAAACAAAAACGAAACATCAAAAGTTAAAGAACTGCTGTTTTAAACTAAATTAGTGAACATCCGTCGTTTGTTTAGAGAACCTAAGGCGAAGTAAGAAAATCAATGTTTGACTTACGCTCGATTCGAACTCTTCAAAAGCTTTTTGGACCTCAGGAGTCATTTGTTCGTGGGAATACTTGCAAGAACTACCTTGATTACAAGACTTGAACACGTGATAGAAACGACAGGGCCATTTCTCTGAAATGGTAAGTAAAAAAAACAAAAAAAAAACCCGTAAGACTGGAGCATTATGGGGAACAAAAATATAAAATATTACCAACTAACCATGCATAAAAATGCAATTTTTTCCTTTGCGACAAGCGTCAACGGCGTAAAATTTACATAAAACTATTATTTGTTCAACTTCCACATTGTGCGAAAAACGACACTGATCCCCCTAAAGCGACAATATTGCAGTATAATACAATTTCCGAATATCTGATTCGGTACGAGTTTATTGAATAAACTCGTACCTATCGAATTTCAAACTTATAATAGGAATAATAAAAATCGTTCCTTTAAATATGTTCTATCAAAACTTTTGTAAAATTAGAATATATATCCAAATACTTTATCTTACAAAGTCACAAAATCCTTTCTTTTTAAAAAAAGGGCACGGAAGGGAAGCATCGTGACGTTTCTTTTCAGCTTCTCGCTTCATCTCAACTTTTCTGCTTTCTAGGTAAGCCCGTGAAGCAGCTCGTTGCTTCTCTGATTTTTTTCTCTGATTTTTTTCTCTGATTTTGTTTACATCTGAAAAACAATCCACAAAGGAAAAAAAGTCTTTACAAACAATGATGTAAATCCATGCACACACAATTTAATACATTTATTTTTGTATCGATTTGTAGAAATATTCTTTAAACACAAGAGGTGGAGACGTATATTAGAAGATTCACAAAGCATCTTACCGTAGCATTTTTTCTAAATGATAAGAAAATGCTTTTTCAAATTTTACAAAAATAAAACTGTCAATAATAAAAGAAATAATAAAACAGTAAAAACGATGGAAACTGAGTTGATAAACTTAATATGATTTGATCAATAGCAACTTTTCAACTATTTTAAAAAAAAAAAAGTTCAATTATTGCAACTATCATCGCAACCTTAAAAAGCCACCTTAACCTTTACATCTAAACCCTTTCTTAAAGTTAACCAACCGCCAAATAAGAATGCTGTCTGCTTATTCGAATAATCTACAAAAAACTACAAACATGCGCACAAATTTCGATAAAAACTGACCCCTGACTCATAATTAAAACGAGTTTTGTATCAATTTAATGTTTATAAAAAACACGATGACAAACACACTACTTACGGTATTGGTCATTTCTAGAACAGAAGCACACATAAGGGATGATGTCTTTTTGTGACTTGGATTCCGCTAATCAAAAAAAATCACTAAATGTTTTAATTTTTTAAGTTTATATATATTTAGTAATTTTTCAAACTAGTATTATTTTCATAATTTAACACGACTTTTTTAGTACTACCTGTGTTTGAAATGTTCTTGTGTGCTTTGAGATTTCATCTGTTGATTGCAAAATTTCAGGTTGCACGTCATTTTCGAAAGGTTTCCTTCTACTCATATATGATGGTGGATTCTTATTCATGAATGGGGATGGGTGCTTATCTGTAGATGGCAGCGGGTATCTATCCATAGATGGTGGATTCTTATTCATGAATGGGGATGGGTGCTTATCTGTAGATGGCAGCGGGTATCTATCCATAGATGGTGGATTCTTATTCATGAATGGGGATGGGTGCTTATCTATAGATGGCAACGGGTATCTATCCATAGATTGTGGATTATTCATGAATGGGGATGGGTGCTTATCTATAGATGGCAGTGGGTATCTATCCATAGATTGTGGATTATTCATGAATGGGGATGGGTGCTTATCTATAGATGGCAGTGGGTATCTATTCATAGATTGTGGATTACTCATGAATGGGGATGGGTGCTTATCTATAGATGGCAGCGGGTATCTATCCATAGATTGTGGATTTTTAGAAGTTAAAAGCTGTTCAAGATGCTGCATATTATGCTCAGACAAAAAATTTTTAAAGTTTTCTTTATGAAAAGGATCATTGAAGTCTATTGGAGGATAATTTGGCTGACCTTCCATTTGAGAAGATGTAGGGTAAATGAACTGACTTTTCAATTGAGACATAAAAGAATTTACATGTGGCAAACCAGAAAAATTCGAAGACTTGTCTTTAGGAGAAAAAAAGGGTGAAAAACTTTGTACAGAAAGTTCATTGAAATTCCTTGACCATTCATCACTTTTTAAGTTAGAAGCCTCATTAGTTATAAAATCATTTTTAATAGCAGAGTTATCAAACAAGTGTGACATTCTAGATATTTTTTCTTCTCCAACTCTTTTTTTTTTGTGTGAGGCTTCAATTTTCATAAACGAAATTTCTTCTC
This sequence comes from Hydra viridissima, assembly GCF_058129835.1. Taxonomy (NCBI): domain Eukaryota; kingdom Metazoa; phylum Cnidaria; class Hydrozoa; order Anthoathecata; family Hydridae; genus Hydra; species Hydra viridissima. The sequence continues at coordinate 8,839,077 of NW_028324312.1, read as the reverse complement.
CCTCAGTTCCTGGAGGTAGAGAGTCATCATTCTCAGTTCTCGGTGGTAAACAGTCATTATTCTCAGTTCCTGGAGGTAAACAGTAATCATTCTCAGTTCCTGGAGGAAGACAGTCATTATTCTCAGTTCCTGGAGGTAAACAGTCATCATTCTCAGTTCCTGGAGGAAGACAGTCATCATTCTCAGTTCCTGGAGGTAAACAGTCATCATTCTCAGTTCCTGGAGGAAGACAGTCATTAGTCTCAGTTCCTGGAGGAAGACAATCATCAGTCTCAGTTCCTGGAGGTAGGCAATACACACTATTAGTACTAAAGGGTAGATACTTAGTTCCTGGTGGCATACATTCATTACTTTCAGTTTCATGAATAATAAAGTCTTCTTTTTCAGTTCCTGGGGGAAAACAGCCATCTTTAGCTTTTGCAGACAGTCTTTTGTTAAGATCTTCTTTTAAATTATCAAATTTGTTCAAACAAGAGCCATGGTCAATTTTTTCAGTTACTGGATATTTGAAGCCAACTGCTCTTTTCTGTTTATAACTGCAGTTCTGAAATAAAAAAAGTTGATTTGGAAAACTCTTCATGTTTGTATTTAATGATGATTCATTGTTTACGATTTCACACAATTTTTCACTAGAGATATCTTGATGAGTAGCATTTGCTACTCTATGAAACATCGATGCTGTTGATAACATTTCTAAATTTTCATTTTGATCCAAATTATTTGGAACTAAACAGGTCTCTTCTACAGAATTGCACTTGTTTAAAAAGTGCATCAGTCGAGTATTTAGCGGTGCATTATCTACTCCCTCAATACACAAATCATCATCTGAGGAAGAATGATCATCTAATGATAGTCTGCAGTTTGGATCCTCTTGACTAAGTAATTTTAGCGGTGCATTATCTACTCCCTTAATACACAAATCATCATCTGATGAGGAATGATTATCAAATGATGGTTTGCAGTTTGGATCCTCTTGACTAATTAATTTGGGCTCAGAACTTAAATATTCTTTTTCGTTTGAGAAAGATTTCGTTTGCAAAATTGATTCATTAAGTGTAAAAATGGTTTTTTTAGTTAGTTCTGTGTTGATGGCTCTTTCTGGCGATAAATTTTTTGGCAAGTTGTTAACTTTTGGTAATGCTTTTACTTTAGGCAAAGTTTCTTCTTTTGTTAATTCAATGCCTTGCAATTTCTCATCTGAAGTTTTTCTTTTTTTAAATTCAACTTTCTCATGAATTTCATATTTATAGGGATCGGAAAGATTTTCATCTGAAGTTTTTCTTTTTTTAAATTCAGCTTTCTCATCAGTTTCATGTTTATAGGGATTGGAAAGATTTTCATCTGGAGTCTTTCTTTTTTTAAGTTCAGCTTTCTCATCAGTTTCATTTTTATAGGGATTAGAAGGTTTTTCAATCAATAGTGAATTTGATCTGCCTAATTTTGGATGTTGATTTATATTACTCATTTGAATACTATTTTTAACTACCTCTATACTCTTGTTTGAAATTTCAATAGCTGTTTCTGAATCATGATTACTCTGCTTCAACTGCAATTTTGAATCAATTGGAGAAGCTCCTAGAAGATTACTTAGAAGGTCTACGCACCCTGATTTGTTATTAAAGTCTGGTTTTGAAACTGGAATGCTATTTGTAGCTTTTTTCTGGAGAGTTGAGCCAGGCCTCTTATAAATCCTTGTTGCATTTTCTAAGAGTGATGAAAGCTCTGGATCTGGTATTTCATGTGATTGAAACTGGTCTACAGCAAGACACTTACTTTTATTCTGATTTCTTGATGCAACTTTTTGTGTTTCTAATTTATTTTGTTGTTTCTTTTTAGGTTTTTTTTTTTTGGAGCACTTTTTTGGCTGACATTTTTCTTCATTTTTACTATGACAAGAGCAGTACAAGTAACCATGCTTTTCTTGCTCTCTTGGGAAAATAATTTTTGTAAACTGCTTATTGAAAAGATCTGCAAGTCCAACCAACATTTTTTAAATTATACATTCACAGTTGCTGTTATTTGAGCTTGTGGAGAGAAACAATAATAATTTACAAAAGTAAAACAAATGTACATAAAAAGTAAATTTGAAATTTTATTAAATAACATTAATTTTAAATTCTTGAAAATTAAACTTATTTAGAAAGAACATACAAAAAAAACAAAAACGAACTATGCTGCATAATAGATAGATTTTAATTGAATTATATTGTTAATTTATTACAGCCACTTTGGAAACAGCTGAGTGAAGACTTTCTTTGGTTTTAAACATTTTACAATGATGCTTGACTTACACAAAATATTATGAAGAGGAAAAAAATACATGGCATGCATCAGAAAAAATCATATTGTTTGAAATGCTGTAATTTCAATCAAGTGATTTGTTATAACATTACAAAGTTCTTTTGAAACAAAAACCAAAAATACATAAACATAAAAATAATGATATATAAGTCAAAAACATATATATATATATATACACATCAATAAATACCTTGTATTAATAGAAACAATGTCATACATTTAATCAACAAATAAAAAAGAATATAAAACAAGTTTAAAGTTTAAAAAAAATTTTTTGATGAAGAAAAGAAGGAATCCGAGAATAAATATAGTCGTGTTCATTAGATTCATTTTAAAAAAAACAACAACTTAGATGACATTTTGGCAGCAGGTGATCGGAGCACCAATCACTTCATGAGTAGCTTCTGACTTTAAACTACCGAGCCACTTTTAGATCATATGAATTTACTTGTTATTTCCTTAATTCAGCATCTTCATCATCATCATCATCTTCATAAATCATTCTCTAACCAATGAGTCACCAATACTTGTCTTCGCACATTTCAAGATTGCAGACAAAAACCTTGTAAAACCAGTATCTTTAGGCTGTAAAGACAAAAATTTTAAATTTTAGTTAAGCTTCTTTTACAATAATATGATAGAATCACATAAATATGATATCCATATAAAAAAAAAACTTTTACATGATTGTAAAACTAAGAAAGAAATACTTTAAAAAGTTATGAGATCTTTCACACATGAGATTCTGCACTTACTAAGCAACAGTTTTATGGGATATGAAACCTACTTTGTTCAGCCCTCTGAATATTTTATCTTTCATGACAGCCACAAACTCTTTGTTGCTCAAGTGATTATCCTCTAAAAAGGAAAGGAATAGTATTTATAAAATTGAAATAAAATCATTACTTGAAGGATGCGCATACCTGAAATAAACTTACCATTTTCATCAAATATTGAAAAGACCACATCAATTAAGTGATCACGAAGTTCAACACCAGCAACTAATTTTGCAACTTGTTTGAAAGTTTCTATAAAAAGTATTAAAAAAAATTTTAAAAAGAAAAACAAAATTGCTGCAACTTTACTTGAAAAAAAAAAAAAAAAAAAAAATGCAGAATTAAATAAACCAGAAAGAATTTTCATACATTATTGAAAACTTTTTTCTACTTTAAAGAGCGACGTAGAAAAAACTTTTAAAATGCATTTGAAAGTTATCTAATTAGTAAAATATTTTATGGATAGAGTTCCTTTATCAATAAATTTTATAACTTTTTTATTTTAGTCTATTTATTATGATAAATTTAAGATTTAGCAATATTAGAAAAAAATTCTGAAGCTGAGAAAAAAAAAAAAAGAACTCTGCAAATACAAAACTCTTTTAAAAAAATAATATCATAAATCTTTTGAATTTAAATACAGCAAAACTAGCATATAAAAATGAAATTACCTATTTTTAAAAGAAAAATAATTACAATTACAATAAAGTATAAAAATGTCTGCAACACAACAGGCTCTGAAAAATAATTATGCATAATTTTTTAAAGTTTAAAAATAGGGTAGAAGTTTAAAAATAAGGTAAATCCAAAACCTTTATTTATTGTTTCTCCAGCAACAGTATGAAAACTAAGCGCCATCTCTACATCTCTTAGATTCAGCAAGAATTGAAAGAAGTCCAAATAATCTTGAAACAATAGACCTTCATTCTGAACACAAAATCATCAAGAATCAATTAGAACTTTGCAGAGAAATATGTTTTTTATAAATTCTGGTTAACTAAAACCTTAGAGAAATTTTTAAAATAGATTTAAAACTTTTTCTTCCCTTTTACTTTTATTAAAACTTTAAAAACATTCTTTCTTCCTTTTTGTAGTGATACAAAAATTTTGTCATTATAAATAATAAAATTTGAAAATCAAAGAAAGTTTGAAAATCAGAGAAAAAAAATTATTATTTATGGTAACCATAGGAACTTCTTTTTTTGATAAATACATAAACATTGAGATACTACCTTTCCAGTACCCTCTCCATACAAGTTTTTTATTCTCTTCAAAATCTTAAAATGTTTGGCATTATCAAAGTAAGCATATGTTAACAACATCTCTGTAAACTGATGCTCAGAAATAACTCCATCTTTTGAGCCAAATATATGAAACTGAAAGAAACACATTTATTTGAAAATAGAAACAAACAAAAAATGAAAAAAAAAATCAAAACTAGCTCTTCATTAAAAATATTTATAATAATGCAAGTGATTGATATGAAAGTAAAGTAATTTTTTCTTCATGACCATAAAGGTAGAAAAAATGAAATCATCATGTGATAATCAAAAAATAAAATCATCATGCGATAATCAAAAAATGCCGTAAATCATGAAAGTTATAAACCATATCATAATAGTTATAAAAATTATAACAAAGAAAACTTCAGAGTTGAAAATGTTGAATTAATTTGTTGTAAAGATTTTAACAAGCTTTTTTTGAAATTTTTTTTACCCTTTTTTTTCAAAAAAAAATTTAGGAAGTTTAGTGTATAAGAATTATTTAGGAAGTTTAGTATATTTAGTATATTAATTGTGAGTTATAAACCATCACGACTCAGTACTTAAAAAAAAAAAAATTGGGTAGAAAATGAAATTTTATAGGGTAATATTCATGTTTATATAAATGTATACATTTACAGACAATTTATAAGCATATGTATTATTTGAAAATTATGAATAATAAAAATAACGAAAAAAAAAAATGCTAAAAAAAAAACTCAAAAAAAAAAACCTCTAATAACATGACTTCTTGTTGCAGCTTCATTTTAAAAGCAACAAACTCTTCTACTGTTAACTTTTTTAAGCCATCAACTCCAAAAAAATACGCAGTTAATCCAGAGCTTACACTATCATGAAGTACACTTCCTGTTGTTTTACGGTCTCTATGTCGGCTTCCTGATGTACTCATGTTGAGGAATAATGAGCGAACCTGACAACATAAACAATACTACTTTACAACTGAATCATTCAAGAATGTGTAAAAATTACTTTAAGTAAATTATGGTAACTTACAGTTTACTTACTAAATAATAATAATGATAAATAATAATATAGAATAAAATATACTAACAAAGAAAATATGTTGAATGAAATTTTGAGCAAGACCCATACTTAAGCAGAATATTTTTTAACATGCTGCTATTTTTTTCTAACCTTTTGAAATTCCTCCACTGTCACCTCTCCATCTCCATTTAAATCAAACATCCTGAAAGCAAGGTTAATGTGTCGTGTGGATGCTTTAAAGAAAAAATAGTTATCAAAAAATATTGTTCTCAAATAAATATAATTAAAAAATAATTCTGGTTATCAAGTAAGTTTATTATAAACCCACAGTAAAAAATGAAACCTGGTAGGTCTACATTTACATTGCACTACTATTAACATTATACAACCCCTCAGTTTTCAAACACCTTGCATTAATTACATCAAAAGAGCAGTAATACTTACTTCCGAGTACAGCAACCAGGAAAACATAGTCTGAAAAATTAATCAGTCCCTTATCCCCAATATATAAGAAGACACTACTTTTCCCAAAATGTTCACTTTCATATGCTGGCAGGTTCTAAAAAAAACTTTTAAATTAAACTTTTATATCATTAAAACATAATCAAAAATAATAAGTTAAAAAATAAAACATGTAAACCAATACATTCTAAAACAAATTTTTGATCTGCAAAAATAAATTTTGAAAAAGCAAGACCAAATTGATTTTCAAATATATTCTGGTTCTGAAGTAGGGGGTTGGCAAAGTGCAACTTTTACTACTTAATACATATCACTGTTTAAAATGAAATTTTACAGGTTCTGCAAACTCAAAGACAAATCTCTTCTGTTACTCTTATCAAGTTTTGAAATAGTTAAATTATTTCACGCATTCAACAAAAAACATTTGACATATTCAGCTATGAAGGTTTTACATAATGAATTATTTTTATAATATTCAGACTTAATTTCATGTTTATGTATTAAAGAAAGATATATTTGAAAATTCACAAGCATTAAACACTATGAGAAAATTATATTCTACTACAAATTTGGTCTAATACAGTATTAAATATATAGTAATAAGTGGTTTAACTGCCTAAAGCAATATTAACTAGCTTTAAATCCTCTAATAGCTCAATGGTGGTTTGAACTTTCAGAGAGCTAAAACTTGCAAACTCAGCTCCCAAACAAGGTATTGGCAAATACTTTGTATGGTTTTTCTGGGGAAAACAAGAAACTAGGATATCATCTGTGCTGTATAGAATATACCTTAACATCCACTTGTTTAAACTGATCCAAACCAAGACCTAAAAAAATATATATCTTTATATTTACCACCATCCATATGATAAAAAATAAATAAATTATTGCTGTATCTGACTTTTCTAAAAATTTATAACTGCAATAGAGTTACGTTTATACTTTTTAGCAAAATGAAAATAGAAGATAAATATGAAATTAAAAACATATACCAACTGCTTACAATACTCTATAAAATGGACTTTTTTAAATAAAAAAACATTAATTAAGCTACCATGTGGCTGAAGTGCATTTGGTGTAAGGGATCTCACAAAATCTTCAGGTGTCATGAAAATATCACCAGAACTTGCATCTTGAAGAGTTGCAAAATAACGGAATATCTTATCAGGAGTACTGTACTGTCGAATTCTGTTTTCATATTCAATTATCTATAAATGAAGTTACTTACATTCTTACAGCAACAATTGAATATTAAAATAAAATTTTTTAAAGAAAACAAACAAACAAAAATTTAAACAAGTAAAAAAGCAGGATTTAAGGTAACTGATTATGTGTAACTTTTGCCTCTATAAAAAAAAATTACTTAATAAATTCCAAGAAAACTACAAAAATTTATGGCGGTTTTTATTAAGTAAGATCAAGATTAAATATACAGTGGCATTTAATTACAGGAAATAATCATTCTTCCAAACCAACCCAATAACATAATTTACAAAATTCAATTTGATATTACTAATATATTAGTTACTCTGCTGATACCTTACGCTCTTTAAACCCACTCTTTACTACCAACTCTTTGCTGTCTTTGGAAACATTAGCATCATTTTCTTCTTTAACTTCTTCAGATTTTGCTTTAGCATAATTTTTTTGGTAAAATACGTAGGAGAAAGAAATTGCTCCAACCAGTGAACCAACCATTATGGCAAAAGATCTCCTTCTTGTTTCTTTATCATTGTTGTTGTTTGACTGATCATTTTTATTTTGTGGATGATTTTCAACTAAGGACAACTTTGAATAGAGTTTGCATGATGAGGAATATGATGCTTTAAAATTCATTACAACAGGTGAAGTATGCTTCACATCTGCCAAATAGTTAGCTAAAAAGTTGCAGTATTTGTGTCTTCCAGCTTTTAATACATTCTGCAGAATCATAGCCATCACTTAATCTGACTTTTACAAATATATATATTTATGTATGTAGGTATTCTAAAATGTAAGTATATAAATACATATATACATAGATACATAGATACATAGATATATACATTTATACATAGATACATACATAGATACATAGATACATACATACATGCATACATACATACATACCTACATACATACATACATATATACATACATACATATATACATTGCTACTTTATTGCTTAAAACAAAAAGTAAAATCTGGTTATAAACTTTTAATCAAACTAAAAAAAGTTTTAAGAAAGATTTTTCAAACAGTTATTACTCTAAAAATGATACTTTGCACAGCCATTCCTGAGCAATAGCTAATTGTATCAATCAGTACTCGAGAGAAGTAGCAAACAGAATGGCTGTTAAATGCAAGGGCAAAAAAATGAGTGCAGCTTGGTGTTAATTTAGAAAAATTTATACACAAAAGTGAAGCTAAAATAGGTTCAAAATCTTTTAAAGATACAAAATACATATAGCACCTCATACATCTTTATAGTCATGAGAGGATTATCTCTCCAATGTAAGTTAACATTTAATTTTTAAACTCTGATCAGCCATTGAATTAATTGAATTAATCTGACAAATTTTATTGAGTCTTTTGTTTTACATTTTTCTACTTCTAATTCCTCCACTTATATTCAAGGTATTTAAAATAAACTTGTTGTAAAGATTATTTGTTAAGTGGCCAAAAAGATCACTAAAACAGTTTGGACTTTTAGATTGAACCATCAACAATTTAAGAACTGATAAGGCAGCAGTTCACTTTGATGGAGTAAGTGCTCATTGCTGTGCAGTTTCCTTTCAATTTGGTTCTCCTAACAGGCAATTAAAAAAGCTTTTCATAATGTGTGAGCAATAGTATTATTTAAACAATAGACTTGATCAGCTGTTTGGCCTTTCAATCGACCAGTTGATCTCACCAAGAGCAGGACTCTATGAGTTTAATATCTTGAATCTCTAGCTGTAAATTCTGATATAAAACTAAATACTTTCTTGAACATAACAACTTGATTGCAATCATGTCTTTCTCTACATAATTTCTTCTCTACATAATTTGCGCTGATCAAATATATTATCATCAAATTTTAAGTCAGTAAGTTAGAAGAATGCAGATTTAATAAAAAAGCATAATTGAATTCCTTAGGTGTGATAACTCTTACAACAAATTCTATTGCTAGTGTAGGTAATATCAAAGTTTTTTATTGGCTGGCACCTGGTTTTGATTAAAAGAACCTAAATTTTATCAAAAATTAAGAAACAAAACAGCATAAATTCTTTAAAACAAATTAGTAAGATTAAACATTATAATTACCATAGGATTTATTTAAAATTAAAAAAGCTTAGCTTTGAAAAACTTATCTACATGTGTGAAAATAGTTTGACTCGAAATTCGAATTAAAAGTGGATTTTGGGAAATATTCTTAAATCTGGGCAAAATCAGATTTGAAATAAAAACCAGTTCTTTAACTTTCTTGCAAAAACTAAACTGTTTAGATTAAAATGGAAACAAGCAACAAAATAATTTATAAGGCTCTCATTAAATGTCTGAGGTTGTGTTTCCGTACATGAAGAAGTCCGCATTTTAATGCTGTACAAACTTTTTTTTTTTTTCCTGTCTTTAGCGGCGCAGCATTTGTAGAAAATGGCAGAACAACAGCATATCATAAATGTTTTTTTTTACTAATGTCGCTACTGAGATTAGATTTCAATTTTATTTAATAGTTTAATAGTCAATAATTACTATAATGCAGGAACTTCACATAGTTTTATGTAAAAACAAAATTTTTGTAGCCCTACAGTGAATGTTCTGTGGATGTTCTGTGGATTTCTGTGGATGTTCAATTCAAACCAGTTCGCTTCATCAGTTTAAAAGTTAATTTTCTATAAAACTTTCTACGAGTAATTATAAAGTATTATACATTTTTGAAACGCTCATCTTATGGAGATTTTAAGGAAATATACACTTTTAATTATATGGTAATAATTAGGAGGTAATTATTTGAACAATAAAGTAAATGAAAAAATATATATATTCTTCAAGTTCACTGAGACTTTTGGCTGTTACCCACGCTTCCCCACGCTTTACATTTAATATAGTATTGTAGCCTAGGTACTTATTAAAACCATGTATAAGAATGAGTTGCAGAATGACGTGCGGTTTCCAAAATTATCTGGAAAAAAATGATAAAAGTAAAAAAAACCAGAAAACTGCTTTTTATCTTCGTTTCAAATTTTGTTCATTTATGTCAATAGCTTGGTATATGTTTTTTAATTTATTATCAATTTTTATTAATAGCATGGCATTCTTTTATTTTTGTACTCATTTTGTGGTGAATGCACAATGCCAATATATAAAGAGTTGAAACATATCAGTAAAACAAGTTCACAGTGGAAATTAAACCGACACGTTTGACTATTGAATATTACGTACGTTACTTTAGTGACTTGTTAAAATGACAACTTTTAAGTGTTCGAAACGTAAATTATTGCTTTCCTATATTTGATGGAGGAAGGACAGTTGGAGGAACTGTCAACAGTTTTATAAGAAAATTATCAACTTTCTGAGGACAACATGTGCTTCATCATTAGTGATATTCAAAGGCACATTATTTCGTCGTTTAATAAACGATGGATACAGGCGTCACAGAAAAAGGAAGTTTTTTTATCTTAGAATAGTGATTGGTTGGATTCTGAATGTTGTGTATCTTTACCTAACTCAGAAGAGGTGATAACCGACTCTATGCCATGTACTTCTTTTGAAAAACGGGAAAAACCGTGTGTGTCTTATAGAGATTTGTCAGAATCCAGCAAAAAAATGAAAAAGTACCACGTTAGGAATATGGATTTGAGCGCATCTTTAATACATGTTTTCAGGCATTGCGTTCAATAGGAGAAGAAGCAGAAGCAAAACTTGTGGAATCATTTAGTTTTTTGGAAAACGCAAGCCAGAAAAATATGCTAACGGATGAAAAAGTACTCAGCGTGTTTATTGATTTAGATTTAACAAAAGCACAATATTTGTGCATGAGGAAGGTAACAAATGAACAAAAATGTTCCATATTCCCACCATATTATAAATTTCAAGAAATTTAACAGACCTGTATTCCACTATCTTCTGCAATAGAAATTACGAACACAAATGCGAAAATTCTGGAACAGCAAGATTTATTGGATCACACTGTAGCTAGAATTTTGACCATAGTTTCCTTGTACAGTATTAAACTCAGACATTTACTTTTATATAGAAAATGGAGCTGTGATGGTTCCTCTGGCCAAACCAATACAAGCAGAAACTTCCAGAGGAATCTGAACTTATTTCTGATGCAAATTTGTTTATTAGTTCTTTGATGCATATTAAATTAATTGATAAAGTAACTGGCGCATTTGTTTGGCAAAATCCAGCACTTTCATCTGTTTGTTTTTGTCGACCTATATGCAAAGAATTTTGAAAAGCGACTCCCGAGAAAACTAAAGCCATTACAGATAAAATAAAGAGCCACAAACTCTTTGCGGCCGTCTCTAATTTATAAAAATGGTAAAAGTGTACAAGTAAAATATGAACTTTTTCTAACAATGATAGATAGAAAAGTGGCTCTGGCATTAACGGATACGCATTCTGGGTCTACCTCTACAATATGTGGAGCTACTCCACGGCAAATGAACTATTTGACTAAAGTGGCTTCTAGACCTAAATGAAAATTCGAATCAGTACGGATTGTCTACATTACATGGCTAGATTCGTTTATGAAAATGATATTACATATTTCTTGCAAGCTTTCTTTCCAAACATGGGCAGCCACAAGCAAAGAAAAGAAACGGTTGAAGCAAGATAAGAAGATCTTGGTTTGCCAATGATCAACACTCCTAAAGTTTTCGTAAGGAGTGTTGATCATTGGCAAACATGAGCAGCCACAAGTGAGAGAGAGAAGAAGATCTTGGTGCAGAAACGTTTTCGTGAGGAGCTAAGATTGATCATTGACAAACCAAGACAAGTAAGTGGTAATACCAATAATGGTAACACTAGTAGAAGATTTTTTTACAATCAAGCTGCTCAGCTGAAATCACTGGAGTGGATAAAAATTTGATTAAGCAATTTTACATGATTCTGCAAGCGTTATATGATCCTCAAGTGTTATAATAATTTACATGATCCTCAAGTGTTATAATAAATTCTGAAAGTTTTGGTAGTTATGCTGTAGAAAATGCCCGAATTTATGTGACCAATTATAGTTGGTACTATATGCCATCTTCAGTCCACAAAATCTTACTTTACGGAGAAAATATTATAAAGCACTTTGCAGTACTTCCTATAGGTTAACTTTCAGAAGATGCGCAAGAATCCCGTAATAAGAATTTTAAAAAATTTCGCCTTTATTATGCCAGAAAAAGTTCTCAATCAGTTACAAATGAGGATGTATTTCAAACTCTTCTGTACACTTCCGATCCGTACATCACCAGCATTAGAAAACCGTATAACAAAAATGTGCAAGAAATTGATGAAGATACTCTGCAGCTTTTGAAAGTCAACGAACTGATTTCAGGAACTGAAAGTCTCTATGTAGTTATGATATGGTAGCTTTAATATACCTTTGCATTATTTCATAAAAACAACTATTTAAATATTGTTGTTAAGATACTATTTTAAACATGTCTATAATTAATAGGAAATTTTTCGTCGTTTCCAATAATTTTAATGTATTTTCATACATTTGTTAAGTATTATGTTAAGTGTAAAAAAAAAAAAAATTCTATTTTTGAAGCTTTTGATTTTTTATTTATTTGTTTTTAATTTCGTATTATAAAAAATTCTTATGAAAAGTATTCCATTAGAAGCGTCATATACTACTTTACATTTGTGCAAAATTTCAATTCTTTATTTTTAGTAAGAAAAAAAGTTATTGATTTTTGGTCCGAAACACAACCTTTATTTTCCACTGGGCGCAGCTATGTTTTTCATTATCATGAATTTATCACTTAATTATCACTTAAGTTTACTGTTATCATTTGTCAATGTAAAGGTGTGAAACAGCTTTAGTTTTACATTACTTTTTATTGCTAAGCAAGTAATTCTTAGTTTCCCTCTATTTCTTTTCTTTTGTGGCGACTTTCTTTCGTTGTTTAGTTTGTTTAGAGTTTTCTTTTCTTTGGACGAACAAATTTCGTTTCTGACTGGAGTATCAGTCAAGATCCTTGTTTTTAGTTGCCTACTTTTAAGGTTATTTTTCCTGGCAGAGGCTTTTGAGTAAGGTTTCAAAACTTCAAGGAAGGGTATAGGTGCAATGCAAACATGCATTATAGTTATTTCAGGTTCCATGTTTTTGACAGGAAAGGTGGTAACTGTATCTGAAGCAGTACAGTCCGTAACTAATGATGGTAAATGTTCATCATCTTCATAAATTTCAAGATTTAATGGCTCAATGCCAGCTACCCGAAATCCTTTCTTTATATTATATGGTATAGTTATAGGTTTTGTGTATGGCTCTCGAACTATTAAAATATGGTAAATTATCATAGGTCTTGGTTTGTGACCTGATTATCACATGCAGAATTGAAGAATCTTTTCTGAAAAAAAAAAGGTCTGAAAACTGGTCCTTCTAAAATTTGTTAAACAGCTGCTTTCATTAATTCGTTTTGTATAGCAACTCTATCTGTTTTTTTAGTTTTGTTTTTTAATAAGTACTTTACATAATAGTAGTTTATAACAAAAATAGATTTAAAAAAATGGAATGCTAAAAGCAATTGTTTGTTCCTATACAAACATAACGTTTGTTCATTATAATCGTAAATACAGGCCATTCATTTAACTTTGTAGCTTTTAAACAAAAACATTCTAATATACTAATAAAGTAAAAACATTCTAACTGTATAAAACCATAGTAATATATAAAATCTAATATGAGGTATTTTAATCCTCTGGGCAAAGAGCCCTGCATAGTTAAAGTTCAATGTGCCCCATTAACTATATTTAACATATTGAAGACAATATCTTATATATCAATTGTAGGCAACAGATTAGGTATGTTTTTTAACTCGGCAAAAATGACAGATGATGTTGTCACACCATTTGCTCCTGGGATGGAGCGAAGCTCTCCCACTTAACCTAACCTTCAACCTCCATAACAGCCTCCACGACCACTCCTATATCAGTGGTCGCATCTAAAGTTATTTCACAGATTTGTGAGTGTATTCCATTCTAGATCTAGTGGTTAAGGGCTGAGATCTCTGGCTTGGTAAACCTTCCACGCTATCCTTAAGTCAACGCTCTGGGTCCTATTGCGCTAGCATGGCTTGGATAGAGCCGGGCGGTGACAGGACCCTGGCATATAAACACTACGCGTTGCGTCACTAGTCTATCTGGTGGTAACTCAATCCCATCCAAAATGATAGATAGCTCTTCACGGACGAAGCATCTAGGCGATCCATCAGTAGGACTATTAGGGACTGACTGTCTCATGACAAAATCAATAGTGAGTGTTATTATAGACCAGATAGGGTTGGTAGCACGGTGACGCCCATCTTCCAGCTCGGCCGACGCGTACAGATAACGCAATGATGCTAAACAGGCTCGATAGGATGCTGCATGTTGCCCCGACACATAAAAGCGTACTCCCAGCGATTGAGCCAATTCCAGACGTTGCGAGACTAGCCGCGATGACACCGGTAGTATACCAACCTTATAAGAGATAGCTACCCAGACTGTTAGCGTTTTGGCGGTATTATTTCTTCTTTTCAAAAGTAGTCGATAACTCTCAGAGAGCTTCTCTTTTTTTACTCAGGGCAGACCTATCCATAGCCGATAGTGCTGTCAGTGTCGACTCTGAGATTAAGGATGATGCGGATGGTGCTACGGAAGGCGCGCTCATGATGTTGGGCAACGTTGGATAGAGTCTCTCTCGGACATTGTGTGTTAGCTTTATATGATTGATGTTATTCTTCTCCCATTAGAACAGTGTTGCCCAACATTATATCATCCAAGCCATGAGAAACCATCAGGTATTCACCGTCTATAACAACAGTCCATCGCTCGGCGCCACTTTCACGCTAGCCTCGCCAATAATTACCTCTCAATGCTCGAAGATAAGACTGTTCTGAATTTTAGCAGCACTTCCAGGAAATATGATATTTCTAGTCTTGTGTGACGCTGTTGATTCAAGTGGTTCAAATTTCCAGGGTAGGGGTAGTACGGTTCTCGATGTTGCCTATCTCGATAACACAGCCCCCTTTGTCACATAGAATTCAAATGGTGCCTAATACTTCTATAGACCAGATAAACTTTAAACTCCATGATGCTGATAAAACTCCAGTTGTACTCACAAAAGCTATACTCGTATTCAAGACATGCGACCTATAGAGCTGCGCACGACGATGGACAATATATTTTTGCTGATTCAATGCGCGACGTACCAAATAGAGTGACCCAACAAGGCAGCCACCTAACCCCCCCATGATTAAGGAGTTGAGTTCTGCCTGGTATTCGTTTGATGACTTTGCTGTGGGTAGCTCGATATCTGGCTTTTTAACACCGCTATCAGTCTATTTATCTCCTGTGTCAGGCTTCATCGGATTTTTATCCCCTTTTCCAGGTGTTACCAGATCTATAGACCTTTTCTTCACCCCATTGATGCCCCTTCGTAAGACTAAATGCAGACGGCGGAGCTTGGAGAAGCTCATTGTTACACTCTCTTATCGGATCGGTCTTTAATCTGAGATTGCTTGGGATAAGATATAGACCTCGGGCAAAAGCAACTAGGCAGACTGTCAAGAGCAGACCATCGAGACCAGATTCACCTAGATGATCAAGAAGTACCACACCCTAAAAAAAGCTTAAAATACTGAATTTATCTTAGGGCTACTACAAGAAGAAGATGAACAATTTTTTAATGGAATATCCTGTTCTCCATTCACAAGATAAACACCTTTAACTTAATAAAAAGTGACAGAAAGAGATGATGAGACCAAGAAGGAAGTTATAAAATTCGTGAAACAATGCATAAAGAGAGATAAGTTCAAGATGGAAAAGGTGACTAAAATTTTAAAGAAAATGTTTACTGGCAAGAGTGAAGATTAAAAAAATAGCAGAGACCCCTAGGCAGACCCACGTGAATAGAGTCATAGTTATCAAGCTTAGATAGTGACAACCAGACAGAGTCTGGTAAAAATTTTTTGCCTCCAGTAAAAGTTTAGAGGAAAAAGAAGAGGATTTTAACTGATTTTTTTTTCAACTAGAAATAATATGTGAATTCAAGAAGTTCTCCAATAGAAAAGAACTAGTAAAGATATGATACCCTGGAGTTGAAAGATCCTGATAATAATTCAGATTATTATCATTGCTTTATGTCAGCCCTGGAGAAGTTGTTAAAGAGCAGTCCTAACTTTTGTTTTTATGCTGGAGATCACAAAAAAAGAACTTGGTGGATTGTGAAAAATGCATGGAAACTTGAAAAAAACGCAGAAGCTTCAGTCTTTTACCCTTTCTTTAAGTGAGTCTGACAGCACCAAGCACTACATCAAACTTATCCAAGACTTGATTGAGAGGACTAGTGTTTGGAAGAACGCGTTCCAAAAGGAACGGATTCCTGGAACGAGTTCTAGTTTGGAGAGATGAAGCTTGGAATTGGTTCCCTTTAAAATAACGGAACGAGGAAAGAGAACGAACTCTTTTTTTGGAGGAACGTGAATGAAAACTAATACTTTCATGAAAATTTACAACTTTGCTCTTTGATGTAATAGCCTTTTGATTTTGACAGTTCAAAAACAAAAGGCTGTTACTTTTTATCCATTTTATATTCGGTTGACTTAAGTTTATTACTTATAAAGTAAGTTTATTAATGAACGTCCTTAACTAAAGTCATAAGTCTATGCAATTAAAATATTTATCATACTTAACACTATGTAATGTTTTCTTTTTCCCTCAGGTAAATATTTACCTCGAAGTGGGATGGAATCATATTTTGTATTCAAAGGAATAAATAGCAATATTATATATATGCAAATTGTGTTTTGTCTGGCCCTTTAGGAAAACGTTGAGTGGCTATTTTCGACAGGGTCTAATGTGATGACTGAAAAAAGGCATAAATTGGGTGACTCTCTATTTGAAAAATTAGTTATATTGAAACAAAAAAAAGTTGTTTAAAAATTTTTTTTTCTTCATACTTTTTACTTGTTTTCTAAATTTTATTTTCCAATAACATTTTTGTAATGCTCGTACTTCCGAGCTGAAATTAAAGTACATGCAGAGGCAGACTTGGCCGGCAGGACACCAAAATATTAAAAAAACTTTCTAAAAGTAATGATCAAATAGAACACGTTAAAAAAATACTCGCTCTCATAAAGAAACAATAAATTTGCTCTCATTTTATCATAAATGTGGTATCAGCAAAACCATTTCTATGTAAAAAAAGTTTAAAAAAAGGAACGAAGTAGGAACGAGCTCTAATTTTTGAGGAACATGGAGCGAGTTCCTTTTTTGAGCGTAGAAAGAGGAATTGGAACGAGTTCTTATTTTACAAAATGAACGGGGAACGGAACGAGATCCTTTTAAAAAAGAACTTTACCAAAATTAGAACTGAGTACTAGGGGACTGAAAGGCTTGATAATTTCTATACAATTTATAGTTTTTAGGAAAAATCCCATGAAGAAAATAAGCCACCTGCTAAAAACAGACCATGTTTTGAAAAGACAATTGATTTTAACTTTTACGCTGTCCTGCTGACCTCCAATCTTACATTACCATCAAACTAAACCTAAATCTCAAGTTTAAGACAACCAGAAAATAAGGAAAATCAAAAGAGAATTGGTTTTAACAAAAAAAAAAACATCTGGGCATCATAAATATAACTCTTTCCAGATTATAAAAAATGCAATTACCAGAATACAAAACAATTTCCTTCCTAATTTGAAACTAAATATAAAATTATTCTTAGTCTATCAAGTTGTAAACTTCCTTTTTTAAAAAGAATTTTAACTTGTACAATGGTAGCTTTAATCGGATTTTAATACATAAGTAGATTTGAATACAAAGTTCAACAATTTGTTGAATTTTCTATTTTCCTTTAAAATGGTCGTTCTAAATATTTTAATGAAGTCTAGTTCTAGACGGCGTGCTTATAAAAATTAAATTTAGAATGTGTGTAATAACCTACTAATCTAAATAATCGGATAAAAAAGTGCATCACCTGGCGTGGATACAACCCATTTTCTAAAATTTAGAATTATAGATATAACCCATTTAGAAGATGCGGAACTGGTTTGACAACAAAGTAAGAATTTAGTTAAAACAAATTGGCACCATAAGTTAAAAGTGATTGAGTTCCCATAAAGTTCTATTATTTGAAATCTTTATTATAATGAATAAAAACCAGGTTGTTAATACCTTTAAAAGATAACTTTTAGACAAAAGTAGTTCTTATTCATGATGGCGAATATTAGCGGTTTGTTTGTCTATTTTTGTACTTTCAACTTCATATTAGAGCGTTTCATATTAATTTTGAGCCTATGTTTTTATATCTTAATCAGCATAAAATTCTCAATCAAAATCAACCATAAAAATAGGGTTAGTGGTGGGGGTGATGGTGGGAGAGGGTCGAGTAACGCCCACTTTTTCTTTATTTCAACATCAAGAATTTGACTTTTTTGAAAAAGTGTTGACAGTACGCATAAAATTTTAATAAACGATTCTTCTTCACTTTTGTTAATATCAGACAAATCAATTGCAGCCATATTTAAATATTTGCGAAAAAATTGCAGCCATATTTAAACATTTGCGAAAAAATTGCAGCCATATTTAAACATTTGCGAAAAAAAAAAAGATTTGCTAAATGAATTTTACTTTAAGACAGAGAAAATCCTTCAGTATGTTATGCAGTATGTTATGTAGTATGTTATGTAGTATGTTATGCAGTATGTTATGCAGTATGTTATGGAGTATGTTATGCAGTATGTTATGCAGTATGTTATGTAGTATGTTATGCAGTATGTTATGCAGTATGTTATGGAGTATGTTATGCAGTATGTTATGCAGTATGTTATGGAGTATGTTATGCAGTATGTTATGCAGTATGTTATGTAGTATGTTATGCAGTATGTTATGTAGTATGTTATGCAGTATGTTATGCAGTATTTGTAATATTTTTTTTAACTTTAAGACGAGTTTAATTCTATTGATCTCATTTCCTGTTAGCACTCAAAAAATCAAGAAAACTAAATAATACCTGAATTTGCACTTTGCGTGATAAAAATCATGCGTCATGGGCTTGCATGGTATTATATGCCGATTAAAGTACAATGGGGTTTCAAAAAACCCAAAGGATTTGATGAAAAAACCGTGAAAACAAAGCATGGTATTTCGATATGATATTTGGTCACCAAGGAAATCCATGAATCACGGCTTATCCATGAAAAAACTATAAAAAAAAAAAAATATGGTTTTTCAATTGGTGTTTAAATCACCACGGGTCATGACATTTCCATGAAAAACCCATGAAGAAACTTTGGTGTTTTAAAAATAACAACTAAAATACCCTAATTTGATTGATGTTTTTTTTCATAAAAATCATAGAAATCTCAAACTTGTTGACCAGCAACTTTTTTTCACCGTATTTTCCTCCGGCTAAGTTTTAGCTCTGGGTAAAGTTTAGGCTGTATACCCAGTCGTTAAATTTCTCGCTCACGCCAAAGAAGTAATTACACTATGTAACACGTTTTTTGTCCTTGTATTCAAGGTGTTATATTTCAACGACTACTTTGAGCGCAAACTTTGATTTTATGACCGCAGTACAAAGAAAATTTTATTGAGACAATAAGAAAAATTTTTATTGTTGTTCATTCGGTCTGGTAAGAAACAACAATTGTATTTTAAATAGACTGTAAGAAATTACTTAAAAGGCTTCAGAAATGAATAGATTTTCTATATTGGTGAATGTACTGTAAGTCACTTTTACGAAATAGCCCCCAAATGTTATTCTCCATCATATTTTTGTTGATTATGACCCAGGAAGCCATGTATAGCTGTAACAACACTATTTCTAGCCAGTCTCTACCTCCAGTTCAGGAGCTTGGCAAACTTGTCACATTATATGATCTTTATGATCTTGGTCCGATGAAGATTATAGCTTCTAACCTTTGCATTTGATAGCCTCAGGAAAAGATCTTAGAGGATACTTAGAAGGTGCGGACTCTTTTTCAAGAGCGTCAGTAATTGTTTGATGAGATTTAACTTGATGAAACTGGTGGCATACGCATTTTCTGAGGTTCTATCAGCGTTACATACATCTTGCCAACAAAGAACTCAGTCCGTTGTGGCGAGCCCTTTCTGTAACGGTAAGTCTTAGTGTCATGGCATTTATGTCGTGAATAGATTAGGCCCACTCATCAGCTTAATTTGGATAACGAAAAGGCAAAAGAAAAAATTAATTTTAAAATGTCCTGACACCCTGAAAAGATACGTGAATGTGATAATATTGAAAGAGAAAAATGTTTAAGCAATTCTTTAATTATAATAATTATGTAACCATATAAGTTGTTAAATTAAAATATCTTTTTTATAATGGTATCATTTAAGCAAACATTTAAAAAATTGTATGGTAAATAAGTTTTTTTTAACATTTACAGTGCAAAAAAAAAATATTTTCTCTGTTATGAAGTTTAATTTAAGTTCACATCTTTATACTCAGGAGTCCTAGTTTTATAATCAAATTCAAGACATTAAAATCAATGAAAAGTGAAGCCCTAACAGGTCATATTTTAAAAATACCATCACAAATTTAAAATGGTGGATTTAAATGTTGTGTGCAAATCATTTACTCTCAACAAATACAAAAAAGTAACTCAAATTTACTTCAATTAATCAAAAGTTAAAAATTAAGAATATTTTTTCAATAATGTTTCATGACTATGATTTTGATTATGGCTGGATGATCTGATATAAAAATACATGGGAGTCTTTTATTCATAACTATTGTGAGGGCGGCGATTTTAATGATTAATTGAAATTATTTATTTAATGTTTTTTGTTGTGTTGTATTGTTTTTTTGTAGTGAAAGGGTAAGGGGGGTTTGGGTTTAGAGTTGTGTGGAAAGGTTAATGGAAGGTTGGGATCGGGTTAATGGTCTTGGGGACTACTTGGTTGGAAAAGGGCGAGGTTTGGGGATAGTTTGGTTAGTTATGGGCAAGGTTTATTCGTTAAATAGCTAAGGTTCTGTTTGCCATCCTCAGTATATTCTGTTGAACAACAAAACTCAATAAACGTTCTATTAATGTGTAATAGTTAGCACTCTTATATTCATTATATTTATAAAATACAAATAATATTCTCTTAGGGTTTCCGGCAGTGTTCAATACTGCTTATATCAATTACTCTTCTATATATCTTCTTTTTATTACTAATGTCTCTTCTTTAATTAAATCTTCTTTAATTAATATTAAAATTTTTTTTTATTTAACTGCTTATTAAACTGCTCATTAAACTATTTGTTCATCAAAGTATTTTTCAATCACAAAAATTCTCTCTCTTTAAAATTCTTCTTAAAATTTTTTTTTAATTTTCCTAAGACTCTAATTTACTTCTCTTTCAGATTTACGTCTTCCTCTTCTTCTTCTAACCGTCAAACTCTTTTTTTTTTTTTGAGCTTTTATAGTTTTGCTTGTTTTTCAGTTGCGATGCCTATTCATTTATTTATGGCAGGTTGATGAATCTTTTTGTATACGTCTTTTCTTACGTGATATATTGATGAATCATCGCATATAAGTCTTTTCCCGATCGTTGTTTTTAACTTTTCTTCTTTTTGCTTTATCGTTTACGAGTTTTCGCGTTTACGTCTTTTCCCAGTTGTTTCTTTTCTTCTTTCCGCTTTATCGTTTATTGATATGAGAGGTTGAAAAAGTCTCCGTGTGTACTCTTTTCTCAGATGTTGTTTTTAACTTAATTCTTTTTGCTTTATCATTTATTTATATGAAAAGTGGACGAGTCATCTTGTAAGCGTCTTTTCCAATCGCTGTTTTTCTTTATCATTAATTTGCATGAAGAGTGGACGAATCATTTTTTTGTGCGTCTTTTCTGATCGTTATTTTTAATCTAATTCTCCCAACTCGCATAGCTCCGTTTTTCGAAGAAAATCGTCCCTTGATTTTCAAATTAAGGTAGGAAGACTTAAGCTTTTGCATGGAATATTATGGAATTAAGGTCTTAGAATCAGTTTGTGTGGCATATTAAGGAATGTTAGACTAAATTCTCGTTATTGGTTCGTTTACTTTCAGTAGAGGAGTTCTTGCGGTGCTTCAACAAACAAATTAAATCTCAAATTGCTATATAATGAACATTAAAATAAATCGTATATAATCAATTAAATACAATCTTCGTAATCATATAGTTCAAAAAACTTTTTAAAAAGGTGAAATCCAAAACTCAATTAACTAAGTTTAAACATTTCACATAAAAATTCGTTTGATTGTCATCGTCATTTATATCGGTATCGTTGTTGTCGTCGTTGTCGTCGTTGTTGTTATTTTGATCAATTTCTACGTTACTTTCAATGTCATGGGAACTTAATGAACTTGTTTCATTTTTGAAAAATTCTGGATCTTCACATTTGATGTCTTTCATATTTTGGGGTTCATAAATTGTTGCGTTAGGCTGATCAAAATCTTTCTTGTTCATTTCCTTTTTCTCTTGTAGAGTCGAATTTCGCTCAGTAATATTTTGTAACAAATATTGAAACTGATCTTGTTGACAGTTCATCTCATGGGTGATCTGTTTACGTAATTCTCTAATTTCCTGTTGCATAAGGTTATCTTCATCATTTGGGGTGTTGAAATGTGAAGCATCCATCCCATAAGACGTATAATCTCTTGCTGATGTATTATCGTAATAATCGGTATCAGTTTCATACAAGTATCTTTTATCAAGAGATGATATCTGATTGTTTGTGTAGGGGTTATGTCTGTAATCATAGGAGTTATCTCAATGGTAATCTTCTACATCATCATATTCCAAAGGTGAGTTGTCATTATATTGGCAACAATTCTCTTGATATTTGGCTATACTATCTACGCCCAGGATACGAACTGGCATATCATTTCTTTGATTTTTATGGGAGCTTGTTCGTGTATTTTGATCGATTCCAGTTGTTACTTTGTCTTCTTGATCTTAAGTAATTATCTTTACAAGTTCTTTGTGAATTATTTGAGGTAGTAGATCTCCAATTATGGTTATTCGAATTGGGTTGAGGGTATTTATTATCCATGTTTCTGTTCTGATTATCGAAACTCTGTGGTGTTCAGCTTCTATTGTTTCTCCATCGCGGTTGTTGAGTTTTTTCTGTAAGTGATACAGTGAGTTGTTATTTTGTGGAATTCTAGGGTCCTGTTTGCATTGTCTTGCAAAATGTCCGGTCTTATTGCATATCTAGCAGATTGGTTGGTTTACTGGAATTGGGTTATGATCCTGATTATTCATTTGTCTCTATAGACGTTTTTTAACTTTCTGTTCCCGTCTTTGAACATTGCTACTTCTCTAGTCGCATTTGCGGGGTTAGCTAAATTCGCAGGTGTTGCATTATAGGCAGCCACTGGTGGTGCATCATTCTCAGCAAAATATACAATGTTAGGTTTAGCCGACTGGTTTTGTAATTTTTTCATGGTCTTTATTACATTGTCGACTATGTGTCGCAATGATGTTAACTGGATTATTCACTCTAACGATTCTGACTGCTTGTGTATATGTCTCTGATTGGCTTAAAAGAAGTTTTCTCTTTAAATTAGAATTAACTCCTTGAATAAAAAAATCTCTCTTGGTTCCTTCAGAAACTTTAAATTCTTCCGAAAGCTTCTCTAAATTTGCTATGAAATGTTCAAGACATTTTTCTCCTTCTTTTAATCCATAAAGTTGGTTTTTCTTAATCCAAACGCGTTCTGGTGGTTCATACCCATTTTGAAAAGCTTGTTGTAATAGTTGTAAAACTTGTTTTGTTTGCTTTGGAAGGGATTTATAAGATATCGAAACAGATTTGTTAAAGCAGAGTGGAAAAGCGTTAAGTTGTTCGTTGTTGTCCCACTTGTTAAAGGTAGCTGTTTTCTTAAACTGAAGAAAATATTCTTTAATGTAATCATCTGATCCTCCATTAATCTGCGGGAAGCTTGATTTATCGATCGTTGGTCTGAGTGAGCTTGTAAGTTTTTCTAACCAATTGAGCGTGCTACTCTCAATTGGTTAGAAAAACTTACTCTGTGGAGTTTAATAATCGTCTGAAAACTTCGTCCATTCTCTTTTCACTTATGATTTTATCGATATACTCATCATGCATATTATTGTCTCCATATCTTAAAGAGTCTTGATTTTCTAATGGTGAAGCATCATTGTTGGGTGTAACACAGTTTGGTACAGACGGTGTTTTTGTATAAAATAATGGTAAAACATTAGGATTATCATCGGTATGAGGTGCACCTGAATAACTTGCCATTTCTGATGTTGATTAAAACTGCGTTAAATGTTTATTAAAAATGTAATTTTACTTGTTTGAAAAATTACTTTTCTTTTTCTTCTTCTTAAATAAAAATGATTTCTTGTAAAATGTCTTTTTTTTTTTCGATTCCGTTGCAAAATAATTATTATACTTGTTCGAAAATGATTAATAATTAAAGTTCACTGATTTATAAAGAAATGAGTGAATACATAAATCTCGGTAGGGAAACTCCAGTAGGAGGGCGGCGTTTTTTATGATTAATAATTATTTAACATTTGTTAAGTGTTAGTTGTTGAAGGGATTAGGGAGATTTGGGTCTAGTGTTGTGTGGAAAGGTATATGGAGGTAGGGAACAAGGTGAGTGGTATGGAGATTGCTTGGTTAGGAAAGGGCGAGGTCTGTGGATTGCTTGGTTAGGAACGGGCAAGGTTTATTCGTTAACGGGCTAGGTTCTGTTTGCTGTCCTCAGTTTATTTTGTTATATAACAAAACAGAATAAGTGTTTTATTAATGTGTAATGGTTAGCACTCTTTTACTCATAATGTTTAATTACTACAAATAATATTCTCTAACGCTTCTTGTAGTGATCAATACTGTTTATATAAATAACTCATCTATATATCTTCTTTTTGTTACATATATCTCTTCTTTATTTGAAAATTCTGGTTATTCTCCTTTAATCAATATTAAAGCCTTCTTTTATTTAACTGCTTATTAAACTGCTCATAAAACTGGTTGTTCATCAAAGTATTTTTCTTATCACCAAATTCTCTCTTCTTAAAATTTTTCTTAAAACTTTCTTCAAACTTTCTCTTTAAAACTTTGTCTCCTTTTTTCTTTCCTCCTTCCAAAGAGAAGACCATACTCATCCGTCCCTCTAATCCCTCTTAATCCGTCTCTCTTTTATTTTTTCGAGTTTTTATAGTTTTTGTTAGTTTTTCGGTTGCGATACCTATTCATCTTTTATTTATGCGGCAGGTTGATGAGTCTTCGCGTTTACATCTTTTCCCAGCTGTATTTAACTTTTCTTCTAACGCTTTATCACTTATTTATATGAAGAGCTGATGAGTCATCTTCTGTACGTTTTTTTTTATCGATCGCTGTTTTTATTTTAGTTGACCTTCCTCACACTAAATTGATGAAGTCAATTTTTTAATAATAAATCTATGAATAGTAAACGTGCATATAGACACAAATCGAAAACATTAGTATAATTGAGCTTTCAACATCAAAAGAAGAACTTAAAGGTAACTTTATTATCTAATATACAGGATGTATTTTTTACAACACCTACATGTAACAATTAAGTGTTTTGCTGCATAATGCCACTTTGGGAATTTCGTACTCCGACCTTATGAGTCAATGTTTGAAAGGTTGGTAGTAAAATATTGTTCGCCTGATTTTAAGTACATTTTTTGCTGCTATTATTTCTTATTGCTACCCTATTTTCTTTTTTGTAAGATAAAAAAGGTAAAAAACTTTTTTGTGTTTTAAAAAAGTACATTCTATAATATATATATATATATATATATATATATATATATATATATATATATATATATATATATATATATATATATATATATATATATATATATATATATATATATATATATATATATATATATATATATATATTTGTGATTAGTAAAAGACTTCTCCACTCAAAAGTGTTCAATAGCCTGAACACTTTTGAGTGAAGTTGGCAAGAGTAATTACAGCGAAGGATGACAACTTTGTTGGTTCTTAAAGCTTCATACCGGCGTACCGGTAATCATCAGCCAAAATACATAATGAAAAAAAAACGTTACAAAAAGAAAACATTAAAGAAAACGAAAAACCGTTAAAAATGTCGTTAAAAAAGAATTGTTCTTATTAATTGCTTCAAATTAGTCATTACTGTCAAATAACGCAAGCATTTACTTATTCTTATGCCTACACTTACTTGCCAGCTCTTGTTTTTTATTTAATAAATTTGCGCCTCTATAGATGGCAATTTTAGTTTTTTCATTTAAACATAGGGCGCGTCTTCTTGTTTTTGGTTGATAAGGTTGGCATTTCCTGATGATACTCCATTTAATTAATGGTTTTCCGTTTTTTTCTTTTATGCGCCACACTTCCTTGGATAGTTCGGTATCGTTTTTGTATCTTACAGTATTAAACGAATTAATGTGATTTGCTTAACGTAATTTAAGAAATAATAGCTTTGTAAAGTATGTTTTCTGATAGGCAAAGTTGCCAGTTTATTATAGATTTTAAATTCACCATGCAGCTGTAACTAACTTTCAAAGTGTTTCTATTGAATATCTTGTTCAAAATATGCTTAGATGGAAAATGTTTGTCTACCAAATCAAGAAATGATTTGCCAACTTTTGTTATGACATTTTATATCTCTTTCTTGTATTATTAGGAGTATTATTATATTTTAATTTATAGCTATATCCTGCTTATTTAATGCTTCCTCATAACACTTAATCGCTTTGCTGAATATTTTCTTACTGGATGAAAGACTTGATAATCTGCGTTCCAATGAAATGGGTATTTGCTTAATAATATTCGGAGCATGGTTTGATTCCTTATGAATATAGTTTATTTGATTCCCTGGCTTGCTATAGGGTTGGTAAGTAGAATCGTTTAGGTTCAAAGTAATATCTAGGTAGTTAAACGAAAATTAAGGTTGCATTTAATGGTAATATTTAATCCATATTCTTTAAACATTTTTGTAATTGTTTTCTTAACTCTTTCTAATTCTGGGCCACTTAGATTTTCAAAAACCGCCAAATCATCGTCTGTGTAAATACCTATGAAATTTTTATTATAAACGGATGATAGTTTATCCAACAGAAATAGCCCCACTAATTCGCAAGCTTCAGCCTCGTCAAATACCCCCATTGTTACATCAAATAGACCGCATCTTTTTTTTCATCCATGTCTCATTTCTATGAAACAGAAGAGCTTTTCTACAGTGGTATACTATTCTTTTTTCTTCAGACGTAATACAAACTTATTTCTCAGCAAAGGACATCACTATTCTCAACAGTTCTTCACTGATTGTTGGATAAAAATCGTTAATATCAAAAACGACGAATTTCTGCAGCTTCTTATTCGGAATGCTTTTAAACCAATCTATTACGTTCTGCGTGTTTTTCCATTGATTTAGATTCAACGTTCCCCATATATTGTTGTTTATTTTGTATAAGATAGAGTTGCTAATTTTTCCCAACTCTTCTTTTGCAGGATTTATTAACCGTACGCTAGGGTTATTTACCAAATTCTTTTTGTGATCTTTAAGTGTTATAAAAGCGCTAGTTTTGCCATTGATATGCATCTTGCATAATTCGGCTGTGCCTTTCATGATTTCCTTACCTTCGGCATTTATTCTGTTCTTAACATTGCTATTAACCTTTTTATAACTTGTTGCAATGGTGATCAACATTTTGTACTCGTCTTTCTTTAATCTGTACAAATTAGATGACTTGTCTGCATGTGTCATTGTAAGCATCGAACTCCTCATGTTTTTTATGTCCCTTTTTATGTTTTTGTTGGAATTTTACTGCGTACCTTTCTAAATTTAATGTTTCTCACTACTTTAACTGGTTCGTTTTCAAAAGCAACCTCTTTTCTTTCACTTGTGGTGCAGGGGCGTGTCTAGGGGATGTCTGCTACGTCGCTGGACATACCCAAAGTCTGTATATATATATATATATATATATATATATATATATATATATATATATATATATATATATATATATATATATATATATATATATATATATATATATATATATATATTTCACAACTTCGTTATTTTGCTGAATAAATATGATGCGTCGGTAAATAGAAGCAAACAGAGCGAATGATTATAGCAAACTAAAGCAATAATTAAGCAAAGTATACAAGGTTAATTGTTTGAACGGATGGTAAGAAGTTATTAATCCGGGCTAACAATTAGATTTACAGTTCAGTATTTTATTATAGTACTTGTCAAATCGAGAACGGTCTAAAGTTTATTAAAAAAAAAAAAGATTTATATACTTAAACGGAGGTTGTTTTAATTTTTGATTTAAATAAATTAGTAAGAAACTTGAATGGACATACCTTTTTTTATTAAGTTATAGAGTACTTCATTTTTTAAATATTTTCTTTTATTAATTTAAGAAAAGTTAAAGTAATTATTTTTTTAGGGAACATATTCCGGACTTCTTTTTCTAATTACACCCTGAGTAAAGTTTTAGTCAAATTCTATTGATATTTATCATCAGTAGGAGAACACTATAGTTAACAACAAGCATATATTAAAATATATCAATGGACATCCCCAATTATTTTATACAAAGCTGTGTATCTTTTTAATTACTTGCATTTTGAACAATATAAAAAGTAAGAAAGGGTTTAAAATATTAAAAATTAAATTCGGACTTCCCTAAGTACATACACCCTGTTTGGTATGTATTTATTAAACGCTTCTTAAACATAAATTTTAGACAGTTTAATTATTCGCTTAAAATGTCGACCAACTCTCAAGTTCAAATAACTCTCCAAACAAAATGTTAATCGGAGTTAGTCCATTGGAAAGAAAGATTGGAAAAAAATATTACTTGTTTTAAAGTCAAACATCCAAATATAATATTTGGATGTTTGTCTATAAAACAAGTAATATTTTTTTGATATAAGAATAGGTCGTGTGTAATTGTTAAGCGTTGGTGCTGACTATGGTTATCATCATTTTCTTCTAAAATAGATAGCGTGCGAAGCGATGATGCTTGATAATGGTTAGCATCATGTGCGATAAAATATTGGGCGATTGCTAAGCCGTCTTACCTCATATATGTGTTTGTCAATGAGGAAGGGGGGATGCTAAAACTTAACATTTTTGGGGAGGGGTTAAAATTGCGACTTACCCAAGAAAATTCCTGTACACGCCCCTGTGGTGGACATTTGAATATTTTGAGACCATGCCATTCTTCTTCTTTTTGTTCTTTTTGATTTTGGCTTTTGTTCTTATAGCAAAAAGCCGCATTCTTTTTATGCCTAATTCAATTTTCTCCATTTGCTTAATTTCATAACTTTTTTCTGATGGAATGGGAATATTTTTCATTGAGTATTCAAAGTTTACTTTCTCCATCGTGAGAATGAAAAATTTTTCATAGAGTGCTCGACTTGTTTGGAGCAAATGTATATATATATTTGTGATTAGTAAAAGACTTCTCCACTCAAAAGTGTTCAATAGCCTGCTGGCAAGAGCAATTATATTGAAGATACAGCGAAGGATGACAACTTTATTGGTACTTAAAGTTTCTTACCAGCGTACTAATTTGAAGCCATTAATAAGAACAATTCTTTTTTAACGACATTTTTAACGGTTTTTTCGTTTTCTTTAATGTTTTCTTTTTGTAACATTTTTTTTTCATTATGTATTTTGGCTGATGGTTGCCGGTACGCCGGTATGAAACTTTAATTACCAACAAAGTTGTCATGTTTCGCTGTATCTTTTATATGTATGTATGTATGTATGTATGTATGTATGTATGTATGTATGTATGTATGTATGTATGTATGTATGTATGTATGTATGTATGTATGTATGTATGTATGTATGTATGTATGTATGTATGTATGTATGTATGTATGTATGTATGTATGTATGTATGTATGTATGTATGTATGTATGTATGTATGTATGTATGTATGTATGTATGTATGTATGTATGTATGTATGTATGTATGTATGTATGTATGTATGTATGTATGTATGTATGTATGTATGTATGTATGTATGTATGTATGTATGTATGTATGTATGTATGTATGTATGTATGTATGTATGTATGTATGTATATAATACCAGGTAGTGCATCTTTCATCTCTAAGTCTTTTATAAGTAGGATGTCTTTCCCACTTCTTTTCCTCCACTTTCCTCTTTTCGCCTTCTTTTTAATTCTCTTTTATTTTGTCCTCTTCTTTCCAGCTCCAACCGTTTAAAACTTTGAGTTTTAATAACCCTCTGTTTTGATGAAAACTAAGGTTGTTTATAGTAATTTTTTATCAAATATTATGCTTTTAATTTATCGACTAAGTATTTTAAATTTCTTTTCTAAGTTTTATTTGTTGAATTATTGTCCTATTTTGAATGCTTCATCAGTAATGGAGGGATTGAGTGGCTAGGAATAGTTTTGTTGCAGTTAATCATGACTTCCTGAGTCATAAGGAGGCTGGAAACTATGTGAAGTTGGTTCAGATTCTCCTAAAAAATTATGCCAAACTGCGATGCAGAATGTTACTCAAAGGGCAATTACTTGTCTCGATAAGTTTAAAAACAACATGGGAACTCTGAGAAGGGAGGCGAGCGCTTTCATCAAGATATATCCGACTTTGAACGTCGTTCTCAACGAAAATATGACGGGGGATTACATTTGGGGGGCTACTTCGTAAAAGTCATTTACAGTACATTCACAAATATAGAAAACCATTCACAAATATAGAAACACATAACTCTTAGTTGAATTATTTACTTATGTTAGAAAAGCTTAAAAAGGAAAAAAAAAAATTTTCACCATTTTATGTTTACTGTTTAGAACTGATCTGAAAACTGCAAGTCGTTTTCTTGATCCTCCACATTTCACATTTAAAAAACAGAGGTCGGTGTCATCATGAAACAGTAACAAATCAAAAAAATGTTTTAGCAAAAGAAAGTATAGTTAAACACACTGAAGCAACCTCAAAAAAAAAACATTCAGAAACTATTTACTATAAACGACATTTATCTGCTGATAGAAGTGCAATAGAAGGTTGATTAAAAATAAATAATATACTTTTACAAAGTTGAATCTGTGATTATAAACCAGAGTAGTGCTCAAATTGTCCAATTGGTCTTTTTGTTCCACACCACTCTTCTAATGGAGAAATTTTTTTTAAAAAGGAAAGTGCGCATGTAATGTGCACATAATTTATGAATTACATAATTACATGAAAAGTGCACATAATTTATGTGAACCTTCCAAAAATAACGAATTAAAAAGTTTGTTGTTAACACGTTAACATATGAAAACCAAAAAAAAAAAAAAGCGTTACCTTTAAATAAATAAAAAATATCCTTGAAAGCTGCCCAAATGAAATGTTTTAATCAGTCATGGTAGAAAGTCAGGATCGTCCTTCTGAGGCCATAAATCTCTGGTTGAAAAAACTATTTAGCTTATTTCTTTAAGTTTCTTCTATATTTTAAAAATGGCAGTAAATAAGAATACGATTGTGTCACATCAGTCGGTTACATCATATTAAACAAATTAATGTGAAATTTACTATTTTCATAAAATAGAAATTAATTTTGCACAATTTGCGCATTGAATTGTTTCCTTCATTTAAATGTTGCCAGGTTTTAGAAAACTGGAATAACATTTGAAATGATGACTAATCGAGACAAAATATTAAGCTCAAAATATAATTTTTTAATTTCATTTCCATTTCGATTCCGAAATTTTTACATTCTCAGCCATGAAGAAAAAAAGATAAAAATGCAACTTAACTGGAAGTTTTCTGTTTAACCTAACTTTGTTAAATGTGAGGCGGTTTATTGAAAAACAAAACTTCCGATAGTGTAAACAATGCAGTAAATGTACGCAGTACAATGAAGTGCAACGAAGTACAACGAAGTAGACAAAAATTGATAATTAGTTGCACCTTTAACAAAATTTTAAAAGAAAAATTTAAATAATAAAAAAGATATTTACAAAAATTGCTTTAAAATAATAAAACATTTAAAAAAAACTAATATTATAAACTACTGTTACATCAGCTGCGTTTAACAACTATTTTTTCATTTACAATTGTCATATATTTCGACTTTTCTAATGTTAGTAGAGAACAACGTTAACACATACACAAACATGACAAAGTAGAATAGACACCATGGTAATATGTAATAATATAGAGCGATGGTCGGTCTGAGCTAGTGGAGTGCCAAGATATTATAATTCAGCTTAATATGTTTCCATGTTACATGCAGGACTTCTTCCAATATACTCAATTCGTATAGCAATTAAACACGACTCCTAATTTATAGAAGACGAACCACCTTGTCACACTGCCTAGACGATTCAAAGTTGGATGAAAATAATAGGATTAAGAAAATTCCATGGATGACTTAGTCGCCTAATATAAACTCCATCGAAAACCTCTGTGTATACCAGACCTAAATTTGTTTTTTCTCGAACAAAAAGCTAAGTTAACACACATAAATGAGAATGACAGACCTTGAAACTCTTGCTTTTTTTAGTACACCAGTTGTCATCAAAGGATTTGATGACAGAATTAATTGTTGGTTGCGCATTGGAAATAAATCTCACAATTTCGTGTTCACTTTTATCTTGATGCAATAAAAAATTTACATATTCAAGTTATTAAATCGTCTGACGTAAGCATGTGACGTAAGCATGTAACAAGGTATGATTAAGTTTGTAGTATAATGGGTTATAAATACAAATGAATTTCATAGTTTCTTTCATTTACTTTGAATGCAAACATTTTATGGAAGTGATATTTCACTATGTGTTTACTAATGAGCTAAACCTCATCTTTTATTAATGTTATCATATTGATGAAAAACCTATAGCAGAATTTAATTTTGATTGCTCAAATGACGTTTTAGACTCAGTAAAAGAATATTTATGCATTAAATTTGCTAACTGCTGGACCCATTTTTAAAAAAATATTTAGACTTAAATTGTAAAACAAAAAAAAGAAGAAGAATTTCTTTGGCTTTATGTTATGAAAACAAGAGAAAACGAAAATTTTACTTTTAGCCTGAAACCTTTTCTTACTGATTGTTTGGTCCCAAACCCTTTAGTCATATAAATTATATGTTTATGTACAGTAGGTTGTCCCAAACTGATTGTTTGGGACACTCTACTGTACATAAATAGCCATTCTACGAATAAAAAAGTTGAGTAATAGCACGAAGAGTTATTCTCACACTTAATTTCATAAAAGCACCATAATGCCAATAATACTAGAATGCAAAACGTTCTAGATGTTAAGCATTGCATCAAATATAAAACAAAACACGATTAAATTCTATTTGATTTTCTGCTTTGACTCTAAAATATTAATATCTTCTTCTAAGATTTTGATGTCTCTAATAATTCTTTTTTCTATTTGGTTGATTCTTTTTACAATCTTCTTTTATATCTTATCAAATAGAACAAATCTTCCTAATATTCGACCGATTCTCTACAAGTCATTTTGCAAAAATCTTGACTTCTATGTTATATTTTGTCTTCTATGATATTGGAAACAATAAGCAAATAAATTAAATAAATGTGATGTACCCACTATCGCAATAAAGAAGAGGTGGCAACTCTAAATATTAGCTTTAGAAGAATTTTAACTCTTTCACAAATTTTCAATAGCTTAGGAGACCATTACAATTATAAACAGTTCTTTGACTTAAATCTTAACCGTCGAATGACAAAATTGAATTGATTGGTTGAATGACAAAATTGAATTGATTGGTTGAATGACAAAATTGAATTGATTGGTTGAATGACAAAATTGAATTGATTGGTTGAATGACAAAATTGAATTGATTGGTTGAATGATTTTTCGTTCTTGTAAAAGGTTTTCTCTTTGTACAAGTGAAGCGTTTAAAGATTTAAAAAAAAAACTTTGAAAATGTTTTGCTGAGCTCCAATTGTTATTTTATGTACCAGTCCTCTTGAAGCATTTTTATGTACCAGTCCTCTTGAAGCATTTTTATATACCAGTCCTCTTGAAGCATTTTCATAACTCACATAAACAAATGTTAATTCACTGATACTCCTCATTTTGATCTTTCGTTCTTAATGGAAAATTCTTTCTGAAAAGTATCAGATTTAACAAAAAGCCTATCCAAAATTCACTTTAAAAGGCTTGCAACTAATTTCAATTTACCAACTTGAAAGGGCTTTCCGCTGAATTGCGTAAACAAATCGTTTGTATTGCCTTGGCCAAAGAATAGAAGAAGACATCCGTTCATAAAAAATGTATTACCTTAATTGCTATGACCTAAAAAGAAACTGTTCAATTCCAGTTCTTTATGATATTCATCTGATTTATTGTATATTTAAAAGTGTCTTTACAAGTTTGATAGCGGAATGTTTTTTTTCTTCAAAATGGAGCAGCTTGTATTTCATAATTTAATTGAACCAATGACAATGTTAAATGATAATGTTAAAATAAAAAAAAAACATTTGATTCAAAAATCTTAGGAGAAATATTTTTAAAAAAGTTTTTATATGAAATAGATATAAAATATATATGCTATAATATTTATTATTATGCTATAATATAATATATATGCTATAATATTTCGGTAGCTTTTATTTCTGTTTCAAATGTTTCACCGTCATTATGTAAATAACTTATTCAAATACGATATAGAATCTTAGCATTTTATCCTTTAGTTTAAATTCTAATTTTTAGGACGAATTTTTCCAGTGCCGCAATGACAAATTCTTCAACTAAGAATCTATATTCTACTACAGCAATGCGATACGTTAAAATGATAATCATGTTAAGCGCAATAATGATCATTCTTTGTTTGTTAATGCTCTCTTCAAAATCTAACATTTTTAAAATTGAAATAGATAAATTTAAACCACGTGTCGGTAGAGGAAAGTCATTAGAAAATCGCTGTGTTTGCAAAACAGAAAAATGTGTGATGCAAGGAGACTGGCTTCTGCGTCCTGGTATCTCAGAAAGTGATCGCTTGGAAATAGAACGTTTGCATAAAATGTTTTCACCAAAAAAAGATTTACTTAATGAAGAAAACTTACGTAACGACGAGTTCTGTGGACCATTCTACGACGTAAATAGGCAATATGCTTTATATTATGAAAATATCTAAAAAAAAAAAAAAAAAAAAAAAATGTTTCAGCACATCAACACTTTTGAACCCTGACACCGATGCAGGCACTGAAAGTAATATCAACAGTAAAAAAGAATTTTAGCGCAAATTTTAGCGCTGATGTCAGATATATAATCACTGACACAAAGCGCGCATTAATGCCAGCGGAAAAAGTATTGCATCGCGACTGATGAAGTAACCACTACCATCAAAAGTTTCCTTTTTTTTAATTGGATAGAATATATCATATTTTAAAGCAAATACAAGTTTTAGAGCTTTAAGCATTAGAGTAAACACAATAGATGTTTATGGTAGTAAAATTGCAAATACCTTCCTAGCAACCTTTACTATCCAGTGCACATTAATCCTTTAACATTTTTAATAGGCTATTAAAAAAAATCCTACTCAAGCTGATCTTCAACGACAGGTGGCAAAATTTTTAAGGATACAATCCAAGAACCCAATGAGACCTTCTCCATATCTAGGCAGTTATCGGTCGAAAGTATAGAAAAAGACTGATTGGAGTGCTTTTAAATTTTCAGTTGAAAGGATGTTTAGTTTAAAAAAGCTAACAAGAAATTTTCCCCAACCACCACCTCTAATATCAGTTTACATTCTACAAGAGTATGTTTAGTATACTTAGACTTTTGCTTTCATAAATCATTGTGTTATGTTTTTAGAAAAGACAAACGTGAGACTGATGTAAGACTTTATATATTGAGGCAAATCTCATATGGAAACCAAAAGTAAAAGACCAAATAAAAAATGGTGTTAATAAATTTAATTGAAATTTGGTTGTTAAACTTGTAAAGCAGGGCGTGGAAGGTAGGCTGAGGAGCTGCTCCTTTTCAAAAGATTTTTAATCGTTAAATGGGTCTTGTAAGCTGCTCTGCTTATAAGGCCTATGTAACGATTAAAAATCTTTTTTTTTACATGTAAAATTTGTATATTTTTTTTGATTTGAGGCCTTTTTTAAACCAGAATTCCGCAGAAATTAAAAGAAATATGTCACAACAATAAAATTATTACGACATATCACTGCTTGAAATTGAAACTTAAGTTGTTGTGACGTTTTTATTTAAAGGGATTTAGGAAGAACTTTTCGGCTTCTCCGTTAAACAATTGTTATATTCTCATTTCAAGTAGAACCTTACAAAATCTTGGATTAATAATGCGCTTATAATAATTAATAACTACTAATGCGCTTGGCTCTGTCGTTTACTTGAGAAATGTTTTTAATACTAGAAGCCCCAAGGTGGATCAATTGATCCACCTTGGGGCTTCTTTGCTGAAGCTAAAATTTTAATGTTGATAAAATGATATTTAAGGACTTTTATTATTTAGATATTGTTTACTGAAAAGCGGAAAAACTGCATAAAAAACACGTTCAGAGATGCGGCTATAAATATTTATACCTAATAACCCAAGCTGGATCAATTGATCCACCTTATAGAAAACGTACATATACATAATAATTTTAGTCAAATAATTAAGGTTATTTGCAATGTTTGCATACATTTGACAAGTACTTTCCACAAACAGGTTTCTTACAATTTGCACATACTGTTGATGTCAGATTACGTTTGCAGTTTGTTTTTATCTGGCATCTCAAATGAGTTGATAATTGTGTATTACTGTTGGTAGCTATTGTAGTATTACTGTTGGCAGCAACAAGGGATTTTCGGTGAGTAATATTTGCTTCTCTTAACTGTCCAGATAAAGTGTAAAGAAACTTTGGTCTGGAAATTTTTTGTTGGTAACTTTTTTGAAAATGATCCAAGCGTTTACACCAGTCGAGTCCAAAATATTGAAGAAAACAGCTAGCGACCAGCGTCGGCACCCAGATTTTGTTGACATTTGTCAACACATTGAATCTAACATATTAACTCCACATTTATTTGCATTGTAATAAAGTATTCCCTCTGGTTTCTTCTTCCCATCAATTTGCTTAGTCGCCCCTCTATGAAGTGTTGATAATAAAATTACAGTTTTCTTCTTCTTTGCCTGGTAGACAATCAAGTTCAATGAGCCATTTATGTAGAAAGTCGAATCGTAAAGTGGAAGTGGATGTAATGCTGGAATTTTTTTTCTACTATGTTTAACTGTTCCAACAATTGACGTTTTCTTTTGCAAAAGTTTTGTTGCAAGATCGACACTAGTAAAAAAACATTATAGCCGCGGCCTAAATAAGGTTCCATTAGTAACATGACCACATGAGTACCCAAATTTTCTACACGGTTTTCATCTTTACCTAGATACGGTTTGATACTGAGAAAATATTTAGTCTTTAGATCAGCTAAAATCCAGAATTAGATTCCAAACTTGTCCGGTTTATTAGGCATGTACTATGTAAAGCGACATCGAGCTTTAGTTGGGAACAACTGCTCATCAATTGTTAAAGATTCATCAAGTATATAGCATTTTTGGCTGTTTTCTACAAATCTTGTCAGCACCCATGACATAAGAACAAATTTATCACTTTGGAGGAGCTCTCTACGTTTTGAACGTATATCAAATCTAATGTTTTTCATGATGTCTTCAAATCGAGAACGCGGCATAGTTTCTATAAAAGCTTTGTTGCCATATTTTTCAGACCATAGGAATTTAACTGGAAAGTTTCTTGCGTTCATGCATCCGCGAAGACATATTAGGTCTATGAAAGCACCAAGTTCAATGTCGCTTAAATTCCATTCTTCATTTGATAAATTGGCAGATAAAACAGTACATTTTTTGATAAAGCGTGCAAACCCTTCATCCATAATTAGTCTTAAATGCATCAATAGGTGTCAAAACATTACGACAATAAGAAGTTGTTCTACTTTTGGCAGTAAACACATTCTGAGTTTGAAATCTTCCTGTTACAATCAATAGTCCATTTTACATCATCTCTACGAGTTTTAACAGTTAAATCATTACTCCCACCGCATGAATTTTCTTCTACGTCATCACTACTTTCTGAATTGTAAACAAAAGTATTATTTTCATCGTCATCAGAAAGATTATCTTCAACAACATCTGCCTCCTCATTTTCTTTTGTTGAATCTGATTCATCACCACTGTCAATTTCCGAGAGTTCTTGTTATATGAACACTGTTGCGCCGACACACGTTTTGGACGTTGTATGCTGCAACAGAGGTTTTTGATGATGAAGCACCATCAGCGTTTGCTGAACTTAAGTGTTTCATTATAATATTAATAGCTTTTATAATATTTTTCTACAGGTCGATATAGTAGTAGGTTTCATACTGTAAAGCAGTAATATTAGTGTACTTGTGGTGGCAGCATATTTATACCAATTATGCGGAAACAATATTTTATTTCATTCGCTAATATTTGCATTTTATTTCATTTTTTTTTCGGTTTAAATAATTTGTGTAAATATACTGGTAATTCAGATTTAGGCAAAACATGCTACTAAGCTTCTACTTAGAGTAAAACGCGCCGTAATTTGGGCGTAAAACCTATGTATATATATGTAGGGTTTAAAAGAAATTTATATGCTTTATATAACTTACATCAAAATTAACAGTTTTAACTGTTAGTTTTATACATTTAAACAAGAAAATAAGTCTAAATGCACATAAATATTAAGTTGGATCAATTAATCCACTTTGGGGTTTCTAGGTATGTAAAAAATCTGGGGCTTCTAGTGTTAACTATGCGTAATGTCCACAGCTGATCATTGGAAGTAAAGTTTTGATCCCTCATCAATCTTTTAATATCTGTCATCTGTCGTTAAAGACCATCAAAAAAAGTCATGTATGCATTAATTCAAGCTGTACCAAAGAAAGTGGATCAAAATTACATTTTTGTAGCATGCAGAGCTTTCCTCATCCAACATTAAGCAATTAGATATTTAATCGCTATTTTTGTAATGATTGTAACTAGATATATCAATTTTTTGTGGCTTAAAAAGTATAGAGAGAGATTAGTGGATCTTCATCAAGACAAATAAAAAAAATTTATTTAGAACAAAAAATAATGGTTCAGCTGAAAACGCTGAAAGAAAGAAACTGGAAGACACTAAGCATCAGGTTGGTACTAAAGCATTTACAAAGACGGAGGATAAGTTAGATAAGTTCTTTGAATATACTCTTTAGGTGAACAAGTACTGAAGTAGTGAGCAGTTATTAAGTGTTAAGAAGTAATGAAGTGAGTGAGCACTGAAAGGTTGCAGCAAGGACGTACTGAAAGATTGCAGCAAGGATGAGAAAGCCAATATGAAAATCTAGTTTTTCTGGGAGATCAAAGGGGATCAAA
The DNA here is from genome assembly GCF_058129835.1 of Hydra viridissima. Classification (NCBI taxonomy): domain Eukaryota; kingdom Metazoa; phylum Cnidaria; class Hydrozoa; order Anthoathecata; family Hydridae; genus Hydra; species Hydra viridissima. Next base: position 8,799,698 of record NW_028324312.1, on the reverse strand, counting down.
AGTGAAAATAGCTTTTTGGAAAAACGCTAAGTTCAAAGCAAAATTACTAAGTTCGAAGTAATATTTTCTAAGTTCAAAGCCAGATTTACTAAGTTCTAAAAGAAATAGTAGGGAAAATAAAAGAGGAATCCAGAATAAAAGAGAAAAGAAAAAGACGCCTTAATGCAAAACAATTTTTGAAATTCTGAAAATTGGCGTTCTGATTTCACCCTTCTTTTTATACCAAAAGCAGTTCGGAAATTTGGGAAAGATTTTTACAAGAGGTTTGGGAGGGAGTTTATTTTTAAAGGTTAAGAATCTCTTCTACTGCAGCAGTACCAATATACTGCTACATAGGCGCCGAGTTCACGGGGCAACAGGGGCAGTGCCCCCCCCTCCCCCAGAAATTTATACTAATGATATATAATCACGGATTATTATGGGGGCGAATAGATACTCTCGCCCTCATGATAACCCGTGATAATATATTGTTAGTATAAATTTCCAGGGGGGCCACTGCCCCTTTTGCCCCCGCGGACTCGGCGCCTATGTACTGCTACATAATACTAGCTGCTGTGATAAAAAGTATGAACGTCAACGTTTTCAGTGGAAGAAAATGAACAAAGTTAGTTTTTCTCAAGAGTGAAAAAACAGTAAAAAAGTTTTTGCTTACTCAGCATTTTGATTCAAAGATAGTCACTAAAACTACAGGTCAGACAGAAAATATATATAAATTGTTTTGTTATGTAAAAAAAAAAGAATATTTCTTTATCAAATATGCTTACTCTTTTAGGATGTTTAACAAAATCTTAACGCGCCTCATTTTTTTTTTTTGAAACCAAAGTATAATTTGTGAGTTATTTATTATATATCATATGTGTATTACATATAAATATTTATTATTATATCATATGAATGTTATATACCGTATGTGTATTATAGTTATTATCTGCTCTCTTTTTTTTCCATTGTTTGCTTACTCATCAAGAAAGAAATATTTCACTGCTCAGTTTCAGTTTTAATCAAATTATTTTAATCAAATAATTTATTTCACTGCTCGGTTTCAGTGCCATTTAATCAAAGTATCATTTTGAAAAATGACTTATTACAAGTTTACTTGGGTAAAATAACGTTGATTTATTTTCACTTTGAAATTTTTTTGGAAACTCTCCCATTTTTTTTTTAGTTTTGCTTCTCAATGTCGAAAACTCAGCCAAAATCCTTGTTGTAATTTAATCCTACAAAAATGCGGTGGTAATGACACGTTTTGCAATTGCGAAATAGGCTGCACAAACTACAACACGTCGCTGAAACATGCCGCAATGTATATTTGGAAAGAGCGTTTTTGTCGCATAGAAAACTTTAACAGAAATACTACTTGTGATTTCTTATATGAAAAATTTTCAAATATAACATTTATTGGTGATTCTCTTATGAGACAGTTTTTTGGTGGTCTGTTAATGCACTTGACAGATGACAGACTATATGGCACGTTAGTTTCTACGCTCGATCAGCAGGTTTTTTCAGAATGCAAAGGAGAACTTCAGTATATGGAGAAATATTTGTGTCGAGTGTCATTTGCAAGCCAATGGACTGACATTAAAAATAACCAAAAATATTGCCAATATAGCAAACAAAAACCGAAATCTCAATTTAAAGAATTGTATAATATTAATTATCTACAAAATGGAATTACAGACATAGAAAGTATTATTCTTGAATCCAACCCATTACTGGTTGCAGGAATCGGTCTGCACGAAAGTTTCGACTCATCCAGAATTATTGAGAAATACCTCAAACCTTTGTTAAATGTAGTAAAAAAAAACAAGTTTGCAACTTTAATTTGGGTAGCCTCTCCACCGGCAACCGATATGAAGCCAGCTTATTTTTTGCGAACCCAATCGTCACTACACGTGAAGAAGTATAATAATGTTATGGAGCAGTTTTGTCAAGGAAATAATATAAGCTTTTTTAATACTTTTGAGATGAACAATGGTGTGTACAGCTTTGATGGCACACACTACGGAACGGAACTGAATTTAGTTAAGTTCAGGCTATTTATTAAATATTTGTTAATGCTGTTGCAATAACTGTGTTGTAACAAACAAGTCCATCCAAACTAATAATTTTGGCTCATGTTTGCCTTTTCTTTTGAACGTATTTTGGATGTATACTGCTGGAAAACATCAAATCTCTTGGCAAAGCTACGCTGTGAAACACCATCCTTCTTATCAATTGACTTTTCTACGCGTTTTATCTGTATCTTAGGCATTTTTCATGCAGTCCGACCACTTCCAACCTTTCGTTCTGATCCTTTATTGTTCTCCATTCGTTTTAGTATATTGTATATAGCCGATTTTGGGACATTTTCCATGCAAACCTAAAAAAGTGTACACTCGTTTCGTAGTACTTCTTGATTATTCAAGCTTTTAAACATGGCTAATTGAGTTCTGAAAAAATAAAGACTGTTATATTGTAGAAGATCAAATTTGTAACAAAATAGATAGGATTAAAAAATTACAAAACATCATTAGAAATATATGTTAAAGCTAAAAAGTTTGTCCGGATTTTTAGGCGTCACATGTTATTTACAGTTAAGTATATAACTAGAGTTTCTATACTTGTTTGTAGGATAAAAGTGTAATGTTGATGTCGAAAAAGTGTAAAAAGTTGCTTCTAAACATTAGATTGTTTAGTAACTAAATTTAGCATATACGTAATACTAATTTTTTGCTTAATTCAATGGCATGTTAAAGTTTTACTCCAAATATCAGAAAAATATTTTTGTTAAGCCATGTTAATTGTGGAAGTGTGACGCAAGATGAGTTTTTTAATTAGTCTAATTTGCGAAACACGATAGTGGAAGTTGGGTAAGAAACGGGGGCGATCTCCTAATCTTTTAAGGGTTTATTCTCTTGGCAAAAAATAATGAATGTTGTGAATGTGTGCATGCCAATCAAACAAACTTGTCATCCTGAGTAACCAGCTGGAAATAAATTTAAACATTAAGAAGTTAGAATCAGTTTGTAAGCTGGCCGGAATAAAAGGTTATGAACCGTAGACAACAAATAAATACGAAAGAAAAAACGCAGTCTGTGTAAACAAAGTTGGTCAAGTAAGCTCAAAAATATTTTGTGATCTTGTAATATTTTCTGCTCATTATTTCAGAAGTTGCCCCGATTAATTTGTAAGGTTACAGTTTGATAATATAAACACATAATAATAAAATGTATTAGTAAAAGAATTCTTTTGAAGGGTAAATACTAAAAAGCCTGCAAATAGTTGAAGTTCATTCCGATAAACGTCCGTGAGAGTTTACGTCCGTTTGAAGTTTTTCACTATTTCCACACGACAAACGTTATTCTTCTGCATTTTACAAGTCTTAATGCATCTTCTGAAAAAAGTTCATTAAAATGATATTCCGGAACATATGTACAATAATTGTTATCTTAAGAACTTTTAAAAAAAACGACAAAATTACTTTATAAATTGTATTTTCTCTACGATTACAGAATGACTCCGTAAGACTACTTTCTTTTTTTTTTTTTACCAAAAACAATTTTTTTTTTTTTTCTTTTCTATGTTTTGACTTTGGCTGTTGTAATCAACAACACAAGAGATTTCTTAGAATAGTCTTAGTCAAAAAGTTCTCTTTTGTATCTTTCCAAAAGTGTTTTGTATCTTTCCAAAAGTGGCTTGAAATTTGAACGAAGACGTAATTGTCTACAAGATCTTCTGCAACTCTTTTTTGCGTATAACATAGTCAGGTTTTCGAAACTAAAAACATTTTAACTTGAAACTCATCCAGACCGCCCATCATAAGTTATAAAAGTATATGAACCTAAAAGCAGTTGCTAAGATCATAAAAATGAATCGAAGTGGATGTTTTTTAAGGAAATTTTTTCAACCAACAATCAAAAACAACAAAAAGATCGCAAGAAAATAACTGAACATTTAAATTATTACAATTGTGAACTAATAATTAATCTGATGCAGTATTATAAATAAAGAGGTACATTTTAACCAAATATTTTTATTTAAATATTTGCACACGCACGGACTATTAGCTAATATCTTCAAAAGAGCGCATAACTGAGGTTCAGCAAAACATGTTGGCTTTTGCTTCAGAGTAAAGTAACAACAAGTGCCTGTTAAATACCAGTGCTGGAATGAACCAAAACGCATAGCTAAATTATAGCTAAATTATAGGACATTTGTCAAACACGGGAGTACAAAAAAAATTAAAAAGGCTGAAAAAAAAAAAAAAAAAAAAAAAAAAAAAACTGTATTACTGAAAAGTACATACTGTAACATCCTCAAACCGGACATATTTTTTAGACTTCCCCAAAGTTCATGTGGCCAGTCTCTTTGGCATGGTGCTGCGCTTGAGATTGACCAATAAGTGGGGTGTAGCAAACCAAACAGCGTAACGTAAAACCTGCTAGATCTGTGTACTGACGATTCTAAAGAGGAAGCTTACCAATTCATTTCTAATACTGGCATTGCAAAAGACCTATTTACATTCTATTACAAACGAATATATATATATAGTAAAAGTATTATTAACTAATATAATAAAAATATGCAAAAGATGCATTGCGTTACGCTAAAAACATGCAAAAGATACGATACGTAGCGTATAGATACGTTAATTACGTTGATTTTGTTTTTGAATAAATCTAAGCGATATGTACGTTAAAACATAAAAAACGATAGACATACGTTCTTCGCAACTTCTGCGAGCGCAAGAGCTTCAAATTGTGTGTTTACATCTGATGTGTGAAACACGGTTTTAGTGATAACTCCATTCTCCTCTAACGCTATCGGATCATAGTGAATTCCATCGTACAAAAGAAACACGCGTTTGAGGTAGTGTTTGTTCTCGCCTATAATTTAGTTAAGTTACTAATAATATAATCTAGATCTAGTCTTGGGTCTGCAATCGATTTAAGCAAGCAGATTTGTAAGATAATTATTTTTAAAAACTATTAGACATTCACACTTATACTTAAAAAACCACCCCTCTTGTAAAGAGTGGCAAGTAAAAACCGCTCTCTTGTATACAGAGGTAAATAAAAATAGATATCAAAGGATTAGTCTGAATATAAAAATTCAAAACGTGCTTTAAATAAAACAGCGCTTACTTTAAGAACTGGTTATTGACTCGATATCTTACCATAAATGTCCATTCTTCCTGACTGAATGTCAGCAACATTTATCTCGATTTCATTGTGATCGGATAAAACATTTATTTCGATTGCCCCTAAAATGAGAATGATTTAATTAGTGAAATTGGTTTATTGTAAGTGAACTTATCATACTGAGTAAGTCAGAGGTATAGTTCACAAAATTTTGATATCGAAATTGCTTATCAAGTTTGCTATAACTATAACATCTTAAGAGAATTGCGGTAGCGATTTCCATTGTTCAATCTTCAAACAAAGATTTTCAATTTTTTTAAGGCCAGAGAATGCTTTTGTAATTTATTTATGGTTAAACTTTTTAACAAGAGTATTTAGCAGAATAATATTTCACCTCCCCAATGGTCTTTCTGCTTTAACCACTGGCAATAATCATAATTAGATTTTCCAAGGAATGCTTCATTATATGTTAGTGGGTCAGCAGCGATACACTCCGCTGCTATAAGTCTTAAATCGTCTGCATATATTTCTGAGTTGAACAGCACAAAACTATAAAAAGGGTGTACATAGGTAAAAAGATAACCAAATGATATTAAAAAGTTTCAGATAAAAGTTGCAGAGTACAAGCCAAAAATATTTTTAGCATAAACTAAATTGTAATTTGCAATAATAAAAAAATCAGACGTGTCTTTACAAAATCACCAGCTAAGACAAGAAAAATTACCAGCTTACCTTAAACTAGCGAAAAGGCAGGAATTGTCAGCTGGAACGACTCTATAAAGTTTGAAAAAAAAAAGGATGAAAGCAGAAATTAAATGGGTCATAGTGAAGTGAAATGGGTCATAGTGAAGTGAAATGGGTCATAGTGAAGTGAAATGGGTCATATTGAAGTGAAATGGGTCATAGTGAAGTGAAATGGGTCATATTGAAGTGAAATGGGTCATAGTGAAGTGAAATGGGTCATGGTGAAGTGAAATGGGTCATAATCAAGTGAAATGGGTCATAGTGAAATGGGTCATATTGAAGTGAAATGGGTCATAGTGAAGTGAAACGGGTCATGGTGAAGAGAAATGAAAAAAGTTTTACTTTCTAACAAGTTTGCTTTTTGCTGCTGGAAAAGTTTTTGAATCTTTTTGACCTTCAACAATCAACACATCACCAGATTGAATGATTGAGGATTCTAACAAAGTGCCTGGATTTGAAAAATCAATTGTTTTGGGAGGGTAGCCACACATTACTAAATAAAATAATGCTATATTAAAAGTAAATTCAAGCGTACAACATGTATAGTTTAGAATATGTAATGGGACAGGTAGCATTTACTTTTGAATTGAAATTATTATCATAAAAGCATTTTTTTAACAATTTAAAATAAACAGCTTAATTATGTAAATAAACCAAATTTTATTATAATATGCTACTAGATAATTCGAACTTTGCTTCTTATTCATAATGCATACAATGATCAGTCATTGCAGAAATCTGAGTTAACTTTCCTACAAACTTTCTTTATCAATTTTTAGTGATTGTAATTTACATTTCAAAAGAAAAAAGAGAAATAAGGATTAATCAGCAAGTAACCATTTTGGATCATGACGATTGATAAGGATCAATTAAGCCAGAAAGTTTTACTATCAATTTTAATATCAATTATTAAAATTCTGATAATATTATTAATATTGTAATTACAACAATAATAACATGTAATAATAACAATAATAAAAACAAAAAGAACTCCAATTATCTTTATTATTTACTATAACTATTAATCAAAAAACTATTTAACTAATTAATATTATTATCAATAAAATTTATTAATTAATCAAATAATTAACTTTTTAATTTTATTATCATTAAAATTTATAATCAAAAACAAAATCTTGAACCTTTTTGTGTAGACTGTGGGATAGTAGTAAGCTTGTAAATAGCTTCTTGTAGATCCCCAATAGTAGAAGTAGAAGTTAGACCATCTAATGGCTTCTTTTGGCCACCATCAAACTGACAACGCAAAACCTGTCAAAAAAAAAAAAAAAAAAAAAGATAAATAATAAAAAGAATTAAGTTAACTGGTACTAAAAGTTCAACCAAAGAAATCACACAAAAAAATGCTTTACATAATGAATGACAAAACATATAAAATAATAAAATATACAGCACTTTGAATGTCAAACAACTTGAAGCAAAAAATCAACGTAAATTTCATAACAATTATTGTAGGAATTAATGGGATGCATTCTGTGACAATTTTATAAAAAAAAAAAATAAACAAACAAAAAATCTCATTGATTCTGCAAAAAATTATTTGTGTATTCAGTATATAAATGAAGAATAAATGTCAATTATTCTATTTCTATATTTATAAATCTATTTATGGTCGACAATTTTATGTTACTTTTAACACTTCTATAACTAGGAAAAATATCTAATAATTTGCATACCACTAAATCATAACAAAAAATCACTGTTTATATCTGGTAATTATATTTGCCAAATTATAGAAGATAAAATTACAAGGCTGTATATTCAAAGAATTGTAAGTAATACCAATTATACATCCATAAATATATATATTCAACTGGCCCCAAAAAACCTTTTTTAGTAAATACCCTCTAATTGTGTTTTAGGTTGTAAAAGAACTCCACACACCGAATGTCATCAAGATTGAATCATATTTAGTGCTGCCGCCAGATTAAAAAAAGATTTTTTTGTGATCCTCATGAAATTCATTTTTAAAAATTCACATCAACATTAAATACTGCGGTATCCAACATCTGATAATTGAATTGCAATCCAGCTCAAGCTATTGTAACAAATTCATCTAAGTTTCAATCATCTGATGGCAGTATTATTAAATCCAGCTGAAATTGCGAATGATGTGTAATAATATTAGAGGGTATGTGTTGCTTAAAAGCACATGAGAGTTTGCTCTATGAAATTGGACCATATATATACACAGACACACAACTAATACAAGTTATTACTTTTTAAATCTTACCATTTTTTTGGTCATTTTTACTTCTTACTTTGATGTAAACAATGCAAAAAAGTTACAACCAAAATGCCCAACATGTACTGCTAATCAAATGCTCAACAGCGATGAATTCTTTCAAAAATTTGCATAAACTTAATTATAATAAATTTTATTTACATGATTATTATACTTTTTTTATTAGACACTATTATATTTACATTTAAAGAGATTAATAAGAAATATAAAAAGTACCAATAAACCAAATTGATAATAAACCAAATATTTTAAATTATAACTAGAAATTAACTTAAAAGGCACTGGAGCTAACATTTGACATAAAAAAGACTGGACCAGGATAGGAAAAACAATCTTTAAAAAGTATTTCTTTGAAATTCCAACAAATAAAAATGTCAATTAAAATTTCTGTGAGCTAATATTGTAACATGAAATAAATTATAATTAATTATGAAACTTTGAGATCATAATGAAGAAAAAAAAGAAAAACTTTCACCATCAATATCTTAAAAAACTATAATAATAAACTAATTTGTTATTTTAATGGTAAAGAGATTTTAGAACATTTAATTTTATGTTTTGAGATGTCTCCTTGATATTGACTTCCTTAAAATATTTACTTCTTCTCTTAACTTTTTAAGATCACTTGGTTTCAGAAGATTTTCATCATTCCATTTTTGCCTTTCTTTTAAAATGTCAGAAAAATAATTCGAATTTGTCTTCAAATTTGCCAAATTACCATGAATGGAATGGTAATGCCTTGTTAGGTCTGTTAATGATTTTATGTTTGGCCCAATATTTAACGATGGGGTTTTTGGTTGCTTATGCCAAGTTTCAAAATCAGTCTCAAAACTGTAGACAAACAAATCTACCATCTGTAATAACAACTTTAATGACAAATCAAATTTGTGGCAATAGTTTTCCACATTAAACTGCTCAAGCTCTTTGAAATTGAGGTTGTTTATGAGAGACTCAAGCTCTTCTGTTTTCATGACAAGATCTTCTTTCATTTTTTCAGTAGCCTCAATGAGCATTGCTAAACTGGGTACTGATTGCGTGTCACACTCTGGATTATTCTTGACTTCTGGTGAAGACAAATGCACATCAGCTGAAAACAATTCCTTTAGTTTATGTTCATGCATCAGAGTATCAATAAATCTACATGTCTGTGTGAAACTATCTGTTAACTCTAAAGGTTGATGAGACTTTGATGAGTAACCATTATCATTTGGAGTGTTTCGAAAAGAATATCCAAATTGTGATGTATACAGAATATCAATTAAATTGTCCCAGAACCCAATCTGTTTTTTTTGAGATGCTTTACCAGACACTATTTCTATATCATCAATATTACATACAGAAATTATATTTAGAACTGTTAATAACTTCTGCTGTAAATTTTCTAGATATTTTGACTTTTCTAAGTAATCTTCAAAGGCTGGATCAAAAGCACAGACAACCCACTTTAGCAACTCAAGCCTCGAGTCACTTGGGTGAAATAAAAAATCTGCTAAAGACTGCTCATTCACATTTTGAAGGAGAGGACAACTCAATTCATCCAGGCGCCTGTAAATACTTGCAACTACCTTATAAAACTTTACAGACATTAAACTAAAAAAAAAAGATTTTAAAAAGTTTCAAGGAGTTTAACTTTGAAACTATAAATAAGAATTATTTCAAGCAATAAAATAAATATATAAAGTATTCTATACATTGAAAAAAATTTGTTTATTCTGTTTAAGTTCATTTTTTACTGAAGATAATTATCATCATCATTAAACAATAAAATATTAAATAGTTAAAAATAAATACTTAAAAAAAATTTAAAACTCAATATTTTATTTCAATTTAATTCTTGTCATTTTTTTTTTTGGTTCTTAACTTTTCCATTTCTGTAACTTTCTTCTTCAAGCTATTTGTGAGTTGAGTCTTTTTAATATCATTTAAATGTGAATGAACTTTATGCATATCTTGCCGAGCTTGTAACTTTGCCGCTGTGCCACAACCATGAACCTCAGCTTGATGGTGAGAAAAGCAAAATGTTTTGTTACAAAAACGACAATGCTGACCAAGCAACTTGATGCTTTCTTTGCATTTTAAAAAATTGCAACAAGAATTTATCTGTGCAAAAGAATCAACTAACAAATCAAAATCCTCCGACACAGCATCTGGAGTTTTTGTTTTTTTCTCCTTTTTTTGAGGTTTTGACTCACGGTATTTCTGTTTAACATCGTTATGGTCATTTATCTTATGTGACAATGTAACATTACTTTGGGAAATCAATGACTTTTGGCATCTCAACTGATGCAACTGGTAATTTTCTTTTGGTACTGTAGATAAACAAGTTTCACACAATAATGTCGTCAATTGAACTGGTTTTACTGGTTTTACTGGTTCGTCAGACTTTGCTATACGAGGAAAAATATATATTAGTAGGAATGTAAATTCTAATACTAACTTTTAAAAAATATAAACTAAAATATTAATATTAATATAAATATAATATTAACTTTTCCTTATACAACTAATTTTATATTTGAAAATAATTTTTGAAATAATATATTAAAAAATCATTAGAAAAAAAATAATACCAGGTATCCTTTTTTTGATTGTAATTTTTCTTTGTAGACCTTTGCCTAAACTTTGATGTTCTAACAAGAACCTCTCTGCTATTTCATGCACTAATGCTCTTTCAGAACCAGTAAGAGTTTCTGGGAATGAAAATTCTCTGTTTGTACTTTCAATAAACTCTTTAATGATAATATTTATAGAGTTCTCATCTAACAATTTTTTTGTGGCCACAGCGCAAACTTCACTTTGCACATCGATTACCTTGTCATGAATAGTTTTAACACTCACATTAGATTCATTCTCAGTAAATAAACTTTCAGAACATGAAAGTGGTTTTTTATGACCCTGCTCTTCATTGAAAGAAGAAACAGGAGAATTTTGTTTATGTTCTTTCAGAGTTGGAAGCATTTTCAGAGAAGGAGCATTTTTATATTGTTGCTCAAATGATAACTCAAACTGCTCAGTTGCAGTCACAACTGATTCCATGTTGCTACATGATTGCTTGGCAAAACGCACATCTGCATTTTTGTTCATGTACTCACAGAATGAAGCAAGAAATTTATGATGTGATACAGTTTGCGTATCACATACAACAAACAAATGACGTCGAGCACGAGTAATTGCAACATTAATACGGCGGTCCTCAGATAGGAATCCAACTTCACCTATGAAGTAAGTGTAAGTATAGTAATTAAAATCAAATTTGATAATAATGAATTAGACAAATAAAATCAAAAAAAACTTTGAACAAAACTTTTGTACAAAAGCAGAAAAGAAGTGGACAAATAAAAGCAGCTGTAAATGAACCAACTTTTGAAAAGAAATTCACACCATTATCATTAGATCTGACCATTGAAATTAAAATTGCTTCTTTCTCTCTCCCTTGAAAACCATCTACTGAACTGATCTCTACTTGAGAGCTGATTGGATATATGCTTTGACGCAATAACTCAACCTAAACAAAAGCTGTATTACAAAAACCATTTCTCTTTACAATATACAAAGAAAAATCACCATTCAGCACAAATTTAGTACAGGAACAATAAAACTAAAATTAGAAATATTTTTGTTTTTTTACAATAATTTTGTTATTAATGTTCTCTACATCTTTAAGGTTTTTGGATGTTTTTTTAAAACAAATAGTTCACAAATAATGTTATAAATTTAAAAAGAGTTTAACCTGTAAATTATACGGAGTAATAACACCAATATCTTTTGCTTGAACACCAGCAAGCAAAAGATTTTCCACATGTTCTCTTACTATTTCAACTTCATTTGGATTCCCTTTTGACTGTTCTTCTTCATGATCAAGCTCATAAAAGTAACAGCCTGTATACAGAAGTAAAAATCTTACTAAAAAATTACACAACATTAAATCGCAACCATGCTTCATTACACTTTTGATAAGATAAAACATAAAATCAATTTTCAAAAACTATTTCAACATTAATGAAAAAGAAACTTAATAAAATGCTAATGGTAGACAAATTATCTAAAACTTAGGATAAACATTCTTTAATAAAATTCTCACACCATTATTACATTTATTCTATTTAAAATGATTTCAATGATTTCAGTGTAGATCTTAGTTTTTGTTTTTATTCAAAAAACTGAATAGTAAATTTAAAATTGAAGATGTTTTGATTTTGATTTTTTTCAAGATTTAAAAAAAAGGAATCTTATTAGAACATTGATCATGATCTTAATGATGATGATGGTGATGATGGTTGAAGAAACAGATAAAAACAATACTTATCAATTATATAAAAACCTGCTGTATCCACAAGAACAAGAGGAGTGCTTGTGTCAGCTGTATTTTGAACATTTGGAAGATGACATAACAAATGGGATTTCACACTCTCAGCAGCAGTTAATTTGTTATTATACAGCATTAAAGATGGCCAATTCATTATCATTAAGTTCATTCTATAAAGAAAAATATTGCATAATTAAAGTAATTAAAATAATTAAAATAAAACTGTGCCAATCTTTTGATCAGCATTATAGAATGAGAATTATTACATGTTAAGATTTAAAATTCGTATGGCAATTTTTGTTTTAAAGACAAAAATATACTACTTCAATTGCTATAAATTAAAAATACAAGCACTATTTTTCAACCATTATAAATTTTTTTTAGAGCACTACATTATTCCAAACACTATGAAAACAAAGTTTGTTAGCAAAATAAAATATTAGAAAAAAGACTATATCTGTTAATAGGACATTTTTTAAAAAACCGTCTAATGAACTTTAATGTAACAAAGCTCACCACCTTCAAATAAATCTTTGAGGACTTTAAGCCCAATAAAGAAAAAGCAAAAATTGCTATTGCATTTATTTTTAAAGTTTTACTTGCATATATATGTTAGGGTGGGTCAAATTTTAATTGAAATGTTTGTTACATTAATGAAACACTGTTAAAAAGTTGTTACTTGACTCAAAAAAAATAATTTTTTTCTATGAAACTTTAACACTTGCCAAATTTTAGTCATAGAAACTGCTACTGTTGTTGAAAAGTGTTACTGTTACAGAAGCCTAAGAAGCTAAAGATTACATAAACATTTATGACAGTCAATGCACCTATCAAAACCTTTCTCCAATAGAAATTAGCTAAGAACACTGTTCAGACACTCAAATAATAAAGAAGATGCACTTGTTATTTGAAATGAGTCTTGGTATCCACTTCAGGCAGTTCAAGCTTAGCTTTTACCCAACAAAACCATGGTATGTCAAGATCCATAGACTTTTATATCCATAGATTTTTGAGCTCGATGGTTTAGCATCTTTAATTATTTGTTCAACAGCTTGTGAATGGTATAGAAATATTGGTAGAACAAGTTGCTGAAATGTCTTCTTGTGATATATACAAACACAAGACTTGGCTATCTTTAGTGAGCCATCTAGCACGACTTATATTACCTGGTTGGCTACACTCAAGAAATTGGTGTTCTTCTGGTCCTTTTTTCTAGAGGCTCATGCTCACATGACTAATTTGGTATAAAATATTGTACCGAATCAGAGTGTGAAAAAGAAAACACCTGCACAGGGCCCCATTGGAAAGGAGTGCAACTGCATGAGTATTGTTCAGTCATTTTAATACAATAATATGCTCAAAAGTTTGGGACCTGTTTAGCTTGGGGCCCTGGGCAGATATCCAGCTTGTCCTCTGTATCCTGACAGCTCTAACAATGTATGTACAATTAAATAATATTAACATATTACATATATCTATATATAACTTATATATTATTTATTTATATATTGTTTAAATATTTATACTTTTTATTAATAAAAAAAATTCTAAATAGAGCTTTTTTTAAATTAGAAAAAAATTATGAAAATTACCGATATTGCACTGTTAACATGCATACTGCATTTTCACCTAATCCACTAACTGCTCTCTCAAGCAATGTTGTTGAAAGACCATCTTTTGCAGCTTGATCAGATATTATTGTTGGAGGAAGTTGCTTATGATCACCAGCTAAAATACATCTAAAATATAATATCAATAAATCCAAAATTTATCTGACACGCAATCTTATCATTATGTTATAACATGCTACTGCAAAATATCATTATATAATAACTTTGTTTACTGCAAAAGAATGGTTGATAAATGTTGGTTGTTGTTTTAGTTCTATTTAAAAAATGATCTTCAGCATTACTATTTTTTATTAGCTGACCTAGCTTAATTCAAAGATTTTGATTTTTTAACCTTATTTCTAGTTTTTTTATTGTCTTATCAAACATTATTAATCTTTTCCTAAAAATAAAGAACAACCAAAATTAAAGAGCTATTCTTAGCAAGTAATAATAATCTTTAAGAACCACCTCATGGGTTAATGAAGACTCAACCCTTTCACTTCTATACAACCTTTGGTAAGAAGTAAAAAAACAAACACCATATCATCTTCATCACTGATTGTCAAATGACAAACATTTTAATAAACATTTTTTTGTTTTGAATAGCTTTTTTAAAAGTTAATGTTCTTAGGAGTTTTCAAGCTCTTTGCTATGAAATTTTTGTCAGTATGTAATGATTGTGTGAATAAATTTTCATCTTAACTGGTCAATTTCTGTAGTCTAACGGTCAACTTGCACAGAGGTAACCAATCAAAAAGTAGTTCCTTAAATTAAACCCCATCACATCCCCTAAGTAACATTTACCAAGTTTAAAAAGTGCACAAAGTACACATAAAATGAAAATGAAAAACAACTTCGTGTGTAAAATACTTGAAAAGCAATCAGAATACCAACCTTTTTGTAAAAAGAAGGGGTATCCAACAAGAGGCCTCTGTAGCTTGTGCAGCTTCATCAATGATTACCAAATCAAAATAGTTAGCAGGTAAATTTTTCAAAGGGCCATCCCCAGAAGCACTTGTAATTGTAGCTAACACCACATCAGCATTTTTTAGAACTTCTTTGATTGCTTTTGTTTCACGCTCTTTTAATTCTTTTTTCAGCTCCTTCATTTCTTTCTGCATGGCATACGTTTCTGTTTTGTTTCTCCCCTTGCTAAACTTGCGCTAAACATTTTTGCCATCACAAGTATCACATGTTTATTATGATATAGTAATAAGACATGCATATTATGATATAGTTTATCATACTATCATAAACTTAAAATAAAAAAAGAAACTGATGTTGCCCCTTAGTGATATTTAATCTACTCAATCTAAGTTTTTTGGTTTTTTACATTTAAAAGTTTTTTATTTTTATTATACGAAAAATGGTTATGAAATATATTTAATGAAAAACAAATTATAGCACAAACATCATACTGAATGTAACAATGAATTTATCCAGATGTTACAGTTACACTGAGCATCTAACAACCTTGTGACAATAAATTAAAAATTATACTTACTGCTACAGCAGAAATATCTTGACGCACACTTTTTATAATATCACTTGAGTCCTGCACTAACAACACTGCATCTAATGTAAATTTTTGGACTTCATTTAAAGCACGAGCTGGGTGACCCAACCTAACAACCTGAAAAGTTAACAAATACCTTGATGGTATTTTTAAACTTGGAAGAACTATGAAATGGTCAAGTATTAAAATGGCAAATTTATTTAAACCTTAATATCAGTCTTGGAAAGTCTTTCAACTAAATTATCAACAGCAATATTTGAAGGTGCACATACCAATATCTATAAAGTATTTTAAATAACTACAAAAAGTAGTTGTGTGGTACCGATTTTAAAAAAAAAAAAAAAAAAAAAAAAAAAAAAAAAAAAAAAAAAAAAAAAAAAGAATTAAAAACAAAAAGCAACTATAAATAATATTTTTTTACATCAAAAATTTTTAATAAGTTATGAAAAAAAAAACATATGTAGAAGTTTCTTTTTTAAAAAAAACTATGTACTTTACATACAGATGTGTATGTCAGGCTTAAAGCATTGAGAAGGCGCCAAAAAGTGACCTCTTATTATAGACTAAGTTGACCTGTATTCCAAATAAACTCCTTTTAATATCAAATTCAAAAGAGAATTCCTATATGTAGTTATTTTATATATAAACTGGGTCTACTAATACACTGGTATATATAGCATTTTGACAAAAAAAGAAATGATTTGAAACACAACTGCATGTAATAATCTTACTAAACTTGCTTTCTCTAATAGCATTGTAATACTATACCAACTTATTTCTATCTATGACCATATAAAATAGTATCCCAAATATAACATTCATATAATAAATATAAAATATTTCTATAAAACAATCAAATAATAAAGAAGCTCAAACCAATTTAAAAAAAGGAAAATTCCAGAACGAACCTTTGAATTATACTGCTTTACTGATTGTCTTATAACTTCTACTACAGTTGTTGTTTTACCAGTTCCTTGTTAAAAATGTTAAAAACTTCATACAAATCACACATTAATAATGACTAAAACAGAGCAGCTATCATATTATAAGTAGAAATTAAAATTAGGTTACAGTTAGTAAAAGATAGGATGGGCAATGATAAGTTGATAATGAAGAGGAGGTTTTTAGTTTGAATTTGGCAGTAAAAGACAGAAGATTTAAATTTAAGAATAGAGTTTCTAAAATACTACAATTTATAAAACTATTGATATTGCAAAGGATAGCACACTTAAAAATATCTAGAAAAGTTTGTAGGACAGAAAAAAATAATAATTTAGCTTATTACCAGGAGGACCATGAATAACTGAAATCAAATTCTGTGTATGCAAAACAAACTTAACTGCTTCTTGTTGTGATATGTCTAAGTTATTGTCAAAAAAATTGAGTTGCTTATTTAAGCAACCAAGACGGTCATTTGTAGCAGAGGAGCAAGGAAACATCAAGGTCACTAAATGATGACAAGGTGAAGATAGTGGAAGTCTTGGAAGCAACTCAAGGGTCCTAATTTGAAGATATATTCACATTAGAATGTCATTGTCAGTAATTATTACAGTAAATAAAGTTGTAGCAATTTATATGCAATAAATACTTATAGTTTATTAAGAATTAGTTTAAAAGTTCAAACAAAAAATTAGCATATATTGCAAAACTATTTGAATATTTACAAAAATTTTAAGTAAAAAAATAACTGTTTTTTAAATTTTGGTATCAAAATGTAATTACTGGGATAGAATTCCATGAAATTATCTTTAGATGAATATCCGATTTCTTACTCAGCTCCAATAATTTTCAAAAGAAATTGGTATCATTATCATTATCATAAAATTCTTAGTGATTACCTAAATAATTCTTATTGATTCCCTAACTTATTTCTAACGATTGCCTGGTTAACACTTAGTGATTACCTAAATAATTCTTAGTGATTACCTGATGATCCTGAGATTACCTGATGTTAAGCTTATTGCCAGTTTAAATTCCTAATGGAAATCCTTTTTGAGATTTATTATTAATTTTTTTTTATCAAAACGCTTTTCTAGCATTTATTTATAAAACTAGCTTTCTATATTTTAACTCAGTTACATTAGTATACTGAGAAACTGAGTACATTTCTCTTTTATAGTATGTACTAGTCTCATATTATCTTGCGCCATTATATTCAAGAAATAATGTATGTAATGTAAAATTAAATGTAACTTAATTTTGCCTCATAGGATTAATGATTGATACTTCTATTAAGATAATTAGTAATTATCAGCTCCATATAAATTTTGAAATTTATTACAGAACTTACTTTTTAATCCTTCTGTATGTAACATCATTAGTAAGTTTTAAAAGCCTGTAAACTGGTACAACTGAAGTATCAAATTCTTCATTGAATGCTACTGTAGTTGAGTTTTCCTGCACAAATAAAACAGTCCCAGTGCTTATGGCTTCTTGATTACTTGATTTATTTCCATAAGCACCCACAATATCTCCTAAGTATAAAAGTATAAAACTGTTATATTCAAAACCTATATATATATGTTATAAAATACACATTTTACTCTGAAACTAAGCATAAAAAAATGCTATTGCAAAAAAAAAATAGAAGGAAGAAAACTAAGGATGATTTAGGAGATTAATGTTGCAGTTTAAACAAGCCTTTAAAAAGCTTGATATTAAACTTTAAAGGTTTAAAAAACTATGTAACCTGGAAAGAGCTGGTGAGCTTTTAGTTTAAAACCTTCACTTCTATTGGTTTGTTGATCTAAAGCTTTAGCAGCAACTTTAAATTTTGAAACTGAAAATACCACTAAGAATCTTCCATAAAGACCTGTCATTTGCTGTTCAACATGAAGATATCTAATGCATAGTCCTAACTTCTCAAGTTCTTTTGGACTTTTATTTAAGTAAAGAGTTGCTTTCTCTTCAACTTCAGCTGATTGTTCAGTTTTTAGTAAGGCTTCTTGCTTTAAAACAAATTCCTCTACTGATTTGTATATAATCATTTTTATCTAAATATACAAATAAAATTATTTAATTTTACATTTATTATTAAATCAAAACTTGTTATTTTTTGTTTTAAAAGTTAGGTACCTATATTATATCTTTAACAATATACTCTATATGCATAGATACACTAATTATAGCTTAGGGCAGGGTTATTGAACCACATTATATACAATTTTATATGTAATACAGTAGTAAAAAGAAACAGCTTTATTTTTAATTATGATATAGTAAAAATGATTAAACATAGCATTCATTTGTTATATTTCACTATATAAAAATATACAAATTTGACAATTTTTTGTTTTAGTTCATTCAAAAATTTAGCACTAACAATTATTTAAAAACTACAAAGTATTTAAATAATTGTTAGTGCTAGGTAATATTAATCCAAAAGTATATTTGTATGCCTTATATTTTGCCACTTTTTAATTTATTTCTTTATATTCAGAATGGAACTTCTCTAAGTCAACGAATTCAAAGAACAGTTGCAGAAGAAAATATTCATGGACCTTTTTTTGCAACACAACTTTCATTTTTGCTCGAAAAAATTCAAAACATGTGCCTTTAAAAACAGTCTTCTGGAATAAGATTTTTTGTTTGTTGCAGATTTTCTGTCAGAGTCCGCCTTTTAAAATTGATGATCGGATCATTTGTTGCAAACTGTAACAGACCATTTGTAATAAAGAAAACAATTTGAAAACTATAGGGGAAAATTCATGTTTTAAACTCCACAGATTTTCGCGTTTGCGTCCCTTTTATCATGTACTGGCGCTTTCCCATTATTTCTGACATTATCCTAGCAAATACGCTGTTACCTGGCACTATTGAGATGTTTAAAAATGATTAAAATCAAAGATTAATTGAAGTTTTTGAAAAAAGTGGACAACTGTAGTCTTTATTCATTCTAAATTTTAAGTGATCAATAATCAATAACACTAAATATGCGGACCGTAAGGGAACAATCTGCAGTTTAAAGTTGATTTTAATATCCAAAATTATTTTTGCTACTTTTTCCAACTGAATTGTAGTAAAAAGATTTTTGATTTTGTTTCCTTTTTTTAAATGCAGGAAGTGCGCCCAATCGATTTTTTCCGCTTGCCTTCATTCAGATAGAATTAAAGTTTGAACATTTGTAATGTCTTAAATCCAAACAATTCTAATACGTTCACACCTTATATGTACTCTTTGGTGCCTAATAGAAGGGGGGGTTGGAATAAGCGGGGGGGGGGGGGGTTAAAAATATCACTAAAACTTAATTATTAACATATATATTAGTGTCTGAAAACAAGTAAATATATAATAAAGAAGTACTAAAGTCCAAAGAAGAAATATCAACAGAAGTCCAGTTCAAATAAGTTTCTCTCTTTCCATATTTTGTAAAATATCAAATATGTTACCCTCGTCCTCTTGCTCAACATCGGTATTATCATGAGCCTCTTTTATTCGTTTCTTGACGCTTTTTCGAGCCTCGTAAAAAGCTGATTTCATTTTTTTTAGATGTGGCTTGAAAATAATATTAGTTTCATTTTCCTCAAACACCTTCTGCAGTGCAGCTAAAAACGCTGCGTCCTTATTAATCAATGGATCATCTGAAACATTTATCAGTGATGGAATGGTATTGGAAGGATTGGCTGTAGCTTCAACCGCCACAGTTGGTGTTAAATCAGGCTGTGTTTCAGCATTGTTCTATTCGCTACCACTTCCACTTTCGTCACTTGTGCCATCAGTTTCATTTCCATTTTCGTCTTCTAATAAGTAACGATCGTCCTCAATATAATCCAACAATTCCAAACCCTCGTGGTTTCTCCAAATACCTTTCGGTGGAATCAGGTTCTTGATAACCGACTGCAGGTTTACTGACACAGCTGATTCTGTTCGAAATGTCTGCATGTCGCTGCCGATCAGCGCAAACAGTTTGTCTGAGACCAGGTGATCTTCCGATCCATCCAATGAACTGGTAACGAACAGTTTTTTGAATACCTCAGCAAAATCATCTGGAACGTCTCTCCAAGCAGACAAAAGCATTTTGACCATATCTTCGCGTTTCGGTGAAGGGACTTTGTTTTTATCCACTTCCAGCATTTTCAACATCAAATCCATTTCTTCGTGTCTGTATAATGCCTTCAGACGGCGATGTAGATCGGTATCATTTGCTTGAATGAAACCAGTGATACCTCCGCCCATCACAATTAGAATGTAGCCGCGTTGATAAAGAGCTTTTCTAACTTCTGGCATTAGGTTGACAGCGTAATCATCCAGGACGTAAATTGTAAAATTCTTTTGTGTAAAGGGATTGAAACGATTCGGGAGATTATTTATCGTTTTGATCATGTGCTCTAATCGATAAGATCCACTTGGGGACCACTGATAATTGACATTATTGACTTCTACCTTTGCTATAACTCCTTTACCTTTGAAGACGAATTCAGGCTGCAATTTAATGTTTGAAACGCTTGAAACCTGTGTGAATACAGTAACGCGCTCCCTGGAAAGATTATGATTTTCCTTAACAAATGTCTCTTCACCTTTAAACGACATTGTCTTCTCCTGTAAACTTTCATTTCTGTGGAGGGGCATTTGGTCCCCATTTATAATAGGAGGATCAACCCCATATTTCTCGATAAAGAACTTTCGAACTGCCCAGACATTTTGGAGATAATCACAGAAGTCTTATCAGAAGATCTTCTTTCTTGATTGAATAGCGTTTGTTTGGCTTTCTTAAGCTGACTCCGTATTCATTTTCCCAGGATTTAATGCATTTATTACTAAATTTGAGTTTCTCTTGTTCAGGAACTGAGTTTTGAATGAGCCATTCGCCGTAAAGTTGCTGTGCTTTCAGCTTGAACAAACGTCGCGGCAAACGTCCCTTCAACGATTCTCTCACGCCTACGAACCAGTGGAATAATGCTACTCATACTTCTGGGGCCTTCACTTTACGACCAGCACCAGCTCCTCGCGATTTTTTCGGTGGACAAGAGGAAATATCTTGCAAACGCTCTAGGTCGTTGTATGAACGGGATGCAAGTTTAATTCTTTTTACGAATTCAGGGTCGTCACCTTTTGCATCGACCAAATCAGTATAAAAGAAACGGACAGACTTTGCAACATATCCAGTTGTCGGTTTTATTGGCACGTGTCGTTTTCTTTTTGCATCGTATTTCGTCTTTCCTTTGTTTTTTATCACTTCGGCATCGTACTCTTCTTTGAACTTTTCCACAATTTTTCCAAGCTCCATTTTTTCTACGTTACTATATTGGGTTCTTTCTGTCCTTTTAAAAATTCTTTTCGTAGTCGCCATTTCGTTCTTACCCTCTGATATTACAACGTATACAAGTAAATAAGTACTGTAAATGATATGACGTGACGATAGAAAGAAGAAAATTTCTTTTTTAATGAATGACGTAACGATAGAAAGAAGAAAATAGAACGTTCTTTTTTTTAAAACGAAGTTTTTTGTATGAATGATATTACGTAACGTAAGTAAGTAGTGAAAAAGAAAATTTTTATAAAAAATTGTCTTGGATGGAGTTTTTTCTAAAATTTAATAGCCGGGGGGGGGGGGGGGGAGGTTGGAATAAGAATGCCCTGGGTGGAAAATTTTTGAGAAATAAATTAGCGGAGAGGGGGGGGGGGGGACGACGTCTATTAGGCACCAAAGAGTAAGCGTAACACCTATGCGTCCAAAGCTAGGTTATTACAAAGTTCTTTTTTTTTTTTTCAAGCTTTGGGTTGCCTAAAATCAAAATTTTGAAAAAAATCTTTTGCAAGAGTATTTACAACTGCATGTTATCCGAGTCTGAGGACGTCTTGTTTACGGTACTAACAAAAAAAAAATTATCGAATACCCAACTATCCAAGCAAAAAATAGAATAAGTAGGAAATAAAAACCATTTAAGTAATTAAAAAAGTTAATATTCCCAAAATTAATAAGTGATTGCTTCCACATTTTTTATACTAAAAAAATCTGTGTTCTGTTTTTCTTTTCTGTCAAAGTTGGTTGCAGAACTTCAATTTCGTTAGCTTTAGAGTGAATAAAATATCCTTATCTTACTCATTCAGATTGCTCGATTATTCATTTAGGCTGCTTAATAATTCCTCTAAACTGATTATTCTTTGCTTCTACGTTTTTCAGTTTGAACTTTTCAAATTTCAGGGTAAATTTGAATAGCTTTGTCATGTTTAACCATATTATGCATGCAGAGTGCTCGATTGTTCTTTGTTGCTAAAGTCAATACAGAGTGCTCGATTGTTCTTTGTTGCTAAAGTCAATGGGTGATTGTTTCCAAGAACTTCAATTTGAACTTTTTCAACTTCAGAGTAAATTTGAGCAGCTTCTTCATATTTACCCATGTTATGCATGCAGACTGCTCGATTACTTTTTGTTGACAAACTCGACGGGTGATTGCTACCCAGAATTTCAGCTTGAATGCATTCAACTTCAGAGTAAATTTGAATAGCTTTATCATATTCACCCATGTTATCCAAGCAGGCTGCCCTATTATTCTTTGTTTCCAAAGTTGACGGATGATTGCTTCCTAAAACTTCAGTTTGAATTTTTTCAACTTCAGAGTAAATTTGAATAGCTTCATCATATTTACCAATACTATCCAAGCAAACTGCTATATTATTCTTTGTTAGTAATGTCGAAGGATGATTAGTTCCAAGAGTTTTATTTTTTATTTTCTCAATTTCAGAGAATGTTTGAATAGCTTCTTCGTATTTACCCATCATCTGAATGCAGACCGCTTTGTTATTCTTTGTTATCAAAGTAGACGGGTGATTGATTCCTAAAGTTTCTGTTTCCAACTTTTCAATCTCAGAGTAAATTTCATAAGCTTCATAATACTTACCCATGCTTTCCATGCAGACAGCTCTGTTATTCTTTGTTCGCAAAGTCGACGAGTGATTGCTTCCTAAAACATGTATTTGAATTTTTTCAACCTCAGAGTAAATTTGAATAGCTTCATCATATTTGCCCATGTTATTCATGCAGACTGCTCGATTATTCTTTGTTTCCAAAGTCGATGGGTGAGTGCTTCCCAGAACATCAGTTTGAGTATTTTCAACTTCAGAAAAAATTTGAAACGCTTTATCATATTTACCCATCATCTGCAAGCAGGCTGCTCTATTATTTTTTGTTTCTAGAGTCGACGGGTGATTGCTTCCTAGAACTTCTGTTTCTAATTTTTCAACCTCAGAGTAAATTTGAATAGCTTCATCATAATTGCCCATCTTTTCCATGCAGACAGCTCGATTACTTTTTGTTGTCAAAGTCGACGTGTGGTTGCATCCCAGAACTTCAGCTTGAACATTTTCAACTTCAGAAAAAATTTGAATCGCTTCATTGTATTTACCCATCTCCATCATCCAAGCTGCTCTATTGATTTTTATTGATAAAGTTAATGGTTGGTTGTTTCCCAGAACTTCAATTTCTGCTTTTTCAATTTCAGAGTAAATTTGAGCAGCTTCTTCATATTTACCCATGTTATGCATGCAAAGTGCTCTGTTATTCTTTGTTGACAATGTTGATGGGTGATTGCTTCCAAGAGTATCAATCTGCATTTTTTCAACTTCAGAGTAAATTTGAATAGCTTCATCATATTTACCCATGCTATCGAAGCAAAGTGCTTTGTTATTCTTTGTAGTCAAAACTGACGGATGATTGTTTCCTAGCAATTCTTTTTTTTTTACTTCAACTTCAG
Organism: Hydra viridissima; assembly: GCF_058129835.1. Lineage (NCBI taxonomy): Eukaryota > Metazoa > Cnidaria > Hydrozoa > Anthoathecata > Hydridae > Hydra > Hydra viridissima. The sequence continues at coordinate 8,775,446 of NW_028324312.1, read as the reverse complement.
AGTAAATTTTAATAGCTTCATCGTATTTACCCATGGTGTGCAAGCAGAGCGCTCTATTATGTTTTGTTTCTAAAACTGATAGATGATTCCTTCCGTGAATGCTACTTTGAACTTCTTCAATCTTTCTCAGTATATCAACTGCATCATGAAAAAGACCTTTTGAACTTAACAAAAAGTATATTTGGGAGGAAAAATTGCTAAATTCTTCCGACATTTTTCTTTCATTTTTTGAAAACATATAAATAAGATGCTTGTACCAATGATGTCCAAACTCAATGTGGTGTTTTAAATTTAATAGTTCTTGTTTCATAAAGCCAACCATGATATCAAAATATTTCACAGATGTTTCTTTTTGTTTTTGGAATATCTGACATGCCAGTTGTGTGATTTCATGCATTGAGAACATGTAACATTCAGAACTATGACTGTCAAACTCTTGATCTATCAGAGAATAATTAATCAAAACTGTGATTGCATGGATTTTCTGGATGCGATCATTATCTTTCAGGTATTTCAATAACTCGTTTACAAATTGTTTCAGAATACATTTTCCGTCACAGTATGACAAACAATTCAAAATGTCTAACGTTAAATATTCACCGTTGATTTGTAATTTGTGTAAAATTATGTTAATCGCTGCAACTCCTGACTTAGTCTCTGCTTCCTTTGGAAGAAATTCATTAAGAATTTCTAATGGATGGGATTGGTATAATTCTAAATACTCTTTTAAGGAGACGTATGTATTGTTTATATAGAGAACAGCTTGATGAAGAGAGAGAGGGAGACACCTTAGCTTGTTGGCTATTTCTTTTAATACTTCGTCATCTTTAGATTTGAGGTTTTGCTTCATGAAGCACAATGAATCTTGGGGAGAAAAAGTACTTACATCCATTTTTGAAGCGTTAGGACTCCAACCTCTGTATTGAGATGTCACCAAAGTGAAAGAGTTTGGTAAGTTAGAAACATACATTTCAAATTTTTGAGCAGTTCCATCATCTACATTGTCAAAAATGTATAACGTTTTTCCTTTCCTAAAGTAATTATGAATTTTAGTTACTATAGTTTCAATACTAAATGCAATCATCTTAGAATCTACTGTAATTAGTCCCAGCTGGTTGCATAGGTTTATCATGGATGCATGTATTTTACCATACGCTGCATCGAGCCATATTATATTGTCATAACATTTATGATAGACTGAAACGTATCTTCGAGCAAGTTGTGTTTTGCCAATCCCTGATATTCCTACTAAAACCAAACACGATTTTCCTGATACTTGCAACTCATTTAAACAATCATGCATATCGACAAGCTCCTTTTCCCGTGCAAAGAACATTACTGATGGGCGCTGAACTCCAAATGTTGCATACCTTGGTATTAACTCTGAAATTATTTAATTGAAATACTTAAGAAATATAAAATGTTTTCTTGAAATTTCAGAAAAAATTCAAACTGTCCTTTAAAAGTAAATGTGATAGAGTAATATATAATAGAGTCATTCCATATGATCATATCACAAGGTGCCATAGTGACCACATGACCATTTGAAATGGAATGACTCTGTTATACATTACTCCATTGCACATGGGTTACCTCAGATTTCGATGAAACTAATTGGGATAGAGTGTATCAATGACATAACCAAATCCTGAAAATTTAGTCTCAGTATCTTATGTGGTTTTAAAGAAGTGGCTAATTAAAATATTTTTTTAAATTTGTAAATTTTACCAAAGAAAATAAAATTACATAAACTTTAAAAACTAGATGTGTAACGCTAAACATTCAAAGACAAAAAGTTATTACTACAGCAAAATTAAAGCCATGAAAAGAAATCTTATTTTTTTGGAAATGTTACTTTACACCATCAACTTTCACAGTCTCAAACTTTTATTTTCCCGAGACACACTCAAGAGTACTTGTCAGAACTCAATACCATTGTTACTACCTCACTTTTTTTAAACTTTTTTTCATGCTTGTTAAAGGGGATGCAACGTCATCTACCGATGAACTCGGTAGATGACGTTTTGCTCATACCATGCTAAATACACTTTCTCAATTCGATTTGTAGCATTTTGAAATCTAGTTTTTAAGAACGAGGCTTTCGAAATCACAAAAATCTATGATTTAGTTAGGAAATTTCAACTTTAGTCTGCCATTATAAAAAAATGTTAAAAATCAGATTTTCAATTTGAAAATACTTACATGGTTGGAAAAGTTTAAAATATTTAAGCAATTTGTTCAAAAGTTCTTAAGCACTAAAAGTGAAGAAATAATTTTTTTGCTCAAGGGGGTAGGTTTCACATAAGATGACTCTTTCTTTTAAATAGCTGTTTCTCAAAGCCACATAAAATATTAAGCTAAAATTTTCAGGACTTGCTTTCTTCATTTATTTATACCACACCAACAATTATCATCAAATTTGAGGTGGTCCACGTGATTTCATTTGTCCAATTAGCATGGAGCGACTCAATGTGTAAATGTATGATTTTCTAATAGCATGCAATAAAGCATCAATCTTTAATTCGTTTACAAGAAATCATTAAATGTTAAAAAAAACCCACTTCTCTCACATTCATTGACCAAGTCCATTCTACCAATTTTAATTAATGCGCATTTCATCTCATGCCAGACTTTATGAGGATTGGCTTTTCTCCATGTATTCATCATTTGAAATGTTTGTTCATATGTTGTCGAAAAATCTTCCTTTAAATGCTCAAGTTCTGTTTCATGAATTGAAAGTAGGTGAGCAACTCTATACCAGTCATATGTCAGTTTTTCAGATAATGTCTTGAATACATCCTCTGGCAATCGTTCCACTAAAATAGAATAAACAATCTAAGAAACAAGGATAGTGATGTTGTGGGTGACAATGAGATTTATTATAAATAGATAACCTTCAATCTCATCAAATTCATTTCCAGCCAAACTTACTTCATGACTATTTTGCCTAAAAATTAAAAACAATAGCTTATGCTTGAGGAGTGTTAACATTTTCCTTTCTTTGTTCAATTTTTTTTTGGAGGATGTTAATAATTTTCTTTCTTTGATCATTTTAAAACTTAATTCTTTCTTGAGAAAAACTGGCTTCAAGATTTAAGATTCAAGTCTTGACCTCTCAAGATTTAAGTCTTGACTTCAAAAAACTTTTGTTATTTTTAAAAACCTGCCTTGGTTTTAAAATATTGGTCTCAAGATTTAAGAAAGTATATGAAAACTAATTGAACTATAAATATATCAATCAATAGAATTAATTTCCCAGTAAGCTTAGATATATTACCCATATCTTTTTGATTGTGTTTTGTTTATATGTCACCTGTTGAATAGCTACATACCAAGCTAAGACTATAACTAGATGAATTAATGTAAGCATAAAATGCCAATAATATAAAAAAAAAGAATACTGTAACATCTCATTTAAAAGGTGTGTATAAACCTGAATAAAATTTGGTTTATCAAACATATATGAACCTCTAATATGAGATTGGGAGCTAAATCAAGTAAAAGGAAAGTAGTCCATCAAATGAAGTAATTTGAGGATATTCTTGTTACATTATTTGTTTACTTTGAATGTATGTGCTCTTGAAATCCTTGTGCATTCTTCAGGATTGATTGCTTCTTACTCTCTTCAGTTTCTGACATTACTTCAGAGGAGGATAATTGTTCTTATATTTCAACATCTAAAATGATGAATAAAGATTTGAATTGCAAAAACAAACTCAAATCTTTTAAAACCAGTTTAACAACAGTTACAAGAAACATCAATAAAGAATATACCACAAGAGACATTCAGATAGAAACTGTTATTCTTTAAAAGACATATAGATAATATAAAGATATATAGGAAACAAACTAATGAAAAAAATTATTACATTGTTAGTACAACTGTTGTTGTCTTTTTCTTTTGCCACCAATCAATTTTTGTGACTAACACATCTTAAGGTCAATCAATTGTAAATACTAATTCTTCAAGTTTGTATTCTTTAACACTTTTGTATTTTATGTTTGTATTCTGCATTAGCATTTGTCCTAAACAAAAAGCTTTAATTAAAAAACCTTTGTTTTAAAAAAAAAAATTAATTTATCTACATTTTTGATTATATATTTTGATTTGGTTTTGATTATGTTCCTTAAATTACATCCAATTATTTGCAAATATAAGCAAATATAAAAATGTAGTACCTTATATTATTTACACACATAAGTATAATCAAAACAGTCAAGGTCACGGTCAAAATGTAGAAACAAAAAACTCTTTCTTGTGAGATGCATTATTTCTATTTTTTTTTTTATCAAAATGCAAAAACTTTTATCATCATATAGAGGGGAAACAAGTGGATGAACATGTGTAGGTATATAAAAAAAAAATTTTGTAGTTATTTTTTGCTAAATGTTGGTAGACATAATGAAGAAACCAACCAAAGTTTTAAATTCAAAAATATCAATTAACACAATAATATCAGTTAAACATCATTTTTTTATTAACGTAAAACTTCTAAAATGAAATGAAAGTTAAAAGTATAATTTAGAGTTGATTAAAACCCAGATCAAGCAATATTCTAAATCCTAAATATGATTTAAATGATGAATCCTATCCTATTCTCTTTTGTTCCATATCCTGCATGTACTTATCAAATCAATATAAGAGTAATATTCCAAGAACTGTTTAACCAATAACAGATTATTTGCACAAGCTTCTACTTAAAAATACCAGACAGGATAATTAATACTAATGTTATATTTCTTTTAGCCCAAACATAAATTGTAGACCTGAAAGGAAAGGAATATATTTAAAAAAAGGAAATTCAGATAAATGCTAAAAATGGACTAAAATTGTAAACAACCAATTAAAGAAAGCAATAGCAAGCTAATCTATTGATGTAATTCCAGAAAAAAAAACATTTAAAGCAGAATAAGCACCAGTAAAGCTTCATGCCATTTTGAAAATTTATTATATTATTCATACTACGCTACATTCCTGACATCTAGGAAACTATAATAAATGTGAAAGTTATATTTGAATTGATCAGAATAAACAGCATTCCTTTTAAGTTTATCAGATTTGAAGTTAATTGATTTGTCTGTCGTAAGTACTTGAGAAGTAGAAGAATTAAAAATAGGTATAACTGTTTGTGAAGATTGAAGACTTTAATATATTAAAGCATCAAAAAACTGTTAAAAAACTGAGTTTCAAAAAAACTGTCAAAAAAATTGAGTATCAAAAAAACTGTCAAAAAACTGAGAACCTATGGAGATCTTAGGTTGGATTTTTCAAAAGTTTACAGAGTTGAGAAGCAACAATAAACTTGTGAAGACATAATCAATCTATCTTTTTATCTGACCTTTTTAAAAAAATAAAATAAAAAGACTTCTGGAAAAAGTATCCCCTGCCAGAATTATACCTTTGTAAGGATTTGTTAATCATTTATTTTGGGTTGCCTTGCTGTAGATGTTGGTAGGGATAGAGGACTGCATTGGTCTTTGCATTTAAATTATATTCCTTAAGACTTTCATGGTAAAATGTTTAGACAATCAAATGAGAGAAATCTTGAAGCAATGTTAACCATAAAACGTTTCATCTTTTATTTTCATTTTTTTTTTTTTCATTTGATATAATTGCTTGTAAGGGTATGAGCAAAGTTGTTCAACAATTTTTCTTTATCAAAGTTACTGGAAAAGTTAGAACGGTTTCTGGGTAATTTTAAGATGTCAGATCAGAGAATCATATTAATTTTCTTTGATTAGCTTTAGTTTTTTCTCTATGCAGTAAGCCTTAAATATGCAAAATTCTTTGTTACCTCTGCTGATGGTAAAGCCTAAAGGTTTCTTTCAATATGATAAACATATAAGTTTGCATACAGAAGATGTTAACAAACTTTATGCATGACAGTTAAATAGATATACTCTCCATGGGCATGCAATAGGCTTATTTTTTATATAATATGTATGTATATATCATACATCAAGGCTATAGAATTTCTTGTAAAATGAAAAAACTCCACTTTTTACTTATATGTGTGATAGATGTAGAAGGTTGAAAGAAGTATAAGAGAGGAGATAAGGCCTTATAACAGAAATAACATGTATATTAAAAACGTTCTTGCTAGGAGTTACATAGCCTTATTGAATTCTTTTGACAAACAACCAGTCTGATATGTGACACTTACAAAAAAAATTAAATAAATTATTAACTTAAATGTCACACGTTTCTACTTTTAAAATAAAAACAAAAAATACCTACTAGATCATGCAAGGAATCAGCTTGACTCTTTTTTGTTACTTATGTGGCAAATAAAATGTAAGAGCAACAGCAAACCAATTACAAACTTCTTTAAAAAGTCTATGTGTTGTATTTTGGAAATAGCCTTGCTTTGGAATAGTGAAAAAAATTACTGCCTTGGTTTCACGGAGTCTATATTAGGGTTAGGGCTATTGTAATTGTAACTGTAAAAATTAAATACAATTACACATTACAATACAATAAAATTGTATTGTAATGTGTAATTAAACAATAATACTGTATTGTAATATTACAGAAACAATGAAAAAATTTTATTTTAGTATTGTACTGCTGTGATAAAAAACAATTACAATAAGTATCGTAATGTTTTTTTTTTCTGACAAAAACAATAAAATTCGATAACTATTGTATTGTTTTGTTTTAATGAATCAAAATTACAATAATTATTGTATAGTTTTGATTAAAACAATTACAATATCTTTTGTAGTGCATTACTTTACATTAAAGTAGAAAAGCTAACGTATTTTAACGCATTTATATTCATCTCTGACGAACTTACTATTATTTTTGCTATTTTTTATTTACGGATTTGAAATATATTGCAAATTTTATTTTTTACATATTTTGATCAGAAGAAATTTACGTTAAAATTATTTTTGTAACTTGGATATGCCGATCCTATAATTATGCGTGGTTGTGGTGACAAATTACCATGAGTGCGCCATATATAGCACATTTATGATGATCATTAAAAAACCAAGTTATCCTCATGTAGTTTAAGGCCAGTCTCCGTAAATCTTAGTCTAGTCAAATTAGGGTCCAACCTGGACAAAATTTGGATAAAGATGAATTTGGTATCATTCGAAGCGTAATTTTATCTGCTTTAACATATCCAAAATCCACCAAAATCCATATTGGGCAAAAAAAGTTATGATTATTTTAGCTCACCTCACTTTTATTCAAATTTATTGAAAATACAAAAAAAAACCGTCGTGTCTACTGTCAATAAGTTGTAATAACTTGTTATAAAGTTGCTTAGTCTTTATGAAATTTTGCGCAGATATAGCCTAATGTGTTAAAATTTAAAAAAATGAAATGTGCTTCAGAAATCTTTTAAATGCTGATGTCAGCAGTTTTTTTACAATATTTTTTACATAGGCTAATACTTATAGTATATTAACACACCTTTACTTAAAAATTTATTAGATATATAGTTGATATTGAGACTGAAATAAAAAAAAACTTGTTTATTAGTATAACTATTTAAAAAAACAAGCATTTTTGAAATATTTTCTTTCATAATAAATATATTTTTAACTACTGTTGAATAATTTTTCATTTAAGGTTTAAATATTAGTGCTTATTACACTCGACTAATATAATTAGAAATAATATCAAAAGTCAAATAAAAAAAAACATTTTTTCAAAAATGTTTCCATCTCCATCTTCACTACTTTCATATTCATTTTCGCTGTCATCGATATTGACGTCATTTTTTGGTGCATTTGTGCACTCCAAACCTTGGCACTGTCCGCTGGCTGTCATGCAATTTATTCCATGACGTCGACATTGGCATTGTTTTCCACATGGTGTTTTAGTATTAGCGCCGCAGTTATAATGTTAAGAATGTGAATTGGTGCAGGATCCTGAATAAAAAAATACTTAAGTTGAAAAGTTTATTAAAACTATTTTTGGGAGCTGGTTTAAACTTAGATTGTTTATTGAAAAATGAGTATTTTCAAGAAATCCGTTTTGAAAGTAAAATCGGCATTTGTGGTTTATTTTGCTGCTCCAGTAAACCTACATTGTCTGTCTTTATAGGTACTAAAACGTCATTTTTTCCTTCTCTATCCCCACTTTGTTTCATCCATATTGACTCCCAACCATTGCTGAATTTGTAAATACACTCGAAACGAATGGTACTTGATCGCGCTTTCAGTTGGTGGTAGTCGTTCTGGCTGAATTCCTTTTTTGGAAGTTGCCACCATTCTCATATACTTTTGTTTCCTTAGTTGTGCTAGCGAGACTTGTTTATTTTTTTCACCTATAGTAATAGTTGAGCTAAATTAAACCTCTGCAAAACAATGTGGACGTATAATTATAAAATAAACAATATTATAAATCAATAAAAAAAAATATGATCATTGTCTTGCATACCATATATGTTCAAAACCACTTGTATTCCAACATTAGCTACCTGATCTTGTGTTGCAAAAGGATCTTGGAATACTGTACATAAAGATTGAGCGAACTCACTATTCAATTCAATAAACTTCAGTACAGCTATCTTTCCTTGACTAAAAAGCGCAAAGGTAGTATCACATCCACTCCATGCATGGATAAACAACAAACATTTTTTCACGTGATATGATAAACTTTATGTAACATTCTTTATGATAATTGTTTCCGTATTTTTTTTTTCATAATTATTTTAGCTTAACGGCGCAAAAAAATCTCACACATGGTTTGATCCCACATGTGAACCAGCATAACAAGAATGTCTGTATCATCAGCTATGATAGTCACACATTTTCCATTTTGTACAAGCACAATTCCTTTTGTAGCAATAGTTCTGTCAGCGTCTCCTTCGCATTCCACTACTATATGACCTTTTTCTCTTAGCTTTATTACCAATGCTTTGATCAAAGCAGTTTTGTTATTGCTGTTTGACAGAAATTCAGATTGTTTGCAGTTCACTTGGTTTTTTGGTTGGAATACAATGTTGATAGACTTTCTTGCTCTCCTTTGATGTTCTTGATCTTTGATGGATGATTTGTAACCATCAAAAATAATTAAAGTATGATTACCATACTTTTTTGTAATATATGTACAATATTGTTCAATAATGTCTGAATATGTAGCTGGGAGACTCCAAAAAACTCGATGCAGCAAAGCTCCGCCGTCAAGAATATAGGTTGTGTCATTATTCACTGTTAAAATTGTTGAATCCTTAATGAGTTCTCTACCAAGCTCTGCTTTGTTTGGTTTCCTCATTAATCCATCTTTGAAGAGAGATGTGGGCTCCGGTGTTAATTCATATTCGAAGCAGTCAGTCAAATCTTCAACCCTCTCAATTAGCATGATTAGTCTTTGGAACGAAACATTAGGATCTATGTGGACTGCATCGCCATTAACTTTAACAGATGGCATCAACTTGGCAAGTGTCTTGACCTGCTTTGAATGCTTGATAGCTGCTTGATTGACTGCAATATTATTAAGACTGTTTTGAATCTCTAAACCCACATTTTCTGCTTGATCACAATTGATTTCATCATTCTTATCAACACATAGGCTAGTAAATATACATTGAAGTCCTGAGTCTTGAAATTCAAATGGGTTAAACAGCTCGAGCTGCTCCTTTAATGCTTTAAAATCTTTAGTATCTCTTTTTCGCCGAGACTCACCAGATTCACAATGTTGCTGACTGCTCTCAAAACGATGCTTTGTCAATGTTAACATGGAATCATGGATTGCTCCGCATTTGTGCAAGTTACTGACCCAAAGATTCCTTGTAGACTCTGACATACCCCTTCCTCTAGTTAAGCCTCCATTGCTTTTCATTGATTTTATCATGCACTGTTCAATTACTAAATCAGGCCAAAGACCAGCCCAATATCGATCTGTGCGTCTAATACAATGGTAACCTGATTTACAGTGAAGTCAAGGATGTTCTGAATTAAGTGAGTGCATAGATTGTAGATACAACCGAGCACTTTTGGCATAGTTTATATGCCCTGTTGCGGCAAATAAATAAGCATCAGCCTGGTGGCTTCCAGATGTTCGTGCCAGTTCCCAGTTCTCTCTGCTCTGATGAACATTTTGATAATGCTAATGTATTCAAGATATTGCAACCATAGTTTTGCTGTTCTGGATGAATGGGAAAGCTGTGTTTTTAAATTTTCAATAAGATTTGTGAATCTTATAACTTCACTACTATTGTTTATCACTTCCAAATCCATGTTTCCTTAGACCAGATCCTGATACATATTTTCTAGAGAACTATCAGCATCATCTTTGGCGCTTTTTTTAAAAAGTAGACTCATTAAGGTAGACTCAACTAAGAAGTGAGCTCTTAGTGCTCTAGCTACTGCTTTACCAGTCATTATATGCGTGACAGAGTTGTTTGCATAAATAAGTTCCAGTAATCTATTCAGCCCTGATCCCTCCATGACCATACCAATACTTCCTAGGAAGCTCATAAAGATGTGGAATCTTTATGAGCTTCCTAGGAAGTATTGGTATAGTCATGGTCAAAATTCAGCTCTACAGTTTACCAAGTACATAAAATATATTATTTGAAAAGAAAAATTAGTGCATTTTGAGCATGCTATGCTGGTATTAAAGTAAAAAATGATGGTGTCATCATTTTATGTAATTAATTTTTACATTTTTATAATTTGTAAACCAAATTTTTTAAAAAATATTATATGAATCGCGTCATTTTTCGCTGAATTATGACAATTTATTGACAGCAAGACGTACGGGTTTAGTTTATTTTTTTAAAAAAATCTACAAAGTGAGGTCAACAATAATATTTATAACTTTTTTTGCCCAAAATGAATTTTGGTGGATTTTGGATATATTAAAGTAGATAAAATTACGCTTCGAATGATACCAAATTCATTTATATCCAAATTTTGTCCAGGTTAGCCCTTTTTTAGACTTATTTTGACTAGACTATTTCGGGTTTGTTTCGTTTATCTGAGGGTGACGTAAAATTGTGCCGTTCAGATCCCGCGGGATTTTTCTAAACGCTTATAATATAGCGGTAACTAAAAAAGTCCGACAAGAAAATTTTCTAATTTTTTGAATATATATGAGTTCATAACATGTTATGAATTAGTATATAATGTAATGATTTATAACAAACCACATTATTTATTATTCAAATCTTGAATACTTATTATTTGCTATAGATTTTTTAAATTAGATGTAAATTGTGTTAGTGTATTTCACTAAATTAGTGCTCAATCTTCAAAACAGAACATAAAAAATAGAAAGTGCTCAATGTTCTTAAAGAACAAGAAAATAGAAAGACTTCTTGACGATTCTGAAAAAAGAGAAACTGGCAGTAAGTATATATATATATATATATATATATATATATATATATATATATATATATATATATATATATATATATATATATATATATATATATATATATATATATATATATAATAAATCAATTGACTGGATGATTATTGTTAAAACAAGATGAATAAAAAATTATGATAAATTAAATAATGATAATCAATACAAATCATATCCTATATTACAAAACTTTATTACTAGAATATAAACTATTACTCCAATAATATCACAAAGGATGTTTTTAAAACCAATCTCAAAGGTTTTTCCAATTCATTTTGATGTATATAAACATTCGAAAATTGCCATAATCTTTAAACTTATTTAGCTGCTTTTAATAAATTTATGTAAATTACTTGTTAATTCAACTAATGACCATGCATTTGTTCTCATTGATTTATAATGTATTTCGAATAATAATTTTACTACAAAAGAATTTGATAAATCTATTTCTATTTCTTCCAAAAAAATTGGTTAAATTCGTTGTGTCAACAGTCTACTAAAGACTACTACTGATTTTATTAATTTATTTATTTTCAATCTAGATCTTTTTCTTTCTCGCAATATTTTCATTCTTGTTAAATAAACATTTTCTTTTTCTTTATTTTCTCCAGTTTTATTTATCTTTACTATGCAAATTAAACATGCTATCAGTCAAATTTCAATGTGTTGTATTTAAGCAGGATCCATCCTCCTATAGTAAAATAAATCACATTTCTATATAATTATAAAATATACTTGTAAGTAATTTTTTTTTAGTTACATAGTAAGCATTGTAAAATAGTAATTGATTTCTTTGACCAGGAAGTTCCATCAACTACATTAAAAAATTAAAAAAATCATGAAAAGTACTCAAAAGAGACTATGCTGTCAAAATATATTTGGCAACTAAAAGAAAAAAATATTAACTTTAAATTAAACTGGTCTATTCTAAAAACTGCGCCTACCTATAATAACATATCTCAAAAATGTATGTTTTGTTAACAAAAAAGTTTGAAATTATTACTTATTTAGATCAAGAAAATTTACTAAATAAAAAAAACTGAACTTATTTCTAAATGCAGACATAAAAATAAGTACCTTTTAAAAAATTATAAAAACAAATGAGCAAACTTATTAACCAAATTTATTTAATTCTAAATACCAATTAAAAATAATAAATTGTATTAACACTATATATACATATAAATATGTATATTTATATGTATATATGGTGACCACACGCTCTATTTTGTTTATTACGAATAACTTCCACCGACAGAAACCATTCTGTTTATGCGGTCATCAAAAAGCCTTTCAAAACAAAATCGCTAAGTATTACCGAGTTCTCGACACTTCATTGTACGTCGTTGAAAGAAATTATTAAATGTCGGATTTTCTACCCTACTTTCTGAATCAAAGTATGAAAAAACAATATAATTCAATATCAATGTCTTTTAGCTTGTAGATAACTAGAAAAGTTGTGCTTAACAATTTAAACGCTTATTTTTTGAAACACTCATCTTTAAGTTTAAGGACAATATGCGTCATCCACCATATTTTTGTCAATAATATTTTTTTCAACTTAGCCTAACTTTTGCTAAGTAATATTCAGTTTAGACAACAAATTTTCAAAAACAGTTTTTTTTAAAAAGGAGTTGTAGAAGGTAGGACGAACTACCATAAAAATTTGGACTGGCCTTAAATCACCTGAGTCTATTTTTAACCGATTAAAGTTGTATAAATAGGGTAAAAACATTATTTTATATTTTTTGATTAAAAAGTAATAAATGCGGTGTTGATCTTCAAAATATAATATAATACGCAATCAGTATTAATCTTGATCACCTTCGGATCATATTAAGATTTCGCATTACCTATCTTGTTATGTATTTTTAAGCTCTAAATGGCCGCAAAATATTGCCTGTCTGATGATAGCCTTACTATTTAAAGTTGCCCAATTTACCATTCTGGCACCCCTTCCCCCCTCCCATTATGTTTCAGTAAAATAGAATCAATTATTAAATATTAGTTGTACCCTATTTCAAGGGTACAAGGGTATATAGTCGGCAACTGGACTATTAAAACATTTATCTAATTTTGACAATAAAATAATTTTTTTTATTACAATAACAATGTAGTGTTATTGTATTACAAAGACGAATTACAATACAATATTTATTGTTATTGTAGTGGGTCATTACAATACACTTTTTTTTCAGATATTGTTATTGTTTTATAAAGATTAATTGCAATACAATATTTATTGTTATTGTATTACAGAATTACAATAGTTGTAAATCACAAGTATTGGTATTGTTTCTAAATTAAGTTAATACAATAACAATAATTATTGTTACTGTTATTGTTTTTATTACAATTACAATAGTCCTAACCCTAGTCTATATGAGCCCAAGCTCAAAGTCGTCATATTGCATTAAATCAACATGTTGAATGTTCCGAAGAATCAAGTTTTATTCTGTCATCATTTCAGAACACAGTTATGAAATCAAAACGTTGTTTAAAGTGATATTTTTTGTCATCATCAAACAAAAACTGAAATTTTTACTTAAAATGCTTTACTAATAACTAAAAGTATTCAAAATCAATTTTAAAAAATACACAATAACTGCAACTGTGTGTATTTTAGTTAAAATATAATGACAACTAATGATCTGGTTGAAAATTTATCCCTTGCATTCACTGCACATCAGTGCCGTGTTCTTCACAAATTAACTTCTTGCAGTCATTGCAAACTAATCTCATCTTTTTGTTCTTCGATTGAGGATAAACATAGCACCGTTTGCGCTTTCCTGTTACACTACTAGGTGTCACGTCTGATGATTCCTGCAAAATTCCATAGCTGGGCATGATTTGTTTGATATTCTTCGGAGTTTAATGCACTTCTTAGCGCTGACTCGCATCTGAAATGATCAGTACAACTGTGATTTCCTTCAAAAACTTATTGCATTTGTCCAATGTCTTATATGCGTAATTCGTTACATTTTCAATTTAAAAAAATAACATACTCATTGACCGCAGCACTGTCAATCATTTTTATAAAAATTCTTCTAATGGTCATCAATTCGTTTTTTTTGCAATGCTGTTCAAACTGCACATTTGATCGTGATTATCAAAGCCTTCATTTTGGTTGTTGTAGAAGGCATTTAATTTCTTCTTTTCAGGTTTCTTAGACTTTTCTTATTTGCTATTCATGGTCGACAGAGACGCAACTCTCTGGATCTTCTTTGGCGCAATCGACAGCAATCTAAAGTTGCTTAGCATAATCAAAAGCATACTGAGCTGTTCTATGATCGTCTTTAGCCAGAAAGCTAGGAGCTATACAAGCTTTGTACTTCTTCAAGGCGCTAACCAAAGTGAAACTGCGAGCTCTCAGCTCCAAAGCTAAGGGAATCAAAGTGTAGTAATTGTCTGTTGTAACACTTTTGTTCGATCCAACAATTAGTTAGGAATCAGCAATCCTGGAGCAAATCTTCAAAAAAACCGAACAAAAGTTTTTGCTGTCAGCTGTGGCATATACCTGGATGCCATATCTGCTTGACTTATTTAGTATGTGCTGTTTGAAATTCTATAAACATTGCAACTCACATAATGCATTGGTTATCGCTTAATTTGTTTTTCTTTTCCGGGCCAATTAATTTCAGATAAAATGTGTTAACATTGTCTATCAGGTTGTTTTTGCTTGATAGCGTTGTTTAATCTTTGCATCTGTTGAACATTAAGTTCCGCATTAACTGTTTTGTTGCAATCAAGAGATTCCCAGCGGATGATGCCTTCCCAGTCTCACCATACACATAATTTTGTCTTCCGTGTATGAAGATCTTATTTCGCTCAAGTGGTTGCTTGTTTTTCCAGGAAAAGCAGATGCACAACGAAAGGAAAATAAGCAATATTTATATTGAAAAGCAGATTAGTTGGTTTTTAGCACCAAAAAGTTTTGAATGTCTTAGGCTAAGCTAGAACGTTTTGGTAGATATGAGACTTTATATAGTAATACAAAATGGTTCATGCTAAACATTATGAGGTCGTCTAGGCTGTTAGGTGGTGAATATTGGTTTCTAACATGGCGTCCCATTATGTCCCAAATATGCTCCATTGGGTTCATATATGGACTGCAAGCTGGTCACTCCAAAACAAGATATAATTAACATTACTTAAAAATTCAGTAACGATATGTGCCGTATGTGTTTTAGCATTATCCTTTTGTGGTTAGGTACCACAAAAGGTTCTAAAATTTCTGCTATGCATCGTTGACAAGTCAGACTTCCAAGATCAACAATAAAAACGCTCTGTGCGAGCTGTTAAAGATATTCCGCCCCATACCATCAATATGCCGCCTCATATAAAGTGGTTTCTCAAATGTTACATGCGAAATATTTTTCATTTGATCTTCTGTACACTCTAGGGCGGCGATCAGAACTTAGAAGGCCAAACTTTGACTCATCTGTAAATAAGACCTGTCCCCAATCATTATTTTTCCAACTTATATGCCTCCTTGCAAAAGCCAGTCTGTTTCTTCGAAAGTCTACAAACAATTTATGAATATAACAAAATTAAACAGAGATTTTTTATTTTGTTACAGTTTAGCATAGTGTATCATAAAAAAACAAAAACTGAGCGCTACAACAGCTACTCGCATTTCATTTTCATTAACTTTACCCGACTAGGGGTTAAGTTAATGAAAATGAAATGCGAGTAGCTTTTGATGCAGTTCTTATTGGCCAAACAGTTTATTGTGTATTTGAGGAAAGGGAAATAAATTTAATGGTACAGAAAAGGTATGTAAGGAAATGTTGATCAAACCCAAATTGACGGTATTTTGGTTTGATGAACATTTCCCTACATTCCTTTTCAGGGCAAATCTAACTCTGTAGCAATCCAATTCTTTAGCAATCAAAATGAAACATTTTTATTAGATTATCTTTTAAAGGCTTCAAAACTTTACTACATTTTGTCAACCAAAACAATACAAAAACTGGCATATGAATTTGCAATGACTATTTCTAACCATAGTCTTAAGTCGTGGAATAATCTGCTATCAGGTTCACCTTCTAGTTTATTGCGTATTCAGTTTTTAAAAATAACTGACCATGGGAGTAGCTTTCCAGTGATACAAGCAAGTCTTAAAAAAATTAAGTTATTTCCAAAGGCTGAATCAAGAAAGTATGTTGAAGGACATCTGTCATCATCAGATCATTACCCATCATCACCCATCATCACTCACAAACACCCTAATACTCAAAGACACTCCTATTTGAAAAGAGCTAAGCAGACTTCAGAAAATAAAAAAAATCTCTACACCAAAAATTCAGGAAGCTTTACGCCAAAAAAAAATCTTCATTGCAAGAAAAAGAAAACTTTATGTTAAGCGTGATGAAAGAAAAAAAGAATATTTTGAACAGAAATAACAGTGACAGTAGAATCACAACATTTTAATGAACTGTCTTGTAGATCTACTCAAGGATATTGCAAAGTAATTTCGTACTTTAACAACCGAGGATACGTTGAGCCTCAGTAAACAAATCACATTTTGTCTCATTGATTTTTCTTTTTTTGTTGCATTAATTCTTTTTTTTCTTTGGCTTTGCTTTATTTTTCTTCAAATTAAAGGAAAAAATCTGTAGTAAATTTTTTAAAAAATTAATTGGTTTTTAATATAGACATTGTTTGAATGACCTAAAAAAAATTATAATAAAGTATAAAGTTTGCTTTCATCTCTGTTCATTAGAAGTCAAAGTGAAAACATATATTAATCAAATTGGCCAGATAGATTTTTAGAATCATATGATGAATACTCTCCTCCCCTAGAGGGATAAGTTTCTGCAGAAAAGAATTTATTGTGAAAAATAAACGTTGGCGAGTTATTTCAGAAAAAAAATAAGTTTTTGAAATATATTTTATTATTATTTTGTAAGCCAATTTAATCAAGATTTCAGAAAAATCAAAAAAAAAAAAAAAATTACGTTAATAAACTTTATTTGCCAAAAATTTAACGAAACATTCAAACATAACAAGTTTCCAACGTTAAATAAGTAGGCATGCAAATCATAAAGGTTGCTGGATACTTTGTATCTACTCTTTCAAAAGTGTTTAAAATCAAAACAAACAAGAAGTTCAGAAGTCTGTTTAGATCAAAGACCCAATTCTTCATTTCGGATTGGAATTTGAAATAAGTGGCAGAAAGTAGGCCAAAAAGAAAATGTTTTGCAAAACTATTTTCATTTCGTAACTGTTAAATATATTTTCCAAAGTTTATAAGGCATCAGGTTCATTACAAAATCATCTTTACAATAACTTAAAAACTTTAAATAGAACTTTGCTGAAAAGAAAGTTCGCTCCATTATGAAATTAGGTATATCATGTGTGTGATCAATTTTTCGTCCGCACATTAATCAAGCATTTAAACGGGTTATTAAGAACTAAATGGGTTTTGTTCGTTGTCATAGTGAAAGCAAGCTACGCCACTTGGTGTTGAATATAAGAACTGGTTAACTCTCTAGATCCAAATATTTTGGATAGTAACAGTTTGATAAATGGCAAAGTTCCTAAGCAACCTAAAAAGTAATAAAGAGTTCGTGCACCAAAGTTTGAAAGAAGATTCAGCATGAAATGCTTCAGGTGCAAATTTTTTTCATCTTTTTCTTTCTACTGAATAGTTAAGAAAAGTATCTTCTATGAAAGAGACGAAAAGAGCAGAAAAAGGTGAGACAGACTATTCCTTACAGTTTCAATAAAAGAAAAGGAAGAAGAAAAACAGAATAACTCCACTATTCATCCTCATCATCATCATCCTCATCATCATCATCCTCCTCATCATCATCATCATCATCATCCTCATCATCATCATTATTACCATCATCATCTTCATCATCATCACCATCATCAATATCATCATCAGTACCATCATCAGTATCATCATTATCATCATCATCATCATCACCATCATCATCATCATCATCATCATCATCATCATCATCATCATCATCATCCTCATCATCCTCATCATCATCATCATCATCATCATCATCCTCATCATTATTACCATCATCATCCTCATCATCATCACCATCATCAATATCATCATCAGTACCATCATCAGTATCATCATTATCATCATCATCATCATCACCATCATCATCATCATCATTATCATCATCATCATCATCATCATCATCATCATCATCATCATCATCATCATCATCATTATCATCATCAATTATCAATTGTAATCATATAACCTTTTTTTATTTTTAATAATTTGATTTCCTATTGTAATAGAACGCAAACATTCCGCTTTAGGCACAGGCTTGATGCAGAAGATTATATTAGAAAGAACGTTTTTATATCTTGTATATATTTTGTATATATTTTGTATATATTTTGTATATATTTTGTATATATATTGTATATATTTTGTACATATTTTGTATATATTTTGTATATATTTTGTACATATTTTGTATATATTTTGTATACATTTTGTGTATATTTTGTATATATTTTGTATATATTTTGTATATATTTTGTATATATTTTGTATATATTTTGTATATATTTTGTATATATTTTGTATATATTTTGTATATATTTTGTATATATTTTGTATATATTTTGTATATATTTTGAATATATTTTGTATATATTTTGTATATATTTTGTATATATTTTGAATATATTTGTTTATGTTAGTGCTGTTACGACTTTGAAATTATTCCACTGTTGCCTAAATCGATTAATGTATTTTTCAAAGTCGACTAAAATCGAATAATACGTTTTTAAAATCGACTATGTCGACTAAAAGTTTATTTAGTTGAAATATATGAATAAAAAATGTTATTATAATCGTATACAAATGTTATTATAATTGTATACTTTGATGTTGCTTGACAATTTATTTTTTGAAGCAAAAAGAAATTTAAGAGAGTAAACAAAAAAAAATGGTGGCATGTTGCATGTTGCAATAACACATGCTGTTGTTAATCTATTAGATGAATTAAAATCGAATGAATGAAATAAAACTGAAATCACAATTACAAAGTAAAGAAAAAAACAGATGGGCCATTTATATCATTTTTTACAACAAAGCAAAAAATTAACAAAAAATTGAATTAGTAAAAAACACTGGTGTAGATAGATGGGGGCAGATAGGGCGTCTTAATTTTTTATGGGGTGGCAGATTTATAAAACTCTTTGCATCCTTAATTGAGTACCATAAAACATTACGTAATATTTTCTTTTAAAAAGCATCATTTATATTAATCAATTGGTTACTATAATGAGAAAAAAGAAACATTAATGAAGTAGTATGTATGTATGTATGTATGTATGTATGTATGTATGTATGTATGTATGTATGTATGTATGTATGTATGTATGTATGTATGTATGTATGTATGTATGTATGTATGTATGTATGTATGTATGTATGTATGTATGTATGTATGTATGTATGTATGTATGTATGTATGTATGTATAACGTTATACAATTGTATTTGAACGCAAAAGAGCGTGACAAAATTTAACACGAGAAAGTACATTGAGTAAATAAAGGGACCTGGAAAATGGAAACATCCAGACGCAAAAAAATTTGACATTTCTGCATCCAGCATTTACACGCGTGTTCTTATTTTATATAGTAACCACTTTGAAACTATTGTTACAACAAAATGGCTTATATTTGTTTATTTAGCTTCTCATGTTTATTTATGTTTTCTCAGAATTAATCAGAGGTTTAGAACTTAATATACCTCGAAGCCAATTTTTCTGGCCTTGGCTGGTCTTGTGATGGTAATTGAGTACGCCGGCCAGGCTTTCATTTACGCTACATTGCACTCCAATGAATATCAGAAATCCCGCAGGCCCCGCAGGTCCCGCAAGTCAGAAGTGGTTATTTTACCTAAAGAATGCGCGGTCACTATAAATAAAATATTTTTGATATTTTAATTGATAATTGTTAACAAAAATCTTTAACCCGTTGTTTGTGCAATACTTTTGCGACAAAAAGGAAGCCCTCGTCAAAACGAAATGCAGGTTGTTGACCAATTCATTACATCAAACTTCAAATTTTAGAAACATCTAAAAAAAGAAAATGAGAAATCAAAAAATTTTTCATTCAAATTTTGCTTTTGAAAGTTATTGCTTTTGAATAATTTTTAGTATTATTGCTTTTGAATTTTTGTTATAACTTTTAATAATTTAATAATTTAATTTTTATTAAATTATTATTGCTTGTGAACAATTATTGTTTTGCTTTTTTCCATTTGAGACAAAGCAAAAAAAAAGAAATTTTTACGTCACATTAAAAATATTCGCCTCCTTTCGCTCGGTGGCGAATTAAAAGTAAACTTACTTAGAACCTTTTAACGTTTATCCTTATGTAATTATATATAGTCATAGTATTTATTATTTCATAGTGTTTTGATGTGTTGAGCCCAGTATAAACAGTTCACAATTTGATTGTGACATCCGCGGTAGCAACCGTGTGAATAATATTGATTTTCACCGTCTACAACTAACTGTTCTTCGTTTTATGCATATTTCCTTAATTTTTTATTTTTCAATTGCCGTTATTTTCAACACTGAAACTAATTTATTTTGTTAGCTTATTACTTTTTTTAATGGCTGTTAACTTTTATACTAAAACTAATTTATTTTATTTGCCTATTTTTAACTACTAACTTTGTCAAAACTCAATAATATTTAAAAAATGTTGCTTCTAAATTCTGTTGTTATCAATTTTAATAAATTCTGTTGTTACTAATTATAATAAATTCTGTTGTTACTAACTATAATAAATTCTGTTATTACTAATTATAATAAATTCTGTTGTCGTTAATTGTAATAAATTCTGTTGTCATTGTCAATTAAGTTAAGCTTTCATCTATTTTCTATTAGTATTGATTTTCAACTTTTTTACTTTGGGTATTTATTTATAAATATCATTATTTATCTTTTCTTCTAGCCCGAAATATGAGTCAAAATATTATGAAGATTTTCATTTTTTCGACAGCCGTAACTTTAAAAAACACTACCCTTTTAAACTCAAGTGTAACAGTCGTAAATCCGGTGAAAAAAAACTTTAATCATGAAATGGATGTGGTTTTGCTAACGTGCTTAGTGAGCGTGCTCGCTGTGTCAGGGAACCTTCTCATCATCTACCTTTATTTTCAAAATAAAAGTCTTCAAACTGTTACCAACACTCCGTTGATTTCGCTCGCAGTGGCAGATTTGATTGTCGGACTGTTCCCCGTAAACATGAGTGCGATGGAAACTGTTTTAGGTTATTGGCCCTTTAATGACATTCTATGCGAGTTTACCTTAATGATAGATTTTTCGTGTTGTCAAGCATCAATTTATCATATTATAGTAATCAGTATCGATCGATATCATTCGATAAAACGACCACTGAAATATCGTGGAAAAAAAAGAAAATCACGCGTAAAGCTATATATATTATCCGTGTGGATTGTATCTATTTTGTTGTGGACATCAGGGATAGTATTAAAATACGTGTTTGGAAGAACATTAGTTGAAAAGCAGTGTTACAGTTATTTTCTAAACGTAGGTAATTTGAAATTTTACAAAGTAAAGATTTATTTATTGATAGCTTCAGTTGGATTGGGGTATTTCGCTGTAATTCCTGTTGTGATTTTTATTAATGGTAAAATTTACTTCTTAATAAAGCATCATGTTAAAGTGGCGCCTCGCGAAAATGACATTTCAAAGGGTGGTGAACTTAATGAGAACCTTGGTAAGGTAGGCTCCATCACAAGTTTCAAATGTGAAAAAACCTTTTTGAGACAAAAACAGCTTCACAGGTACAAGAAATCTTTAAAAATGATAGCAGCCATTATTTTGGCTGTTATTGTAACTTGGTTTCCGTATAATTTACAAATGGTATTGCTGCCGTTTTGTCCGAAATGTTACAATGAGTCTGCGTTTAACATTAGCAACATTCTATCGTATTCAAACTCAGCAGTTAATCCTTTTCTGTATGCATTTATGAACCAAGGGTTTCGATCTGCAATTAATAAACTAAGAAAAAACACAATGGTGTTGACGAGGTCAACTTAACCACTTCACTATTAATTGGAATGAAGTACAATAGTTTTTTTTTCCTTCTTTTTACCCCATCTGGCCCATGGCTCCCTTTTACCCCATCATCCCCTAATCGCTAGCATTAACATAAAGTTCAGTGAAAACTGCTCAACTTTTTTTAAATATATATTTTACATACATATGATTTATGTATACATTTTTACGTATATTTTATGAGTATAGTATTACTTAAATACAATCCAGTTCATCAAGAGTCATGTATAATTTATAGGTAGAGTAATTGTTTGATCCATATATGTATATTGATTGTTAGTAAAAATGTACACATCTTTAGTCTGCGTAGCATAGTGGAAAGCAAATAATTAATCCGTAAATTATTATAGTTCGGCGCGAGGCTTGCACCGCAACTGCATTTTCTATTGGTTATTTTTGCGAGAAATTGAATTTTACTTTTCTATATTGGTTACCTCAGTGTTTAATATAGGTAGACAAGCTTAGATGTATTAAAGGTAAAAACGAAGATTGAAACTTGGCTAGAACTTGGAGAATTAGGCCAGGATTATACCGAGAAAAAGCTCATTCCAATTCAGGAATGGCGACTTAAAAATGAATAGGGACACGGCTATAAACTTTAAAACGATTATTGACACAAGGCAAGGAGTTACTATGTAAGAAATAAACCAAGCAGAAACCTAACAATAATATAATAACGAAATTGACGAAATCTAATGTCAATTTTATTATCGATATTATTAGTATTAGTATATAAGAAAGTAAAGTTTTTGTATGGGCAATGTTTATGAATTCAGTTCATCAAGAGTATATAGTCAAATGTAATTTATAAGTATTATTGTAAATGCTTAAGTCAAAAATACATTATTGTTTAATAAAAGTTCGCATGATTTTAGTCTGCGTAGCATCGTGGATAGCTGATAAATAAACTGAAAGCAATCAAGGTTCGATGTGACACTCGTCGATACGTTCACTAAAAAAAGTTTCAATCAAAATTTTGAACTATGTGTAACACACAGTTATAACGCCTAAAATTAAATAGGTAAGAAGCACACCTATCGAAAACATTTAGCAACCAGTTTAATGTCAAATCAACGCATTGAGGAACAATAATGGCTTCTTTTCTTGTTGGTTTAATATTGCCGAATATTGTCAATAGTATTGAAATCATTTCTCCGACCTCAATTAAACTGTCATTTTTGGCTGATAAGTCGTGACGTTGGAAAGCTTTCAATTTGGCAATCCTTCCTCATGTTTTTCATTTAAATATTGCTTAACCACTTTAGCAGTGTGTTTAGGATCGTTATCTTGTTGGAACACGAATCGTTCACCAAAATCGTCGATGTGAGGTTTGATGTGAGGTTCGATGTGAGGTTCGATGTGAGGTTAGTGCCGCGATCCGCATTTTATAATGATGAATCCTTTTTTTTGGCGAGTAATTGAACTTTAGTTCTCTATATTGGTGATCTCAGCATTTTATAGATGATGGTACTGTATACATATATCTATATACACACTCCTGTCCATAAGTTTGGAAGCACCTATCGCAACTACAGATATTAAGAGAACAATGTGTCAGAATAATTTTGATTGATGACTTTAATAAAACAAATCGATAATTTTATGTTATTTTATTAGTTTTAATGAAAAAAAAAATGTAATAGTATCAAAAATTATTACTAAAATAAAATGCTTTTATTTAAATCATCTTTTCGTCAAAATTGCCACCTTTAGTTTTGACTATCGCTTGGCAGATACGTGGCATGCGATCAATCAATTTTTTTAAATATTCCTCATCAATATTTTTCCATATGTTTTGGATTGCCTCCCAAAAATCATTTTTACCCCTTGGTGGAGTTTTTCGGACTTCTCGATCTAAATGATCCCATAATAACTCAATTGGGTTACAATCAGGACTCTGCGGTGGCCAACTCATGACCTTAAACAATCCTTCCTCATGTTTTTCATTTAAATATTGCTTAACCACTTTTCATTTAAATATTGCTTAACCACTATAGCAGTGTTTTTAGGATCGTTATCTTGTCGGAACACGAATCGTTCTCCAATTAATTCGGTTCCACAGACTAAAATATGCTCTTTCAAAATCTTTAAATAGACTTCTTTTATCATTTTCCCGTCAATTTTGGCAACTGATCCCACTTCGCTACCACCAAAACAACCCCAAACCATTATATTCCCATCTCCATGCTTAATTGTTTACATAGTACATTACTCCAGCATTCTTTCTCCTACTCGACGACGAACAAATGACCGGCGTTTATTCACAAAAATCTCAAACTTTGATTCGTCTGACCAAAGTACTCGATTCCACTCTTCTACCGTCCAATTCTTGTGTTCTTTGGCCCAGACTAATCTTTTTTGTTTGTGGACGGTTGTAAGACGTGGTTTTTTAACAGCCACACGACCTCTAAGCTCTACCTCAAGAAGTCGTCTTTTTACCGTCGTTGTACTTATTTTTGTGGTATGATGTTCATTAAAATCAGCTGCTAAATCTGGCGCTGTGCGTCTACAATTTTGTAAAGAATTAATTACTGTGTAATTATCCTCTTTTTTCGTAGTAGAACGAGGTCTCCCTACTCGTAAAGATCGCAGAAAGACCCTGTTTCTACTTTTCTTTTAATCGTTTTACGGACACAACTCTCTGAAATGCTGAGGCGTCGACCAATTTCTCGATTAGAAAAGCCTAAATTATGAAGGGTCCGAATTTCTATACGTTTTTCTAAATTTATCTGCCCTCTTTTTGCCATTTTAAACAACGAATCTTATAACAATACTAAAATAAAATAATTAATTTGAAAAAATGAGAAATAAAGTTAAAAAAATTTTCTTACCAAAAATTGATAGTTCAAATCGATTAAATTATTAATTTTCAAAAACTATAGATTTATTAACTTTTTGAAACAGTAAAAAAAAAATATCTTAAAACACACTCAGCTTAAAAGTTTAACTAATAATGAGAATAGACAAAATAAAGAGTTATCTTATTTAAAAACTTATTTATTTTACGATACAAGTGGATATCGCTTAAAAATGTTTCTGTTCAATTTATTTTGTAAATAATAACAAATTTAATATTCTAAGAATATATTTCTTTTAAAAACATCTCATTTAACTATGTTCTCACAGGACTTTATGATGAGACCAATGTAGACAGTCTTAATTAATTTTATTTATGAGTTAAAACGCGTTTGTTTATTTTTGTAAGGTGCGTCCAAACTTACGGACGGTAGTGTATATATATATAGATGTGTGTGTGTGTGTGTGTGTGTGTGTCAAGCTGCGTCACGTGGTGTTGAATAAAAAAAAAGAGTTCAAAATGGTTGTCTTTTTTACATTAACGATCAACTCGCAGTAAAAGCGGTTGATGAAAAATGGTAAAGAAGGTATAAACTGGTTGTTTAGTGTAATTGTATGTCTTTATAAACTAGGCAAAAAGCTGCTTTATTATCTTCATGCTTAATCTAACTATATAATTTGCATTGCAGCTATTTACTCAGTTGTTTATCAAAAAGTAAAGTGAATAATGCATATAATTTATATTCCTCTATAACAGCTCTTGCTTCAAAGAGAGCATGATTGTTTTAATTCAAGTTCAATATAAAAAATTTACTGTAAGTTTTGATAGCTCATAGTATAACTAATATGCAGCATTTGTAATATATTTTCAAATCATTAGCAAGCTACTTTTCGTGGATAAAAACAAGGAAATCTGAGAGAAGGTTTTAGGAGTTAAATCTTGTTAAATTCTGCAATAAAGTTGCTTCCAGATGTGTTGTACATGTACATGTAATTCACCTACATTTATTCACATTTTAGAGACATTAAAATAATGATAATTGAATTAGATGGCGCAGGCAAAACAACTATGGCTACAAGTTTAAAAGGAGGTGATGTGGCTTATTTAAATGCATATATATGTGTGTGTGTGTGTGTGTGTGTGTGTGTGTGTGTGTGTGTGTGTGTGTGTGTGTGTGTGTGTGTGTATATTTATATATTATGATCACTTGTTATTAGTAGCAGTTTATTAAGTTACGCGAAAAAAACAAGCATCACTAATTTTATATATTAGATCTCTTTCATAGAAGGTACTTTTCTTAACGCTTTAGTAAAAGAAAAGCATGAAAAAAATTTGCCCCTAAAGCGTATAATGCTGAATCATCTTTCAAACTCTATTACTTTATTACTATATTCTGATCACTTGTTATTAGTAGCAGAGTTAATTTAGCCTCAAAATGATTTTCTCTAGCGCACTGTAAATTGCTGACTCTTTCTTTGTTTTTTTATGATAAAAACAAAGAGATTATTCATTAACATACTTCAAAGATTGTTTTACTTCAAGTTCAATATGAAGATTCAGCATTTTGTTTATCTACCAAGCGGAAGAAAAGTGAAAAAAAAAATCAGAAAAGAAATCAAGGTCGAACAAAAAGAAACACTGGTATCATCCGGAAAAAATTTAGAGTAGCCAACTCCTGGACGTTATGATTAAAAAATTAAGCCAAAGAAAAAGGGTAAAAGGAAAGAACTGGTTAACTCTCCAGATCCAAATATTCTGGATAGCAACAATTTGATGAAAGCAAAGTTCCTATGCAAACCAAAAAGTAATAGAGTTTGAAAGATGATTCAGCATTAAATGCTTTAGGGGTAAATTTTTTTCATGCTTTTCCTTTACTAAAGCGTTAAGAAAAGTACCTTCTATGAAAGAGACGAAACGAGCAGAAAAAGGTGAGAGACTATTCCCTATAGTTTCAAAAAAAGGAAGGAAGTAAACAAACAGAATAGCTCCGCTATTTATCATCATCATCATCATCATCATCATCATCATCATCATCATCATCATCATCATCATCATCATCATCATCATCATCATCATCATCATCAAACTTTTATATATTTTATATATCTTTGTATATTTATCTTTTATATTTGTTGTATATATCTTGTATATTATTTGTCTATATTTTTTATATACTTAGTATATATTTCGCATGCATTTTGCATGTGTTTTGTATATATTTTACATGTATGTATTTGGTGGAAATAAATGATACCTTGTGTTATTTGCAAATTGTTACTAAAGGTGGTGGTCAATCTTATAGCTTGAAAAAAGTACAATTCTTCGATTTCAGATTCGGGAACTGGAAATAGTGACACGGTCAAATTTTAAACAAATATGGAGGTTGTTGAAGCACACAGACATTTTTTAGCCTAACTTTTAGCGCATGGACGAACGGCGCACTATGCATCGCCAAGCGGAAATAGGATTTGTACATATTGTTTAGTGATTTTTATACTTAAACGACGTCCAGACGAGTTAAAGATAAAATTACATACTTCTTTAAGTCGTCTTATGTTGGGTGGGTGATTTCGGTTTTCATATGGAAAATTACTCTGATTAAAATTCTAGACCGAAGTAAGAACTATACAACTAGCCACGCAAACTAAAAACGTAAAAAATAATTACTCACTCTGTCTCAGTCAATAATGAAAGATGTACACAATGGAAAACAAAAAAATAAGGAATATCAATGACCAGCAACTCAACGCTGCATTCGTACAAAAAATATATTACTTAAATCATTTTAAAAATTATTTTGCAAAATATATACAAAATACATACTAAGCATATACTCACTTTTAATAAAGTATATACAAAAATATACAAACTATATACAAACTTTATACAAAATACTGCATCACTAAAACAAAACAAAAAAAACTCTGAAATGAAAATTCGCGATTTCTAATTTCATCAATTTCAGAAAAAGGAAAAATTGTAGATAAAAAAAAATAAATGTAACTACAGCTAAAATAGCTTACTTCCTTTCAATTTGATTGGCTCTCATTATGAAATTCATGGCCTTTTTTTCTCTCGACTCAAACAAGCCTGATTGTTCTTGAGCACTATTAGTACTTGTGCAAGTAGGCGGAGCTGTTCTGTTTTAAATGTAGGGAAGTGTCTGACTCGTTTTTTTTTCTGCTTTTTTTCTGCTTTTTTTCTGCTTTTTTTCTGCTTTTTTCTGCTTTTTTTCTCCTTGAATTTCTGTTGAATAGTATCGAATGAAATTGTAAATTAAACTTTCTCTTTAAAATCAAAAAATAGTTTACACTAAGATAGTTTACACTAAAATAGTTTACACTACGTTGAGCAGTTCGTAAAGTACAGTACACTGTAAGGGCCTCGGATGAGCAACTTGCAAAAAAGTAGTGTTCGGCACAAATTCAAATAGTTTGATCAAATATGCGTCAAATGTTTGAAATGGCCAAATTCAAATCTTCCTATTTTGAATTTAGATCAAATTCAAATCTTTCCAAGATTTGATGTATATTTGAACGTTATTTAACTTATTTCATTTATTAATTTTAGTTATCTGAATCTATAAATTTTATTCATATTGCAGCATTTGTTACTATTTTTCACACATTACAGCTTCTTTTATTATTTTTAATCCAACCAAGACTTCAAGCACTGGCAAGCTTGAATGGTATCTGCAGAGAGAAGATTTCTTTTGTCAGTAATAAGATTTTTTCCTAATGAGAAGAGCCTTTCTGATGATACAGATGTAGCAGGAATGGCCAGGTAATCTCTGGCCATTCTGGATAGGTTTGGATATTTGTCAGATCGAGATTTCCACCAAAGTAATATGTTGCTATTATTGCCGCCATCTATCTTACTTGTATCATTACAATAGTTTTCAAACTCATTACATGGGTTTGATGAAACACGCGATTTGAACGGGGTATATTTTGAAACGTTTTGAATGCTTGTAGCAGTTGTACCATTGCTTGGGGCATAATTGATTTGATATTCACAATTGACTGTGTCCATAATCTTTGTATACGACTCGCTGTTTGCGCCCTTATCATTTTTGTAATATTCAATACCAAATCTTGGGTCCAGGACAGTGCAGATAGTAAAGCAGTCACTAGTCAAATTATAATATTTTGACATTTTTGCGAGCGCTGCAACTGTAGAGCGGTGTAGATTATCTTCAGGGTTGGTTTTTGTGGTCATCCATTCAGTAATGTGATCCAAAAGAATATTGAAGAGAGGAACCACCAAAGACAATGTGGAATATGAATCACCACTAATGAGCTGGGTAAATTCCTTGAATGGTTCAAGATACAAAACAATTGTTTCAAACCTGTTCCAAACATCTGCTGAAATTGATAGACAACTGTCTGGATTGTTTGCAGTTGAGTCAAAATCGCAAAAATACGCAATGAAACCAACTTTTAATTCCATTGCTCGTTTAAGCATATCAGCTGTTGAGTTCCATCTTGTAGGGACATCAAGTATTGGTTTTAAGGTGCAATTTGATTGCTGGAAACCTTTGAACCTAGAATATGATTGAGGACTGGATCGGATTTTTTTAATTCCTGTTCTAAGTTTTACAAGATCATCTTTCAAAACATCCAAACCTGCTTGCGCGCCCAAATTCAGCACATGAGCAAAACACCGGATATGCTCAAAGGTGGTTTTAATTTCGTACTTGGAATTTAAAATATCCATAAATGAATTATTATTGGAAGCATTATCTAAGGTAATGCCCATTCCTTTGCTTGTAAGACCGAATTCAATCAAAACTGACAAGAATGCATTAGATAAATTTGAACCTGAATGGGAATCAGGCAAGGATTTGAAATCAAGAGTTTTGGCATGTAGGTTCCAGTCTTTGTCAATGTAATGAGCCGTTATGCCCATAAAAGCAATGTTGTTGGGTGATGTCCAGCAGTCAGTGGTGAATGAAACCTTTGAGTCAAGATTCAAAAAAAGGGTCTTTAGCAATTGTTTTTTGGTGTTGTAAGTGTCCATTATCTGGCTTTTTAATTGGCGCGCACTCATGATTGACAAATTTGGTTTCAGTAGAGTGAGTAGTTTACGAAAGTGGCTGGACTCTACCTCATTAAATGATTGATCATTCTTGACAATCCAGCTAACTAAGTATTCATTGAATAGATCTGGAGAATAAACGATTGGTGTCATTATCATGTCATCTAAACGTCGTTGCTTTGGTTCTCTGTCCCCAAGTAATTTGCTTTTGTGTTGAGAATTTAAATGGTTCATTAGATTTGTTGTCCCACCTTTATTGTAAGCATACTTGTTCTTGTGCTTTGGACAATGCTAGCATATGGCCTTGGTTTTGTCATGTTCATCAACTGTGAAATGATCCCATACAATTGATTGTGAACGTTTGGTGGTTTTTGTAACAGAAAAAGATTCGGGTTCTGGATTATCCGACATAATTAGGAATGTAATATATATTTCTGAAATAGATACATTTCAAGGTTGTTTACAAATTGTAAATATACTAATATTAAGTAAACACCTAATGAAAATGATTAAAATAATAATGGTTTAAATAATAAAAATAATATTAATAATAATGATAACAATAATAATAATTATATATAAGTCACTTGTCTTTATAAATACAATAGCTACATAAACAAAGTTAGACAGTTACAAACAGTTAAAACTGATAAAACGTAAAAGTAAACAATGACATATAGCAACTATTATAATGAAAAATAATTAATGAAAATAAGAATAACGAATATTAAAATAAATTTGAATTTGAATACACGACGGAAAATACAAACAATAGACAAACATACAAGACAATATACAAAAACGCACAGAAAATTAATAAAATTAAAAAAAAAAATTCTTTGCTTTCAAGCAAGCCATTATTATATTTTTTTATTATTTTCTTTTTTCGAATGATTGTTTCCTTCAATGAATGTTTTTCGATTCGTTATTGTTTTACTTTTTCCATTTTTATTGTGGTTAAATTGTATTTGCAATTTTTTCTTTTGATTTTTACATATATTTTTTTCTACGTTTTTTCTTTTAATCTTGTACTTTGTTTACATTTCTTTTCTTTTTTTCTTTCTCTATGCTCTTTACTTTTTCTTTAATATTAACAAACTTTAATTAAAAACTCTTTTTTTTTTTTTTTTCCGTTATTGAAAGGCGACCGCCATTCCGGAAACCACTGCAAAGACCCCGGAATAAAGTGATATATATGTTTGCGGGCCTGTAAAATTTGGCGTTTTTTTTTCAAACGCAAAAATTGAGAACAAAGTGAATATTTGAAAATCAAATCCAAATCCTCCAGATATTTGTCAAATCAAATTCAAATCTATCCCCTCAAAGAACAGTTCAAATTCAAATCTTTAAAGGTTTGACGTATATTTGATTTTGCCGAACACTACAAAAAAGGCAACAATTTTTCTTTGCTATGGCTTCATTAAAGATAAATGCTAACAAGTTTAGATATTTAACTAAAGAAATTGAAGTGCAATCAGTTACGCACAAACAAATTTTAACTGTTGGCAAAAGAATCGAAGAGAATTTCGAGAGGAGCAAGGCTGCAAACTTCAAAGATGATTTATTGCAACACGAGAAAAGTTTGTTGGAGAAGATCAGTAAGGATCATCAAGTTCTCATAGAAGAACAAAAAAAGAGACACGACAAAGAAATAGATCGCGTTAAAAAAGAAAGCGTTGAAAATCTTAAAAATGCGCTAAAACACGAAGCTATTCGAGTTGAAAATCTCACCAAAGCAGTTGTTACGGATTTTTTTATGAAAATAATTTCTGACGAGAAAAAGAAGTTTGATAAAGAATTAGTTACCATGACGGAAAAGTTTAAAGCGGAAAAACAAGAAGCAATCGAGGAATGTGTTAAAGTTCAAACCGATGCTGCTAACATGCGATTAAAGAGAGTTCAAGAACGATACGACAACTTGTTAAACCAAGTAAACTACGACTGGAGTGAAATACTTCAAAAAGAGAAATTAAGTACTGAAAGAATGCTATGTGAGCAATTAAGCATCCGAAAAACCGTGGAAGCTTCTTACGAAGAAATACTAAGATCTAAAGTTGACGGTTTGAATGAAAGTTGGGAGAGAAAGATGTTTCAACTAATGGAAACTAATAAAGAATTACAAAGAGAGAATTCTTTGTATAAAAATCAAATCAACGAGTTCAAGAAAAAGTTGAATACTGCGAACAGCTATGTTGATAAAGTTTTAAAAGCGTTTCAATGTTTTGTTGACGTTTGTCCAGGCTTTTGCGAAGGACAAGGGGAGTACGTTTTACAGGACCTTATTCCGCATATTGCTGAAGATTGATAGTTTATTCATCGCCTCTTTTTACCTAATCGAAGAAAGTGTTCAGAATATCAAATGGGTTCTCTTACTTTTCCCTCGAATTTTTAACAGAAAACTATTATCCTTCCGTATTAATTTCCTGTAGTTTATCCAATTTTTTTGGTAACTATTTTATATGATATTGTGCCATTCCCACACGATTAAAAAAAGTGCATCTTGGTTTTTATTATTTTACTGATGGTCAAAAATTAAATCGTGCTTCTCTTGCCTAGAGTCTCCCAAACCCCGATTTAGGGGTTTGGGAGGCTCTAGGAAGAGAGAAGTACTGGGTCCGTTGCAAAAATGTTTAATTGATACCTTTATAAATTTATGAAACTTTATGCCGTGAATATATGAAATAATTTCTTAGAATTGCAACTTTTTAGAAATACTTTAGTGCTTTACAGTGCACGATGGGATATCGCACGGCCAAAAA
Source organism: Hydra viridissima (assembly GCF_058129835.1). NCBI lineage: Eukaryota > Metazoa > Cnidaria > Hydrozoa > Anthoathecata > Hydridae > Hydra > Hydra viridissima. The sequence goes on along the minus strand of NW_028324312.1, from coordinate 8,742,432 downwards.
TCAAGAAAGGGACTTACTATAAATATGTCTGATAGTGGGTTTTGTTACTCACACCCTTAAGAAGATTTTTTCAATTTATGAGATTTTAAATGTGACAGACTTGACGTTAGCAGCTACTTAAAGTTCGGTTTTTTAATACATAATTGATAAAACTTCTTTTAATGGGTTGCAGTAATTATTATTTCTTTATGCTATAGCTCAATTTAACATAGCCATTATATACATCGTTGAAAAGGCTATCAAAAAATTTGTTAAAAAGATAATTGTTACTTCAATTTTTAAGCATTGAAAGCAAATACCAATTGGAAAAGTGCTAAATTTCAATATTTTGATGGAGAATTAAAGAATTGATATAAACTGTGACTTTTCAATATTTTATTTTTTTTTATTCTATAGTGTCAATTAAACGGTAAAAACTTTTGAAAAATTTAAGATTTTTCGAACGAAAAAAAGTGTTTTCAAATAAAAATCTTTTTATCATTCATCACGGAAATAAAAATAAATTTGAAAAACAGTAAACTTTGAGCTTAGCAGATAAAATGTCAAAAACTCTGATAGCATTTATAGAATCAGATTGAATTAACGGCTCAAAAGTTTATATTTAAATTTTGTTAACATTGACGAAAACCGAAAAATCGATGTGGACAAGAATACTGAAAGTGCTGATAATGAACTTTGTCTTGAACTGTGTACAATTTATATTCTTACTGTGCAGTTTGAAGTCCAAGGGAAATTATTCGGATGAGTGATTAATCATCAATTATCAATATGACCTTGTTTTTTTTTTACCCTTTACCTAGAGGTCGTGTCGTTAGTTGATTGTGCTCTTATGGTTGAAAGGTTTGTAAAATTTCTGAAAACGAGAGTTTCTGTGTTTAAAGAATCAAAAGTGAGATACGAGCGTAAAGTAGAAAAGTATTCAATAAAAAAAAAGAATCATTTTTGTTTGGGACTGAATATGAACATCGTTATTAAGAATCCAAAATCGAGCGAGATAAGGACAGCTGGAGATTCTGCTATCAAACTCATTCCGATCGGAATTAGAAAAATCGTAAAACTGGAGAGTTTTTTTGGATCTGACAAAATTAGCGTAAACCCGATGACCCCAAATTTGCTCTACTATCATTACCTTTTTTTCGAATTGCGAATACTTGCAGGCAAAAATATTAGCGGATTCATTCAAAATTAAAAGAGATTATTCAGTTAGTTAATTGTTTCACATTTTGTTTTATTTACATTATGGACAGTTGTGTAAACTTTCAACTTAATGCAACAAGAAGAACAAACTTTGAAAAAAGGAATGTAAGTAAACCTGATATCTTTATCTGAATTATACATAATTATTTTCAATTATGAATTTTTCTTATTTTAGTGTTTGTGTTCAAATATTTGTTTTAATAGTTAATTTTATAATTCAAAATCTTCTGCTCAAACATTTTACCATTTTGACATCTTCTAACTAAATCTAAAACACTTTCAATTTAATTTTAGCCTGTTGTTAAACATGCTGGAAGCTGCTAGAAAGTGAGGAGATGTTATATTCACTTTATGCTCAAACTGCTGTGCGGCTACTTTAGTGCTCAACCTGGAAAGAATCTCTAGTTAACATTCTTCCAACAGGCCATTTTCTATTATCATCCCCGTTCTATTAAAGTGTCAAAAGGACAGTACTGGCAAGTGCAATATTAATATTACCTCATTTGATAAACATTTGAAGCAAGACATATATGAACAAGATGCCAGAGACAAAGATAATATTCATTAATATATGTCTTTCACTTTGGCAACGGCACTTTCACTTTTAGTGTGCCAAAGTGAAAGACATGTCAATAGTTATTCTCTTTGTTTTTATCATGAAGAACAAACAAAGAGTCAGCAAATTACAGTGCGCTAGAGAATCATTTTGAGACTAAATTAACTCTGCTACTAATAACAAGTGATCAGAATATATAAATATATATATACACACACATATATTTAATGTCTCTAAAATGTGAATAAACGTATATGATTTACATGTACATGTACAACACATCTGTAAGCAATTTTATTGCAGTATATAACAAGATTTAGCTCCTAATACCTTCTCTCAGATTTTCGTGTTTTTATCCACAAAAAACAACTTGCTAATGATTTGAAAATATATTACAAATACTGCATATTAGTTGTGCTATGAGCTATTAAAACTAACAGTAAAACTTTTATATTGAACTTGAATTAAAACAATCATACTCTCTTTAAAGCAAGAACTTTTATAGAAGGCTATAAATTATATGCATTATTCACTTAAGGTGGAAAACCCCTCAGAAATATGAAATTTTTGAAAAAAAATATTATTTTCTTGTTTTGTGCAAAATTTATCAGAGATTCACAATCTGAAAACCATTTTTGAAAATTCGCTATAGATCTTCAGTAAAATAGATTTTATTGAACCCTAGTATTTTAAGCGTCCTTAACAACCGCCATAGCAACGGCATTATTTTTTATCTTAACTAAAAAATATTCCAAAATCCTATTTTTTTATATGAAAAGTATATCTTATCAAGTAAATTGTATTTTCCATTGTTCAAAACAACTTTAGTATAAAAACAGTTACTGGAAAGCTCATAAATATATCATAAATCTTCTACAATGGCTAAGGCTTGCAGAGTTAAACAAAGAACGAAAAATAATAAAAGGAAAAAAATATTTAATGTAAAAAAGAACTTAGTTGTAAATAATGTTGATATGGATGTAAATATGGAATCAAATATTGTAGATATGAACATAAATGTTCCTGGAAGTGTTGAAGATGTAAATGTAAATATGGAGAAACCAGTTGATTTTAACTTTATTAATTCTGATGAAATATGTGCTTCTGCTAGAAAAATAAAAAAAATTTCGTCATCAAGACCAAAGTTATCTAGTAATATAACTACTGGATACCGTTTTATAGATTTAGAAATACTAAATTCTGTAGTTTCCACCCTTAGATGTCCAGAATGTATGTCATCTAAGTTGTTTCTCTCTGAAAATGAAAACAAGAGAAAAGGTCTAGCGTCTTCTCTTAATGTTAACTGCTGTGTGTGTGATTATTCAAGAGAATTTTACACCTCAACATTGAATATACAAAAAAGTTTTGATAATAATACCAGGGCTGTTTATGCTATGAGATCATGTGGTCAAGGCTATTCTGGATTCTCAAGATTTATCTCATTAATGGACATGCCTAAACCAATGACTGCTAATAATTATAATAAAATTGTTATTAAACTAACTAATGCAGTAAAATCTGTAGCTGAAGACACTATGATGGATGCTGCTAAAGAACTAAAAGACTTGAAGAGTGATCTTAGTTTAAATTCTATTCCAGACCATGTGCCCAATGTTATTGATGTTGCAGTATCATGTGATGGGACTTGGCAGCGACGAGGATATTCTTCAAACAATGGTGTTGTTTCTGTTATTTCGATGGAAACAGGCAAAGTAATAGATGTTGAAGCTATGAACAAGTTAAGTATACAATTTGGTTTTTTGTTTTTAGGTTTGCATATATGCATATATATTATATTGCATATATGCATATATACGTTTTTGTGTGTGTATATAAACGCCTACCTAACTTGATATATATATATATATATATACAATACATATATATATGTATATATATTACATACTATATTATATACATATTACATATTATTATATATATTACATATTATTATAGATATATTACATACTAGAAAGATTGCTATTTTCTAAAATATGAAAATCTATTTGATGTTACATACTTCAGATTTTAATATGTTTTTCTCAAAATATAGGTATGTAAAGCATGTTTTCATAAAGAACATCTAAAGAAAGAAAACCCATTAGCCTATGAAAAATGGCATGATAGACATAAATGTACTTTTAACTACCAAGGACTACCTGGTGGAATGGAGCCAGAGGGAGCCCGCAGAATATGGAGTAGATCTATTGAAAAACATAATCTACGATATACTGATTTCTATGGTGATGGAGATAGCAAAGGTTATGATGCTGTAAAAAATGTTTATCAAGGTGTTCTTGTAAATAAACTTGAATGTGTTGGACATGTGCAAAAAAGAGTAGGAACACGTTTACGTAATTTAAAAAAAAAAGAAAAAGGTCTTGGTGGTCATGGAAAATTGACCGATGCAACTATTGATCGTCTTCAAAATTTTTATGGCATTGCAATTCGTCAAAACAAAAATAATTTAAATGCTATGAAATCTGCTGTAAGAGCTACACTTTATCATGTTGCTTCATCAAAAAATGAAAATTTACATTTTCCTCACTGTCCAGTAGGTTCAGATAGTTGGTGTCGGTATAATCGTGACAAAGCAAACCATACCTCAACATACAGACCTGGTCCTGGCTTACCAATATCAATTGTTTGGAAACTTAAGCCAATTTATGATGAATTAAGTAGTGACATTCTTTTAAAAAAATGTCTGCATGGCCTTACCCAAAATAACAATGAGTCTTTTAACATGACAATATGGGAGCGTATACCTAAAGGCCATTATGTCTCGCTTACAAATCTTCAATTTGGCACTTTTGATGCAGTTGCCCATTTTAACATTGGTAGACAAGCTAGTGTTTTAGTTTTAGAAAAAATGAATTTAAGACCTGGAAAGCATTTGTTAGAAGGATGTAGGAAAATTAATCAAAAGCGATTATACTTAGCCAGATACAAAAACACAGAACGAGCAAAGAAACGCAGACAAGTAATTCGTGGAAAAAAGAAGAGTCGATATGACAAATCTCTTGAAAAAGAACAAAACCCATATCAAACTGGTGCATTTTAAGATTTAACTTTTTCATTATATATAGATTTGCATATTTATTTACACTATTTTGAAATTTTTTATGTCAGCATTTTTAAAAGCTGTTTTTCTCAGATGAGGAGTTTTTAAGACGCCGGCCAGCATATCTTAATAACTAAAAGTGGTGTTAAGCTAAAATTTTAGATATGAATTTATTTGATTGTTTGCTGTGATTTAAACGCGACAGATTTTTTTAAAAATTTAATCCAGTCCTTAAATAGGTCAACAAAGTCATAAAATTCGGTCAAATTTTTTACATGTACTTCGGTCCAATATATTAGCCTATTAAAAATTATTATGAAAAATATGCTTCGTTCATATCACAGAACTACCTTGTTAGAACAAGTATGCAAAAAAGATTTTGTTAAAGTTGTGTACATCTTTAGATACATTGGCCGGGGTCTTTCAATATTTTGGTGTATTTGGCACCTGCTACAGCTACCATTTTACCCAAAAAAAATTTTTTTTTGTTTTTTTCACTTAATTTTGTTATTTACTTTATGTATATGAAGTTAAATTTATAAAATATTGATATTTACTCAAAAAAAAATTTTCAGGGGTTTTCCACCTTAACGTTTTGGTAAACAGCTGTGCGTAAATGCGTGAATAGCTGGTATGTAAAATAAATAACTGGATTAAATATGAAGATGTTAACTCAACTCTGTGCCAATTTAATCAAGAATACAATTTATACATTCTTTACTATTTTTCATCATTGCTTCTGCCTGCAAGTTGATCATTAATGTAGAAAAGACAACTATTTTGAATCTCTTTTATACTCAATACCACGTGGCGTAGCTTGCTTTTCACTATGACAACGAACAAAACCCGTTTAGTACTTGAAGTCCGTTTAAATATATGATTAACGAGCGCACTACGAAGCTCAAAAAGCAGCCATAAGTATTTTTTTTTTAAATCCACCATTCTTATCAATTTTTTTTTTTTATTATTTATTAGCAAATATATCAAATGATGAGAAAAAAAAATAGTTTTGGGGAGGCTCTCATATCTAGTATTCTTTTCAGACCAAACATTTTTACCAGAGGGTAGAAAGTAAAAAAAGTGTGCGAAAATTTGCGCACTTTTATACTTTTTAGCATTGCAATTTTTTTAATTTAGATGATTTATTCAATTTTTTTTTTTTATCATAAATCCTTATTTGGGCATTCTTTTATCTGTTTCAAAAGCAAAAAGCTTAAAATTTTGAAGCTTTTGTCAAATAAGTAATTAAATAATCAGGTGAAAAAGTAAATTTTCCGATAAATATGATTTTTGAAAATATAATAGCTCAAAAGTTCCACAGAGTTCCACCATCTTCCACCAAAAGTTCCACAGAGTTCGACCACTTTCCATCTAAAATGATTTTCTCATCCTTGGGAATCTTGTCATGGAAACCAAAAAATTATTCAGTCGCCCCAAATTGCCCGAAATGGATTTATGGGCCATAAGTATGAAGACATTTTTTATCATTTTTTACGGTCAGTATAAGTAAGAAAAAAAGAGGTTACATTAAAAGGAAACCTATCCTTGGTGCATCATGCCACCCTCACCTCCTAAGCTTTTGGAGTATGGGTTTCTAATAGTTGAGCATTCGGATCTTCCCATTGGGGCCTATTCTGAGAAGACTAAGGAAGCACAAAATAAGGCCAAATACAAATAAGGCCCTAAGAAATTCATAAAAATAGGCCAAAAAATAAGGCCATAAGAAATGCAAGACTTAATCACATATGCAAAATATCTATAATTAATGTGATGCGGAACCAATTCCATTATCTACCTATAAAGAGCAATCCTGTATCTCTTCCATTGCTTTCACATACAGGACCACAACTTTAAAACTGAATTTACCCATTTTTTAAGTTTGTTATTGAATTGGTACAACAGTTTGATAAAAATGTTCATTACTTTACAAAACATGTCCTTTTTTGTCCCTCTTTCTGTCACTTATGTCCAGCTGCAATCCAAATGAAGAATTGGGTCTTTGATCTAAGCAGACCTCTAAACTATTTCGCTTTGAGTTTAAACAAAGTTGGGAAAGTAGATGTAGAGTATCCAGCAGCCTTAAAGATCCGCAAAACCTGCTTAAAGCCATGGTTACTTACAACTATCGGCATATGGTAATGAAACTTGTTTTACTTTGAAATAAAAATACTTAGTATTTTTAATTCGAAGTAAAACAAGTTTCTCTAGTAAAAGAGTGTTTTAACGCGCAAACCATATGAAATACGCGCAAACCATATGACCATGTAAAGTTGATATCTACCCCCAAAAAGAAGGGGGGGGATACAATCATTGTAACTTTTTGTAAAAAATTCTTATTTCACACCAATAAGTGAATCAAAAAATTTAAAGTTTGCCTCATCTCTGGAAGCTACCTATCTCGATCACCAAGAACATGCCACTAACAGCAATTTTCGTAGTAATGTAAAACAAGAACCGTTCGTTTTTTAAGTTACCGCACATCATTAGAAAGATTTAATAGATACTCTTTGATAAGACGTCTTATTGTTTGATGCGTTACTATAAAGGCTGTCAAACGTTATATAAATTTATCACTTTGTGAAGTTTTGTAATCGAGCGACAATCACTGTTTTAAGATAAAAGCCATAAACTCTCTTCACTTTATGTCATGCTCACCAGAAGAAAGCAGCAAAGAAGAAAGCAGCAACTTTAAATCGTGAATTTAAATTGGCAAATTGTGAACAACGTCTCTAGCATATAATCACTTTGTGACGTTTAACTCAATTTAAGAGCATTGATGATGTAAATTTGACGGTTTCGTTTCGTGACCCTTAATGAAACGTTGTAATGTAGCGTTAAATGTAAACGTAAACGTTTTAATGTTACATATTGATTTTTTTAAAAAGAATCATTTAACTAAAAAAAAATTTGAGAATTTTAGATTTATCTAGGAACAAATTGTTAGAACAAAAATATTGTTAAAATACATTCATGATATTAATTTAGATCAACTTTTTAAAATAATTTAAAATTGATAATTTTTTAAAAAATATAATTTTTTTAAAATAATCGATGCACAAATATGACACCTGCAAAACGCAAGCTTTTGCTATTCGAAGTTTGTTCCTAAATGAGTAGAAGTTTTTACGAGAATGCATTATTTATATCCATGGTGGATGCAGAATACTTAAAAATAAATAGTTTATTTAAAACAATTCATATTATAAAATTGCCACTTTTAAGTAATTTGCAATAGAAAGCATGATCAAGTATAAGTTAAAATATGCAAAAAAGCCAGGCCCGGATTTATTGCTTTTCTTATTCTTTTCCCAGATCTCTTCTTTTTTTTCCTTTTTTTTTTTTTTGGAAATTTCTGATAAGAAGTTTTTAAATTCATGCCTCAATCATCAAGAGCTCAGACAAGATGTACTCGTATATCGCATACACATTCAGGATATTTTTATGTTCTACTAAATTTTTCTTTTCCTCATTCTAATTATCAAGCCTTTGATAGTTACCGTTAATTATACCGTTAATTATACCGTTAGTTATACCGTTAATTATACCGTTAATTATATAGTGTAATTATTATAGTGGATTTTAGAGTTAAAGTTTTTTGGGCGCAAGATTTATTTTAGTAAACTTGTTGTTACAAAAATTATTTCCAAGTAGAATATTTAAATACATTTATATATATATACACAAATTTGTATCAAAAATGAATTTGAAAAAAACCTATTACTAAACTTATGCAATACAACCAAAAGACTCCGGTGTTAAGAAAATTTTAGCTGACGCTGGAGAAATCGGAAGACGTCTCACTTTTTAAGGAAAATTTAGCACACATGGAATAGGAGTAACCAAATCCAGCCTATAAACTATAATCTTTTGGGAAACATTTTACGTGAAAATTTCAAGGCTTTAAATGAAACTAAAACAAAAAGTACCGTTCCTCCAACAATACAAAAATAAAGCAGTGATTTTCCAAATATTTTAGTTGCAAAAGTGGTTTTTGACAAAGGGCTGCTTTCATATGGTGGGTATAGTTTCCAATCCAAATAAGTTCTTGGTTTGCAAACATCTGGATCGAGTCCGGAATGCAACCCACTTTGTGCAAGACGCATACACACTTGACAAAACAAAGGGTATTTAGGTTTCCACCAGCGGCCGATAGTTGTATTACTGATATCTCCAATACCTGTTGTCTTCCATAATAAGTATTTATTATACGCGGTTTCGTTTTTGCTCAGAAAGTTTAAATATTCTGCAAGTTCTCTTGGTGAATTAAAATCAGAAAGTTTTATAATGGAGTTTTTAAGATTTCCGGGCAAAAATTCATCAATTTTATTTGTACCCATGTATACAGGCACTGATCCCGTATCCAAAGCGTGGTATAAACGATCATCAACAAAATAGTCACAATCTTGATTCATGAAGACCAAAGAAAACTTATAAAACCTGGTCAGTACAAGTTTATAATCTTTAAAAACATACTTTCCGTTCACTTGACCGTATAAGCCGATTAGCCCGTCTCTATTTTTTAAGCATGAGCCGTATGAATGCACCTCTGTATACTGCATTAGCTGTCGCATGTATTCAGTTCGAACTACTTCGCACTTTGAAAAAACAGCTAAAACGTTTCCAAGTCTTTGTTTAAAGGGAATTGCCTCAGCTAGCGTAGGCATCGGATAAATTGGCGAAGGAAAATCTGAATCGAGTCTATACGAAATGAGAAGATTAAACTTGCTCATGATCCGCGGGTCACTTATTGCTGGTGTATAGACGGGGTTTTCATTATTCTGAAGAATCCACGGAGCAAGATATTCAAAAGGCGGAAAGTCCCAAACATCCGTGAGTCGGGAATGAACGACAAAAGCATCTGCTTCTTTTGCACGCTCTCGATTGTTTGTTAGCTCACATTTCACTGGACAGTTTTCCCCGACGTAAGTATATGGCCAAACATGTTTATCTTTTTCGTATTCTTTTTTTGTCTGCAGCCTCGCAACATGACCGCGTATTTTTGACCAATACAGTATGACGTATTTCTTTTTTAAATTTGCTGTTTTATTATCCCAAGTTTCCGGATTAAAAGGATTTCCTAAACTTGATACCTTCTTTTTTTGAAACAAGTTTTTTAAGTGCGAGTTAGAAATAATTTGGGAGGTTTTTACGCGACTCGTTTTATTAGAAACCACATTGAAGGTGCTCAGATCTCTGTGTACCATCAAAGCTCCACTAAAAACTGCAGCAAATAAACACACGATTAAGAGTACAACAGAGGTAATCAATTTCTTTTGTTTTTGATAAGAAAGCATGCTCGAGCAAACGCGGCTTTTTTTTTGATAAGAAAGCATGCTCGAGCAAACGCGACTTACTTTCTGGGGAGAAAGAACAGTTTTGTTTATTTGAAAACACGTGTAACTTTTCTGACAGATCCCCATCAGTTTAAATTTAAGCAAAAAATGCGAATAATTATCGAAGTTCTTTTTAATCTCAAAAAATCCCAAATCTGTTTTCAAATCGGCTTTTTTTTTATTTACTTTGCTATTTTGTTGATTTGCCAGTTGAAAATTTTTCTTTACATTCATATCCTATGCAAGTTATTTGTAAATGTTCCATTAAACAATGTTTTCAGTTGCTTTGTCATAATCTGTAACAGGTTAACATCAGGATCCTCGTAAACTTTGCATATCTTTTGTTGTTTTTTTTTTGTTCCAAGCTGCGTCAAAAAAGAAGAAAACTTCCAGCAAACACATGAAAGCAGATAAACATAAGAAGAGATTTAAGAAATATTACAAAGTCTTTAATATTTAGAAATTGATGTTGCTCAAAAAACAACTATTACAAAGCTTTAATCTTACTGAACATATTTTAACAAATAAGAAAATTCTTACCCTTGCAGCAACTTCGAGCGACGATTTGCGGAATGAAATTCTACTATTTTTATTATTCTCACGTTGAGCTGCGGCTCTTGAGAAAAACCCTGGCAAACTATGCAGCACATGGTATGCTTCACTGGCCTACTAATAAACTAGTAGGAATTCCAGTGAAAATTTCTTTCAAATCCCAGACTTTTTCAAACCTTACATTAAAAAAATTTCTTTATTTCTATGTAAATTTATTTTTATTTATAAATGTTTTTGGTAAATTAAATTTTTTGTGATATGGCAAGGTCGATAAAAACACCAATTTTTTACAGCTAAAATTTATTTATTGCAATAAATATAATATTATAATAATATTACAAAAAAAGATTATATAATTGAAATATTTACATTTTTAGATAAACTACTTACATCGTTTTCTAAAGTATTTTTGTTTTAGAAAAAACATTAAATTAAATAAGATATTTATGTTAAATTTTGAGATATTTACTTTAAATTTTGAGACACTCACAATAGATGAGGGTAATAGACTATGCCAAATCTTTTTTTTTATTTTCTGAAAACTTAAAAACAACATACATACACTAAATAAGGAGGTAAATAATGTTTATCGTTTAAATATAAAATCACATTGCATGATGTTAAGGAGGTTATTCAAACAGTAGATGTAATTCTTATATATATATACAGTAATTAAATCACCTAAACATTAAATGTTAGCGCGTTGATGCTTAGATTGTATAATACTAACATCGTACATATACAAGTAAGAGTTATAGATCGATTATTACGCTGAGGGAGGGGGGGGGGAGAATGAGTTGAATACAATGGTGATATAGATGGTATAAAATTATTTTTTGACCATGTTTTTTATTATGATTTAGTATGAAATCTAATCCTCGACACTATGGGCGGGTCGATCGAAATTTTTCGATTTCGATCAAAGGATTTCGACTTATGGATTCACACCGTTGAAGTTTTTAAAAGATTGATATTCCAAAAAATGCACTTGACAATGAATTAGGATTCAATTACTGATGATCCAGTTACTGAAATATAATCAGTATGACAGTGTATAGATTTTTTTATCAGTTTTTCTTTCCATAGATGATTGAACCGAATCCACCTTCAATTAAGAATGTTCTCTCAGTAAATAATTTGATCTCAACTAATAATGAGGTTATTAGTTGAGATCGAATCATAATTATTATTTTTCTTATATAATAATTATTAAATTATTATAGTTATTATATAATTATTATTACATTACAAGCGTTTCACTTGTATACATAATGAGAATTTAAATGTAATGTTTTCTAAACACAAACGCGATATAAATATCATACAAAAATTTAGATGTGTTATCATCCGACTGACGGTATAAAAGGGATATATAATCATAAAATTTTGTTTCATAATTTATGCAAGGTCCTAGAAAGGGTTGGTGTTATTTCTTTTTGAAATTAGCCTTAAAGTTATAGTTTTGGCTGCGATGTATGCTAAAGGAACAATCGGCCATCACTACTTTGAAGATAATTTTTTTTTTTAATTTTTTTTTATTTTTAGTTTACAATTATTAATCGTAATATAACAATATAACAATATATAAACTTGGTATCTAAAAGAAGATTCAAAAGATCTTGTCGCCAGAACCATATAAAATATATCAAACGTGTATATATAATAAAATAAAAATACAATTGATTTAATAACTAGTAACAAGTCTGAGCACTAACTGTGAATAGCGATACTGAAAGTTGGTTTCAAATTTTTAGCTCCATCTTTACAGCAGTTTCATGGCTTCAATGCAAGAACATGGTTTTAAAAAGATGGCGCTACTTGTTTCAAATATTAAAGTTGTTTTTAATAAAAGCTGATTTCGCGAAGTGGTGACGTTAATTAATTTGTAAAGGGATTTTTTAATCAGAGGGTGTATGAAAATAATGAGACACCGATGATGTTGGACGTTCTGGACATCCAAATGAGGCAGTTAATCCTGAAAGCATCAAAAAAGGCCTAAAAGTCTTTACGGGTGCAAGTGCAAAGTGAAGTTACAAGAATTAGCTGACACCCTAAACTTATCAACATGCAACAAAATATTAGGCAATTTTTGAAAATATTATATTAAGTGATTGATAAACCTTTTTTAGAAAAAAAGAAAAGTTTGTTTTTGTTCTTAATTGTTTTTAATTATTTTTATTAAATATTTGTTTTATAACATTGAGCATTGAATTTTCTTGACTTTTTCAAATATACGATCAAATTAACCATTTCTGTATTTATTATTTTTTTCCAGTAAATTTCCGCCTACTTTAAACAAAATTGTTTACAACATTTAGAAAAATTGAAAAAAACTTCTTAATTTTTTTAAGAATATGATTTTTAACAATAAAGTTTACAAAAGTATAAAAATTAATATCAGTTAACATCAATTGCTGTGAATAAAAAGCATTTTTCAAAATGTTTAGATAGTGTATTTATCATTTTTTCCACCACTGTAATTTATGTCAACTACCTTTAACGTGTGATTAACAGCAACTATTATATTGGGTAATTACAGCATCAGACGGCTAAAATCATCAGAGACCATGTTTGGTGAAAAAAAATTATTTGAGCAACAGCCTCAACAACAATTAACAAACAATGGTAAAAATGCACGAATTAGGTTTGTATAATCCAGAGTCTCAGCTTTTATAGTTATATATTTAGATCCTCAGCAGTCATCCGACCGTTAGCAGTTAGGGGTTGTCCATATTTTGCGTTAAGCAATTTTTGACCATTTCTGACTTCTCCCTCCCTCCTTTCCTTGTAACATGCCTTGGCATTTTTTCCGACCCCCCCCCCCCCCCTAAAAGAATGGCACAAATTTTTTACTCTCAACCCCATCAAATTTCCGTTTAAACATACATTTAACGTTAAAGTTTTAATTTGTTGGCTGAACTTAGTATGTAAACAGCATTAAACATAATATTTTCTCTTATTGGTATATATTGACAATTCTCAGTGTATCTCTAGCCCGATTCTCTTAGTTCTAGCCAAGTGTCAATAATCGTTTTAATAATGACTTATCTTAATGTGTTTCTAGCCTAGTGACTTCTGCCTTAAATATAGAAAACATTTAACTTTTTTTTACGGTACCTCCTCAGTCCAACCAAGTTGTTCCCCATTTTCTTCAATCAAACAGATTGCCATAAACTCAGACTCACAATGCAACACTAAGCGAACACATTAGATACAAAAGACATGCATCAGTTCTTGCAACAGTGATTCAGAAGAGGAGATTGCTCATATGGGCAGAAGAAGTCATTGGATAGGACCTTATATACTACTGTCAGGAGTGAGACAATATCATCAAACTTTACAGCTTGTCCAACAAAAAGAGATGGGATAGTTTTGAGAGAGGCATCAGTGTTGGTAAAAAACGATCACAGTAATGACAGTGATGTAGGATCCTCTCGGTTTACAGCATCCCCAATTTTAACACTTTACGATTAGAAGAAATACTGACTTGTTCGCACGTGATATGCACACCATTTGCTGCCCTTGTTTTCTAAAAAACTACAGAAAGTTTCCAACTTCTCTGAGTCTGCATATTCTGCAACAACAGGAAACTTGTTGATTGACACATTTGTTTAATTGACAAATTTGTTGATTGACACATTTGTTTGATTGACACATTTGTTGATTGACACATTTGTTTGATTGACACATTTGTTTGATTGACACATTTTGACCAAACTTCAGACAGTTTTTTACTCTAACGCTTAAAATTTCTTTTTCTAGATCACCATCTGTTGTCACATCAGCTTTGTTGAGATGACTTCCATATTGTTCGTGAGGAAGGATGGCTCCATAAAGTTGACGACTTAAAGGTGTCCATTCTTCTTTCAACCAAATTAAATATACTTGTTTCAGGTACATTTGCAGCCAAAAATAAATTATCATGCTTCAGGAAATGATGAATTACTACCACAATTAACTTTTTAAAATCAAAGATTTACGTAGGTTAGACATTTAAATATGGCATATGTTTACATTTCATTGAGAGAACCTACTGACCACCATCTACAATCACAATGACAATTAGTTTAACAAATGCACTTTTTTTTTAGCAAGTTCTCTTAAGTTTAACTAAGAAACTTATTAAAATTTAGGCCGTACAATCACTTGAAACTCCGTATTTACAAGCAAAGGTGCCTGCTTGTTTTTAGCCATCAGACCAATCGGCACCTGAAACAATCCATTTAAAGATGAAAAGATATCTTTTCTCGTTTTATAAAAATAATTATATATAAAAATTTTTTTAACACCCTGGGCTTGTCATTCTGACGAAGGAAAAAATCTTCATTTGGACCTTGGAGTAATACAATCTCTTTAAGACGTGGTATGGCTTCTGCACAAAATTTTCCATTAATATCCCATGAATGGGATATTAATGGAAAATTTTTTACAGAAGCCATACCACGTCTTAAAGAGATTGAATCTCGTTTTGTGATCGAATCAATCAAATTAGGACAGTTTTTATAAGTCTTTTGACTTCAAGCGCTGTACTGTTTTTAGGATTTAAACGAAGATATGTTCCACTTCATGTTATTTGATAACTGGGCAATAAAGCAATAAAGAAGAATAATAAATAGGAAAAGTAAAACTAATAAAGAATAATAAATATATGTATAAAACCAATATATGGAAAGTCATTTTGGAATTTTGAGTAAATCGTCAGTTAGCATTTTGCGTATTAGAAATAATAACGACTGTATGTTCTTCAAGTGCAAATGTAGGATTTCGTGTTGGGGGGGGGGGGGCACAAATGTAGGAGTTAGTGTTAGGGGGGGCACAAATGTGGCAGGATTTGAGAGAAGGGGTGCGCGCTAATCAATGTAACAAATCACCAAATTGCTGGCATTGGTAGCAACCAAAAAAATGTATTTTAAACGCTCCATTTTGGCCGATACCCTGAAGTTATAGTTACAGTTAGCGTATTCGTAAACACACCTATGGTAGGACTAGACCTTCGATATATAAAACTATATGATTTAAAACTATTGTATTTTTATATTAACTTTTGCAACTCTTGCAACTTTTTGGTCACTTAACTTTTTTGTACTTCTGATTTTTGTAATTTTTTTTTGTAATTCTGATTTTTTGTCTTCTTTTTTCATAAAGAACAATAACACAAACAGATTTTTGTAAATTAGGTTTATCCTCTTCAGTTCATGGAAGACCGCTATTTACTATGAGACGGAGAGTCTTTCTAGTTGAGAGCACTTAATCACATAGCTATTTTAAGGGTTTCCTCTGGCTACTTTGGAGTTTCCAGTTTCTCATCACCTTTTTTTTTTTTTTTTTTAAGATCTTTTTCCATTTCAACTTTTCTCCTCTGTTTTCCGGAAGTTTAAATTCTTGGGTATTATTGGGTTAATGAGACATTAACTGTCCGCATGGTCCGCACTCTTTTCTCTTCATCAAGTTTCCAACCAATCTATAAAGTCTCCGTCTATAAAGTTATTTTCTAGTTTCAATGAGTTTTAAGCTTTTTTTTTCTAGCAGTACAAATTGTAAATTAAATTCTCAGTCCCTGATGTGGTCACTTAAGATTTTTCAGCTACTAAATAAACTTTAATAGGCGCTATATTGGATAGAGCATTCAATTAACACTATTTAACAAGGTTTACTTTGGCCTCTTTGGCATCTTGTTTTTTCTTGTTCATTTACTGGCTTGTAGTTTTTTTGGAGCTAAAGTTCAGTAGTTAAAATTTGACAAAAGATTTTGAGTAAAGTTGGGATAATGCAAGCTTACAGATTCTCCTTAAAACTCAAATCTAAGATTTCAGATCTAAGAAGATCTTCTGTAATCTGTACTGCCTTTTGCATTCCTTGAATGGAACTTTAAAAATAGAAGATAACTAAAAAATTACTCCGCCAAACTGTTACCAATTTTTAATTGTACAAGAGAAGGCTTTAATTTTTTTTGTTTTAAAAAAATTAAAATTTTTTTTTTTATTTTTCTTTAATTTTAATTTGTTGAGAATATAGATAAACACAAGATATTGCTGCCCACCCCAAACCCCTATCTTTTACCTCTCAAATGTTTTATTATTCTTTGAATTATTTCAAGCACTTGATACTGCGAAATGTTTGATAATAGTTCAAAAGTGTTTACATAACTTTTCGTTTATTTTCTCATGATGACGTATTATCGTATCATAAGATTTAGCCTTACGCCTCTGCATAACTCGAGAATTATTTCTCAGCAGAAAAACGTTTCAAAATAAATTAAATAATTCATAATTGAACTAAATTGTAAAGAACTAAATTGATGTTTCATTTGAAAAGATATTGAATAAAGACGTTTTGATAAGTGTTGTGACAAAACGCCTTGATGAATGAACTTATAGTTGATGTTAGGTGACTGTGAATATATTGGGAACAAGGAATCCAACAAGTAGCTAAGAACTAAGTCAGGAACGTGCTGTTGACAACCAATAAACTGAGTTTTGTCTAGACCCTTTTTGTCTAAACTATCTCTGGAGTCTGGCAACAACACCAATTTTGTGACTGAGTTTTGAAGAACAGTTGATGCTTTCCTTCTTTTCCAGATTTTATTGTTTGATTTTCTTCCGAGGAGAAGACTCTTCTGCAACATCTGAATTTGTGTTGCTCTTGTCTTCAGTATTAGTACCATTACTGAGCTCTTGCACTTGGTTTGTTGACGGTTCTGATAGGCTTCTTTTCTGTTTTAAAGGAAGGTATCGTTGACATGCAAGCCACTTTCTCAGTAGTGTATCCCTCCTGATTCAATTTGTTTTTTGTAAAGTTCTTTGTCTTCACTGCAAAGTCAGTTTTCAATTGATTTTGTAATGTGAAAAAAGATGAGGTAGATTTTTTTTTTAATTCTTCATTTGGTCGCTTTCTATGTTTTTCAAACATTTTTATGAACTTGTCTAAGCTAAACTTGACAAGTTTGTCAAACAATAACTTGTTGCTTAAAAAGAAAAGGAAAGGTCAGCTTTTTCCGAAGCTTCAGCAACTCCTTAGAAATCTACTTTATTTTGTCAGCTCGTCCTTTGAGTTCATCGGACAGTCCCAAAAACCTATCGACAATGTCTCTTTTTAGGGCATTCTCCACATACTCTCATGAATGTCCTTTTTAATTTCTGACATTATGGGAAGGCGTTTAGTAGTTGTTGTTAAACTGTACGTCCATTTTTTTTCTAGCTGATTCTACTGCTCATTTTGATTGCTTAACACCAAGAGACATATTTATTTAAATCTAAAAATGAGAATTAAATGAAAAGTATTACGTAATAGTAGGTTTCATGTACCAAATGATTTGGCTGAGGGAGATTTTTACACGACTAAAGTGAAATAACCAAAATGCTGGCAAAAGCTCATCAAAGGAAACATTGGGGAAACTAATATTTTGAAAAAGTTAAAAAGCCATAATGCTTTTAATACAAACGGTGCATCATCATCAACGGGGTTCGTTGCCATTGATTTTTCTATATTTATTTAGCATCCATTGATGAGTACTGAATGATTCATATAGTATCGTATAGTTCGTATAGTTCACTTTGTAGTTCACCGTATAGCCCACCATATAGGAAGTTGGTTGAAAATACAAAAACAAAAATTAAATGCAGAACAAAAAAACTCTGTAAGAGCAAAAACTTCTGTAACTCTTCTTGTTAAGACAGTAATGATCAAACTCTCTAAGTAAAATGAGAAATACCCTACATTTAATTTAAAGCACTTTTTACTGACGTAAGTATGGCGTATGAAGTTATTTAGTGCTAATTTTGTATTATTCTGTACGATTTTTATTAGTAGAAAAAAGCTTTTATTAAAATAAAATCTCCGAAATATCGGGAGGGGGGAGTGTTCCCCATTACCCCAATACGTAAGCGTTTATGCCTTTCGTATTTCCCATTTCAACATTTCTGAAATTGGTTTTTTATATGTTTAAGTTTTTTCCTTCGGGTTTTCATAGTTTTAATTATAAGCTACGTTTCATTAAGCATGTAAAATTTGTGCAGAAAAACAGGGCAGCGTAACAGGGTAGCGTAAACAAAAAAACTGTTTTGTAACTTTTAAACTGCCACTTTGACAGTTTGACCTGTAATTTACTATAAAAACCTGTCTACAAGTTCTCTTAAGTTGTAAACATTGACCGAAATGTCAACTTCTTGTAAACATTTATTTTATTCGTGGCGACAAATACTAATTACATATTTTGATACTTTTTACTAAAAATAGTACTATATAAGCACACGTAATCATTACACCCAGTAACCTGGATGATATAAGCATTTGCAATCATAACACCCGGAAACCTGGGTAATATAAGCTTACCTAATAATAACACCCGACAACCTGGCTAATATAAGCATAATAGATGTTCACATGAAATGGGTGAAGAAGGCAAAAAATGTTTCTGATGTATAGAATCCACCTTGAATTTAAAATCTCTATTTAAACTCTGAGTTCAAAAGTATTGTGCTCAACATTTATTGTAAAGTATTATTTTCCTTTGAGGCGCTCACGATGCATTCCGATCAACTCTATTTGATAACCCACTTAAAAAAGAATTTCGCTTTAACTAAGGCCGCTTGCGATTTGGAGCATGTAGGACAAATGCTCCTCTCTTCTCTTTGGGTTGGGATACTGCGGATGAATGCTAACCAAGCTGGCATATCTACTTTCCACGTATGGAAATAGCTCTTTTTCTAGGAAAATGTTGGATTAGTTATTACTGGTTTTTTATCATTCTACAAGATTTTCATTGGTGAAAAATAGCTTTATGTAAAGAAAATAATTCTCCGAAAAACTTGGCGAGTTTTTTACACAACCCCCAAAGGTCCCTAGTAGGCAATCGCTTGCACCTTCACATTTTGCTTTCCAATTTCTCTGATTTAACTGGTTATTTTTTATTTAAGAAGATTTTTCCTTTGGGTGCTCATAGTTTTAATTAAGAGCCACGTTTCATGAAGCATGTTAACCTGTACATTGAATTGCAAGTGTTAAACACAGTTACGTGGTTTAGTATTTCAACCCCGGTGAAAAATGAAAAAAAGCCGTCAACCAAAACAAAAAACTCAAAATTCTTTTAGATTAATTTAAAAAGCATCAAATTCCTCTAGGGAATTGATGTTTTCTTTTTAATATTGATTTTTTCGTCCATAACATTCCGCCCATAACATTGAGTGCAACTGAGCTATTTTTGTTAGTTTTCTTTTTCTTTTTTTTTCTTCTATTTATTGGAGAAAGATTAATAAAGGTATAAAAACTAAATTCCGTTTTTTTTCCCCAACAACTGTACTTCAGAGCAACTCGGAGAATACATCGTTTATAGATAAATGTGGCATTTATCTGCTCTGTCCAAGACACGACAGAACAGAGAAGCGCTTTATTTACATACAGCAATTGTTTTGTTTTGTTTTTTTTGTTTTTTTTTTCTAGAAGTACCCCACTTTAATATTGTACAAATTGTTAACCATTTTCAGTTTTCATGGATTAACTACAATCAATATTAGGATGTGACTTCGTCCACGTCTAAACAGACATTTTTCCATTTGCACTTTTAAACTCGGCCTCTAATATAAATAGTAAAAAAATATTTCATCAAAAAATGTTAACACATCCTGAGTGTGAACTGGTAGATGTTGGAAACATGTTAGGGACTTTGAGTTTTAAAATCAGAAAATGGTTGTTTTCAATTTGTTTAACATAAAAATGACGGACGTGTTAAACTTACACTTTTTAGTTAAATTTGTTTATTATCTTATTTTCAGTTATATTCATTAACCTCGCGTAAATTTAAACGGAAAACCATCCTTTGACAAAAAACAAAAATACAACAAAACGTAACTGAAAGGAGTCATAGAACATACGACACGTTTCCCGCCATTGTAAATTTTATTTTCAAACCGAATCTGAATGACGCAGTTTTATGACGAAAAATTGCATAATAAAAAGGAACGCAGTTTCGCTATCTCTTTTTTATATAGAAAAATTAATCATCAAGAGTGAATTTGGGAGAACAAGTAAGATTCATATTTGAAGTTTTTTTATAACTATTTCAAGATCGTTTTTAATAAATAGTGAAAAAGAAGGATTTCTTTTAGAGCTTATTTTAAAATGTGGTGAAAATTGTTCATAATAGTTCTATGAAAATGGAGATTATTACAACATAGTCCCACTCGTGTAATTCTATAAAATTAAGCTAATATTCGGATTGTTCTATGATTTTTCAAACAATATTAATGTCGGATCGTGATAGAGTAATTAAATTTTGTGAGCTTATTCAGACAACCATTATATCTAGAAAGTCTTTGAAAATTCTCGGATTCCTATTTTAGTTTAATTTTTTTATTTTATTTTTTAGTCAAAAAATTTAGAACCTCTAAAAAAAAAAAAAAAAAAAAGTGTTGACTTTTGAATGAAATTACAGCTTTTGAAGACAGAATCAATTTAAGGACCAGTACATAAAATTGTAATTTCTATAAAAAATAATAATAATAAAAAAAAATAGAGAGAGAGATAGAAAGAAAGAAAATAAGAGATACAAATTTCTTAACTTTTATAGGAAGTGATTTATAAAGTTGAGACTTTGAATGTTTAATGAAGATATTTTTTATTTTTTTTTATTTTTTTATTTTCGCAGCTGTTTAAATAACTTTTTGGGTTTCTCATTAAGTTTCTAAAAAGAAAGGACCTAAAATCTTAATAAAAAAGAAGACCAAACTGTGGATAAAATGTTTAGAAAATACGAAACATACTTTAAATTATAAGAACAAAAAAGATTTTTTTTTTTTTTTTTTAAACTTTCAGTTTTTTCTGGTCTGTAAGTTTTATCAAATAAATTTACACAGGGTCTGTATTTCCTGATGAATAATCAAGTTTAGGGTTACCTCTATTCACTCTGAACTTCTCAAATATTATTGGTAGCTAGAATTAATATCTTTAATTAAACACCCGTTTGCCATTTATCTTCTATTTATCAAAGTTTTCGCTATTTACCTATAGTGTAAATCATTTAAATCTTAAACTTTCTTACACGAGTAAGAGTTTTGATTATTTTTTTAATAAAACTTTAGCTTTAATTGCAGTATATCTCTCTCTTCTTTTTTTTTTATATCAGTGAAAACGGTTCAAAGAATTCTATTAGGGGGTAAATTTTTTTTGTAGAAATTTCTTGAAGTTGAAATTGATTTTCATCAATTGAAGAGAAGAACGTTTTTTAAGAAAGTTTTTCTCCTTGAATTATTTTACATTTTCCTTTGTCTAATATTTTTTTATTTATTTTTTTTTATTTTATTTTTTAATCCCCCCGATTATCCGGTCTGCATGCTTGTTAATCCGCTTATCTTTATGTCAATAATATAATAGTTTTCTTTTTCTCTCGTTTACGGTTTTCCCATTTGAAAATTAATTCTTGTAAAACCTATAAAAGAAAGGAATGTACTAAATTATTTCTTTATGTTTGAGGGTGTTAAGGTGGTTTACGGTCCGCACGCACTTACGTGTTCTTCGCGTCTGGTGGTTTGATAAAAGTACAAAAAACTATCATTTAAAAAAAAACTTAGGAAACATAAGCCAGGTAAGCTATTTAAATTTAGCCAGGTAAATAAAGCCAGGTAAGCTATTTAAATTTTTCTTTTGATTTAAAAGTAATTAAAGCAAACTAAGCAGCAACAATGTTTTCTCTCAAATATAATTTAACATTTAAATCCAATTTGCCGAGATGGATGCGAATTAAAAACATTTCGTTTTAAGGAAAGAACATAGTTAAAGCTTTTAGAAAAAAAATGATAATAAAAAAGCCAATAGAGCGTTTTGCTACATTACTAATGAACAATGCTGGTTAAAAAATTTTTTTTTTCTTACTGCGATAAAAGCACGCTTGTTGCAGCCATGTTTGTATGAACTAGAAATCACAGTTTTTCTCATAAATGATTCACCCATCATTCACAGCGTAAGTTAATTTTTTTTTCGAATTGCAAGCAAAACGTTATGGACTTATATTTCCGAACTCACGTTTGTCGCGACAAATTTACTACACTTATACACAATTGGCATTTATAAATAGTGTTTAACTATGTTTGTGTGCCCACGACATTTATCATTTACGTAAATAATAATGCGTCTCATCAAAAAAGAAACGACTAAGTTATAAATATTTAAAAATATTTTTGTATGGTTTTAAATGTAAACTGTAGAGATCTGGAAATAAAAATGGGGTAATGAATAAGACTAGGGAATTCTAAATATAAATGTTTACAATTAAACCTATTATTCATCGCGTATTAAAAAATAGCTTTGAAAATACTTTTCTCATTAGTAACATTAACTAACATTCTTTGAGTTATTTGAAAAAGAAGGTCCGTCCAGGATGAAAACTTATTTGAGTTATTTGTAAAAGAGGGTCCGTCCAGGCTGGAACCAGACTTTCAATAAACAATAACAGCAGAGTTGTAAAAAACTCGCAAACCTTTAGTATTTTAGTTGATATCGCTAACCTTAAGATTTTAAATGTCAGTTGCATGTAACTATTTTATTGCGCTTTTAAACCTAATTTATTTCTCTTTTCTAACGGTTTTCTCTTTCGCCCGGTTTTTTCTTCTTGCGCCCGCGCCTAACGAGCAATTTTGATACGTTTAATAATTACAATATAACAGTTACCATATTTATGTGACGTTATGTGGGGGTATACATACGTTTGGTTAAAACAAGGGAAGTTTGAAAAATTTCTTTCTTGATAAGTTTAGAAATGTTAATTATTATTATGAAAGTTTGTAACTGGTTGAAGGTTGTAAAGTAGTTTACTAGGAGTTCGCTCAATGCTATAGGACTTAAGTAAAAACATCTTTATATAAGCCTGTCTCTATTTTATTTTTGGTATAAGTTTGTGCCATAATAGAAACAGTTGTTTCTAGTTACCATCCTGGTAGCGTAAAAAAGAAATCTCCCAGAATTTCAAAATAGTTAGAAATTTAGCTAAAAGTTTAAATAAAACTAATTTCTCTTAACTAATTTTAATTTAAAACTATTTTAGGTTCGAAAGTAAAGTCTAAATATTTTTTTTTTTTTTTTTTTTTTTTTTTTTTTGCGTCGTGTGGTGGTCCGTTAACAACGTTAAGTTTTACGCCTCCACGAACGATAATTTCGCAATGATATTTCAAACCGTAAGCAATCGTTCTAATCCCGCTGTTTTTATTTTGTTTTTTTTTAAATAACGGAATTCTTATGTGCAACTTAATTATTCACGCACCGTGTTAATAGAGACGAGACGCCAAGTGCCATCTTCGCCTACCAGAAGTTATAGACATAAAAATCATAAAGATCTTAAAAACTTTGGTATGAAGACCCAGTTACTTAACCATTATTATGTTCAATTGGATCGTTATGATCATTATGAGGGCTCACTCTAAGAAGAAATTTAAAACAGTAAAACAACGTTTTTTAACCGTATAAAAAATTTACTTGAAATTTTTCTTTACATATTAAAAACTTGTGAGTAAACTTTCTTTTTTTTTTTTTTTTTTTTTTTTTAGTCAAAACATAAAAGCAAAATGTTAAGATATTAATAACGAAATCCGAAAATACTTTATAAGATATAACAAAAAAATGCAACTACAAAAAAATAATACACATTAAAAAAAACCTTAACCAACAGTTTTTTACACAGGTCACGATTTATGAAATAATCATTAGATATAAAAAGTATAAAGTTAATGATTTGAATTGAATAGTTAAATAAGAGTATCAGATGGTATTTCCTTTATTCTACTTCATTAACCAGCTGAAAAATGTGTAAAAATACTATAACAATAGTAACCAATACCCAAATACCAAATAATACTGATGAATCACTCGCTCAAACTAAATTTCTTTCTTGTCAATAATAGATATATCCGAATGGTGCACTTTAAGAAAGTAAAAGCCCTTAGAGCCAATCAGTAACTGAATAAGCGAGTTTTAGCCACTATGAAGACAAATCTAAGACGATATAAAATATTATATGGAAATAAACGACAAAATATGAGAGAAAAAACGAATTTTTTTTAAATCGAGTTTTAAGTGAGAAAAAAAAACCATCTAGAAATGTTAAATATATGGTTCTTTTTTTTCTAATATTTCTATTGCATCCGATATGTAACTATTCTATTTTTCTTGTGGATTTTGTTGATTATCTAATCAAAGTTGCTGTTTGCGGTACGAATATCAATCTTTGAGCTTCATTGCTCGGGTTTGAAAAGTCTCACAAAAAGATATTTTCAAAATATAGATTTTTGCCTCTTTCATATTCTAAAGAGATTTTCTCTTGCATTTAGCTAAAAATAAAAAGTGTTCGCGAATCGTTCACTCACTTTTTTTTTTTTTATAAACGGGTCGATTTAATTTTTACCACTACCTATACATAATCGCAGCCACCCGCAGTTGTAAACTTGCGGAAAAGAATATTACGCCGTTAGATCACGAAAAGCTAGAAATTTCAAAAGAAAAAAAATACAATTCCTGTAATTGTTTATGTAAACGATAAAGAACGCAGAACACGCAAAGCACTTAAGATTAACACGTGAACGCTGAACACATTCGAACATAATTGGAGAGTAAAGGTTTTATGAACACATACGCACGCGTAGTTAATAAATCTTTAAGCATATAAAACTCTTAAGGGAATTCGCATATGGTAACAGCACGCAAATATTATTAAAAAAGTAACCACGTGTCAAGTTGGTTTGTTAAGCTTAAAGTACACAAATCATGAAGTTTTAAAGATCATTTTGTTTCCAGTTTTTTGACAATATGATCAAGAATTAATGCATAGCTTTTATTTTTGTTTCATTTGGATTTTTATATCAGCAGGATCTTAAACCGAGAATATTAAGATCCTTTTTGATGTAAAAATAATTTAGCTGTTCTTTTAATGGAAATTCAGTCTTCATTAATCTAGGCTTTCTTTAATCCAAGCTAGAGAACAGATATTTAAGGCTAATCTTCATTTTATTTTATAATAATGAAAGATGATTTTACATTTGTAGTCTTTTTTTTAAAAAATGATTTTTATTATTAATTTTTTTTTTTTTTTTAATAATAATTTTTTAAAGAAACAAACAAAAATTTTATCGACAAATAGAAAATGGGTTTAAAATAAAGAACAGTAGAAGAAATAAACAGTTTTTTTTTAAAGTTCAATAAAAAAAATTCTCAAGTAAAACGCCGTTAACTTTGTTCCGTTTTGAGAAGACATAATGTCTTCAAAACTTTAATCAAGAATTTATATAAAAAAAAAAAAAAAAATTTTTTTAACCTTTATTATTACTTTTTTTTTTTTTTTTTTTTGAAATAAAAAAGAAGAAAATGTCAACTCGACACAGTTCATGTTACATTTTGACATCATCTTTTAACTTGATATCATTTTTTAACGTAAGATCAGATTCCTGGCAAATGGTACAGTTTTTTCAAAAAGTTTAACGCAACTGTTACTGATATTTTGGTATAGAATTCTCTTTTTAAGTTAACCTATGGTCAAAGAACTATTTTTTACCCTTTCTCGTTTTCGTGGCTTTCCAGTTGTGCTACTTTGAATATTAAAAAAAAAATCTTGTTACCATGGTATTCTTATAATGTTTAAACACCTTTTACCCTGATTATTTTTCTCCCCTTTTTAAGAACTCAGGCTGATTTTTTTTTTTATTTGATTTTTTATAACAACGGTTCCGACTTATTGTAAATAAAACTTAAAGCTTAACCAAAGCTTTCGGTATAGAAAGATTGTTTGTGAATGGTGATTGCTTATTCACCCATATCAAAAAAAAAAATGCAGAAAAAGGAATCAGTGAAAAGATCAATGAAAAAGTCAATGAAGAAAGAAGATAAAGCGTCAACAATGTAAACTTCGTAAGGGAAAGGAATGTAAACTACAAGGGAAATGTATTCGGAGATGTATTTTAAATTCTTCGTTATTCTCAATTGCCTCTTTCAATTGGTGCGAGGAGATCCTTATGAGTTCTCCGAATGCATAAGACCAACAAATGAAAGAGAGCTCCAGTCAAACACCTTTTTCCAATTTGAAGTTGATACTTTAAACTACTCCGTATTTAATTTTAAGAAAATGTTTGAAGGAAGGGTGATGTTCGCAGTAAACGTAGCAAGCTTCTGAGGGTAGGTGTTGTTTTCTTCGATTAATAGTTATATAATTATGTTTTTATGTTTGATAATTTTCTATTTTATATTTTATACTTTTAGATACACCCCTCAATACCGTAAAATGAATGAATTACAAGAAAAGTATGGACCTCTCTATGCTAAAACTAATCATCCACATAAACCAAACTGTCACCTTCAGTTTATTGGCTTCCCATGTAATCAGTTTGGGTACCAGGTAAAATATTTGATTGTGATCAATGTAAAATGATCATGTTTTTTTGTAAAATTAAGAGATTAAAAAACCAGCTACACTTACTAATATTTTCTTACGTTAGGAACCAGCCGAGAATTTCGAACTTATGAACTGCTTAAAGTATGTGCGACCAGGGTATGGATTTGTCCCAAATTTTCCTCTCTCAGGAAAGCTTCATGTCAACGGCAATTACGAACATCCGATTTTTACTTTTTTAAAGGTTAAATACATTTATGTTAGGAATTCTCCTCAAAAACTTTGTTCCTAGTTCTCTTTTAGCTAACGCTTAGTTTGTTAATAGAAATTGTTCTAAGAACTGCCTTTTTTATAGTTTACTTTTTTTTATGTTTTCTTTTTTGAGTTTTCTCAACTATTAAATTATTGTCTCGTTTATTCAATAAGTGTTGATAAAAAGCTTTCAAGTTTAAACTAACACAGTTATATAAAATTTATGTTCAGAATCGTTGCGCATCTCCCATGGGTTTGATTGCCAACAGATCAGATATAACATGGACACCTATTCGCAACAACGACATCTCATGGAACTTTCAAAAGTGGTTGATTGCCTCAGATGGTCACCCATACAAAAGATATACATCTCGAACAACTCCAGCAATGATTGAAAATGATATTAAAATGCTGATTAGTCAGTGTGTGCTGGGCAACAATTACCAAGTGTCACAAACGAACCAAGATGCAGTTCAACCTGGTCCACTACCTCAACCACAGTCACAGATTCCAGTTGGAAGCCCGGGTCCTATACCAGAGCCAGAATCATATAGATTTCAAAAACGCTTCGTGCACGATGGATTATCGTATTAAGTTAATATGCGCAAATAAATCCATATGCATTTATAAATAATAACATATGCATATATGTAATAATAGTCTTAATAATAAAAATGTTAATAATAATAATAATAAAAATAATAGTAATAATAGTAATTATTATTATTATTGTTATTATTATTATTGTTATTATTGTTATTATTATTATTATTATTATTATTATTATTATTATTATTATTATTATTATTATTATTATTATTATTATTATTATTATTATTATATTATTATTAATAATAATTATATTATTACTTACTTTTAGATATAATAATTTAGGTATATATATATATATATATATATATATATATATATATATATATATATATATATATATAATACTTGTAAAAATAATAAATAAAAAGGTTAAATGTCATAACCAAATAAAAAATTCTCATGAGCCACGCATGTTTCTAAAGTATGATGAAGATCTTCGCTTCAAACTGTTAGCTACGTATAGTTAGCGAAGGTCTGATGTAAAAAAAACGTTTGGAATCTAGTGTTCTTCGTAATTCATTCGTTCTAGATTCCAAGCAAATTTTAATGTATTTTAATTCATGTATGTCTTGTCAGTAAAAAAAAAAAAAAGTTATTAATTAAAAGAATGTATATTTTTTTTCGTTCAGTTCGATTCGTATCGATTCATATCGTTCGATTTTTTATGTCTTCTCGAAACGGAACAAAGTTAACGACGTTTTACTAGAGAATTTTTTTATTGAGCTTTAAAAAAAAAACTGTTTCTATTTCTTCTACTGTTCTTCGTTTTAAACGAATTTTCTATTTGTCGATAAAATTTTTGTTTGTTTCTTTAAAAAATTATTAAAAAAAAAAAAAAAAAAAGAAAAAAAAAAAAAATTAATAATAAAAATCTTTTTTTTTTAAATTTAAATTTGTCAAAACTACGGAGATAATCATTGATGAAACCACTATGATCTTAGATATCATCTAAGTTCAAGGGGTATTCTACGTGTGGATGCTGTTGTAAATGGTAACATTTTTCTATTTGCAGGTTTTATTGGGGGGGGGGGGGGGGAGGGTTACATTTTCATATTTACTTCTCTTTGAGAATTGCTGACACTAGCAATTTATTTTTAAAAAAATCTTTTATTTAAAACTCGTATTGTATCTCAATATATATATTTTTTAAAAAAAGCTGCTTTGTAAAGGGAACATGATAGATGAAGCTTGGCTCCTGTCGGAGAAAAACAAAGCTTTTTACATTTGTTCTAAATAGTTTTAAGACGTAATTCACCAATTAAAATTTTAAGCAATTCTGATAACAACATCTACCACGAATGCAGCCTCGTTATAATGCGTTACTTAATCCTTGTGGGAATTGCATATATATATATATATATATATATATATATATATATATATATATATATATATATATATATATATATATATATATATATATAATTTTTTAAATATGTTATCTGGTTTCATCATTAATGTTTCAAATAATTCATGCAAATGTAAATTCCTTTTTTTTTTTTTATGGTTGATATGGGTAAACAGAATTTAAAAAGAATCAGATGTATATCCTGTAAGTTAATAAAGCTGATTGCTGAGATAAGGAAACAAATATTTTCAGTCAAGTTAGCAATCATTCAAAAAAAAGCGTTCAAGTTGGATGGATAAACATTTTCAAGCTAAAAAAGTGGTTAAAAATTTTGTGAAACTAATGCATAAAAACCAAGTTAGCCCCACAGCACTAATTGATTATTTTTTTGCACCTTTTTATATTTGAATTGTGGGGGGAGGGGGAAATGCCTCCAAAATCTTTAAAACATTTAGCAGGATATGGATTGTTCTGAAATAGCGGGAAATGATTTGTAAAATCTTAAAGAAATAATAGTCCTTTGATATATTCTGGAATTATTAGAGAAGTTTTTTTTTTATTTATTTATATTCACGCCCGCTATCCGAGCGTTTAAAATTAGATGACAAAACTGTACACAGAAAAGAAAAACCAATTCTAAATAAACAAGCCTGAAGTTTTGTAATACGAGTTTGTTTATATTAATTGGATGTCTCTATATATTTTATTTAAAACTATCTGCACTATCCTGTTTTGAACGGTAGTATTTATGGGTAATTTCGTAACATGCGCAGTGATTTATGACAGGTTTGAATAGTAATAAAATATTTATGACGTAGATAACATTACTTTGCTAAAGTTATGTATGACGTAATTATTTATAGAAACTTAAAAAAATTGGAACACCGAGAAAACTTGATGAACGTGGGATTTTAAGCTCAAGTTATTAAGTGATTTGGTTCGACGTGAGGTAATACTTAGTTTTATAATAATTTTATTTTCTTGAAAGCGAATTTTTTTTGTTCAATGTCAATCAAGCAATATTCAAAAAAAAAAAAAAAAAAAATCCTTTCAAAGAAAATTCTGCGAGACAACTAAAATATTCTGTTGTTGTTTACTGAAGACAATATATTCTGTTATTGTTTACTGAACATCTCCCAAGATTAGATTTGTTGTGTTTAATCAGATCGCGTTTCGCTTACACGTACATCTTATTGTTTAACAAGAATTTTCAACCTTTAGACCTTCGCACTTTCAAATGAACACTGAGTTAAATATTTGTGGATTCAACCATTAGAAATTCCTGTTTGAGTCATTTATTGAATTTATCGCAATAATATACAAAGTCATTATTCCCTCCCTTTTTTTTTTTTTTTTTTTTTTTTTTACTAATCTGTGAAAGAATTCTAACTGTTCCTGCATTGCTTCCTTTTTTTGACACGTTTGAAATAAAAAAATTGCTTCTCGCAAATAATCCTAAAAATCTTTGTTAGGATGTTAGAACGGGGGCTTTCAAATACCCCGTTTTGTTTTATATACTAATCGAGACAACTTTCTTTAAGAGATTGCTTGATATATCGAGTTCAAGGATAATTTTGAAATCCTGGATAGTGTAGAAATAAAGATAACAAAATTGCGTAATAGAAAAAAATTTGGTAATGAATAATTTATATGTGTCTATGTGTGTAAATACAATATATGTGTGTGTGTGTGTGTGTGTGCGTGTGTGTGTGTGAGTGTGTGTGTGTGTGTGTGTGTGTGTGTGTGTGTGTGTGTGTGTGTGTGTGTGTGTGTGTGTGTGTGTGTGTGTGTGTGTGTGTGTGTGTGTGTGTGTGTGTGGATGGATGGGTGGATGGATAATAAAATCGGATAAAATATGAATTTTCCTAAACTTTTAAAAATGTATTAGTTTAAGTTAATTTTTTTTTTTCCTGAGCTTTTGCTGCGACTGAATTTACGCTGCCCATCATCAATGAAGGTGCGCTCTTCATTGATGATGGGCAGCGTAAATTTGATTTGAAATTACAATTTTAACTTTCAGTTTTAAACTTCAAAATTTTAAAAGGCTCAAAATAGACTGATAAAAAAAGGGGGTGGGTATAAAAAATTATAAAGTTTTTGTCATTACACGTTTTGACAGATTTAGCGTATATTTACGTCGCATTTATAACCCATTTACGACTCTAAAATTCAGTTTTGAAGAGTTTTTAATGAATTTCGAAAGTTCACTAATGAAAGAAATAGGTATGAAAAAAACGTGGTCGAGTAGAACTTGGCAGTTTTACTATACTGAAGTTGTAACGACTGTATGAGGCAATCTGATGTATAATATAGAACACATAGTTCTTTTTTTTTTAATTGCTTCTGTTATAATTTTTTCTATTTATTTAGCTGTTTTTTTTTTTTTTTTTTTTTTGTCTGTTTGTTTTCATTCAGATGTCAAGCAAAAGTTTTTTCCGTTTAATTTTTTTTCCGTTTTTTTTTTACTCTTTTTTTTTTGTTTTTTTTGTTTTTTAGTTGTTTTGTTGTTGTTTTTTTTGTTTTTTTTCTTTGTCTTAAAAATTTTACTTATAATTAAAATAACTAATGCAATTTCATAAAAATTTAAAAATTTAGTTTTATATTTATACAAGTCCGACAGAACAGATCAAAATTTTGCTTCATTCAACTTAAATATCAACATTTCGTAAGTAAAAAAAAAAAAGTCCAAGTGAAGCTGTAAAGGCCTTATTCTTCGTTTTTCTTTAGAAATCTTAAGATAGATACCGTAATGATTGTTTTTTAACACGAGGGTAGTTTTCACTCTCACTTGGTTGATTAAATCGATCTCAAACGTAGGAGAAATCCGAAAGAAGTATTTTAAGATTTTAAGCCATTCCTCGTTGTTATGGTGATAAATCTTTTTTTAGCTTTACCGCAGCGCGAGGATGTTTTAGACACGCCGTTAAGTTTTTTTTTAAAGGAGCTCCTTTAAAATAAACATTTATAAAAAAAAGTCATAAATATTAATAAATATTAATTAGAAATAAGAGCGACCGCAGCACCAATGGCAATACTAAAATCAAATGTTACGAAACAGATTTGTATATTGTTATTGACCTCTTTCATCAACTTTTGTTTTGCATAAAAAACTTTGTATACGTTTAAAGGATGGTCAATTCATACATATATCAAATTTCTACTGTAACATGTCGTGCCAAATTATGTTTGTAAATCGTGTGCACATTTGATTTTAGTCTCAAGAAATCATTCAGACACAGACTACTATTTTTCCTTTAAAAATATTTTCAGAATTTGTAGCTGAGGTTACGTACCGTCGTGGTTTCTTCGCATTTAACGCATGTTTTACTAAAATGGGTTTCTTCATGATCACATGATTTTATGATCACATGATTTTGATTGATTTGATTACATGATTTGCATCATTACTTTGTGATTACACATTGCATATCACAAAGTCTCTTCTTTATTAACTCCAACTTCTATTTGATTGCATAAATTTATTTAAACAAAGCTAATTGAGACCGTTTGGGAGCTTTTTTTCACGACGACCCTAAAAACGCTGACTGCAAACATTTTTAAAACCATAATTCAAACGAACATACAATCATAATATATTAGAAATACGTTAAGCTAATGGAAATATATACTTGGAAATCTAAATTGTATTCTTAATTTTTTAGCGTGAATATCAATATGTGATAAAACTAAACTCAAATGCACTTAAATATTTGAGTTAGAAAAAAATGTCAATTACGTCTTAAGCTATTATAATTCATTTTCTATTAACTTTCTGGTCGTATCTTATCTGGCACTCGATCCTGCGGGGTTACGTACTAAAAAATATCCTGATCATTCGTACTGTAGTACGTTATAGAACAAAACCTATTATCCAGCTTTATTTGCTATACTATTATAAAATTGCTATATGTATCTATTATCAAAATGTTGTAGAGTGTTTTTTTAAATAAATAAACAAAAAACGATTTTTTAACCATTCAAGATGAATATATTTTTCTTCTTTATCACTTCATTTTATTATAGTAAGTGAAATAAAGGGTTAGGTGAGTTCATTAATGAGGTCAACCTACGAAAACGTGCATGCGTCAACGTATCGTCACAATCCCATAAAAAGTCTGTCTGTAATAGGGAGAGAACAGAAAACTCATAAATACAAATCAAATAATGAGTTTATTTTTGAAGTTAAGCTTTAGCAAGTTATAATTTTTTTTCTCAATGTAGTAGCAAATATTAAATTGTTTTTGAGTTTTGGTTAACCTGATAAGTTTGATTTTACACCTACATTTTGTTGGTATTAGAGAGAGCAAAAAAAAAAAAGAAAAAAAAAAAAGAAAAAAAAAAAACGCGCCGATTTCATTAACTACGTTATTGTGCAACTGGGTTTCAGTTTAAACCCTCCCCCGCACATTCTGAACATTTTATTCAACGACAGGTGTAGCATAACAGTCTTGTCTTCATTCCAGAGTGAAACGTACGATGTTCAACTTATAATCTCTGCATACTAACACGTTAATGTTTATACAAAACTCGAATAGAAAAAAATAAAAACAAAACAGAAATAAAATCGTTTAATGTGTTTTTATTGGCTCTGTTATTCAAACATAAAGAATTAAATCGAGTTTCTTTAGTTGAAATTATAGTTTATCGTCATTGATATCATTTTGTTTGACGTAGGAGAGAGCAAGTTGATAGCATAAGTAAACGGACTTTTCTCCGCTCGCTGATCGTGGGTTAATGTAAAATTACTGAAAAATGGAAGACTTTCAACAAAGGTGTATAGCTTGTAGTAGACCTCTTGTGAGTAAATTTTTTTTTTGTTTGTTTACTTTTTTTGAATTTTAGCTTCGTTATTATTCGGTTAGATTTGGGTTCTCGTTTTTTTTTTTTTTTTTTTTTTTTTTTTTTCTCCTATTTGCAGAAAGAGAAATACAGTTTAAGTGTAAATTACGCGCGAACACGTGTAAGACGCAACTTAGAACTATACGCAAAGATGGATTTTTTATTAGAAAGAAAATTTTAGTCAAAAATTACAATATATTTTGTATCGAAAGGTAAAAATAAGCACTTTTGACAATCCATATATAATAAACCTTAATATCGTTCAGTATTCATTTATTAAATATAATCTTATTGTTCAATGGAGAGTAAGAATAAGAATTACGCAAAAAAAAAAAAAAACCTTTGTAAAAAATTAAAAAAAAAAACATCTTGAAAGAAAAAATAGTTTTCTCGAGAAAGAAACAATCGTAATCTCGCTTCTCCGCAATTCAATCCAGGCATTAAATGTTTTAGACCAACTTTAAAATGTTTTATAGAAATGTTTTAAATGAAAATGGCACACTGTTACAGGTACTCGGAAAACAGTGACAAAGTGTGCTAATTTTGCGTTACAACATTTAAAATACAAGCTGGTGTTTTCTCATTGCCCGTCCTTTGTTGATGGCGTCATTCATAAATCACCAATACGCCCGCTTCCTCAATAGACAAATGTGCACCTTCCTGTAATTTACATTTAGTGATTTTTTTTTTTTTTTTTTTTTTGTTTGTTTTTTTTTGTAATTTTCATTATTTAAAACCTAATGTTTCGAGTTACATGTTTCTAAAAGCTTTATTAAAAGTTAAAAATCACTAAACGTCTCTTTTTTAACTTGTGTGGGTGGGGTGGGTTGAGGTGGGGTAAGATAGGTGGCGATAAATTTTTTTGAATTGATCATGCTTAAGTTTCGGTAAATATTGATCTTTGTATTTATGTCTGCTTCTTACTTTATCTTACAAATTATAGCAACTATCTTCAACTGCAAAATTTTGTGAGTGTGGCCACGTTGTTAAAGACGCTCTTAAGAAAGGTAACTTTAAAAATATATCTATATACATATTGTGAAAAAAGGTCAGCTGTTTATGCAGACTAACTTGTTTATTTTTTCGCAATAAAAATATCTTGATATTTTTTCATACAACTTTTATGGGCTATTTTTTTGAATTAGAAAATACAAGAAAACGTAAAGCTCCTACTCGACCGGACTCAATTAGTTCTGAATGGATTGGATGCCATGTTGGTCGTGTACCTAAACTCAAAAAGGTTCGAATGCATTTTTTTTTCAGTTGATAGTTGACACCTCAGTTATTTCCAGAGTTTAAAGTTCATTTTAAATCTTTTATTTTTAAATGTTCTAGAAACCTCTGTCTACACTTGAGAAGAAAAATTCTCCCCTGGGATTATGCGTACAGACCGCAAAACGCAAACTTGTCAAATCGCCACTGACTGCGAAAAATAACTCTACCGATGAAATTAAAGAGTCGGAAAAAAATAGAGAAAAGGCTCGGGAGATTTTAGATTTAATTGACAAATCTTATAAAAACAGTTATTTCACTCGCTGCAAGAGCTATAGGAAGTTTCGGACAGTTGATGTTGATTTTGAATTTGATTTTTCGACATTTGAAACAGATTCTCCTTACTATCCAAAAGCGCTTGAGTACATTAACGCAAAGATTATTCGGATGAACGGCATATGGAACCTGTTGGGGCAGTTTGGATAAAATCTTTTACCCTGTGAAATCTTTGTCCACACGACACCGATTAATAGAGACGATCTAAAGAGTTTCGAAGCCTTTGGATAGAGGATCATTTATATTTACATGAAGTGGGACCTTCGTGGTTTAAAATTTATTTTTAAAGTTAACTTAACGACTTAAGAATTACGCTCGAAGAGCTCCAAGTTGTTCATGTGGCTTTGTATAACGTCACTCTCGCAGACAGGCAATGTGTATATTTGTATATCTTTTTTTTATTTATCATTCTACAAAACTATAGAAAACGAAACATTAATAAAAAAATTGTAGAGTCGCTTGTTTTGTATCTTGAAAATATCAAATAATGAGATAAATAATATCGATTCTTTTCTTTACATTATACGTTATTTATAAGTCATTAGTAGTTGTTGCCAAAACGGGGGTCATGTAAGTCTATCTTTTAATATTTAATTAACGCTTTCCCTTGAAGAATGTATAAACACTACTGCATGCTATTTTTCCCTCGTCTTTACGCAAGGATTTAACGTTATCTATTAATAATCCATATTTAAAAAGAATTCTGTTCCTAAAACCAAATAAGCCGTCTAATTTGTAACAAGTAATATGTCCTTTTAGAAAAGAATTCGATCAGCAAAAACCATTGTAAAAGTAGGGCGTGATAGTTAGAAGAGAATCTTGAATATTCAAAGAATTTAACACGAAAAAAAAATTATAAATAAGGCTTGTACTAACTTATAAAAATGCAATGTAGGAGACAGTAAATATTTGGAATTAGAATTTCAAAAATGCAATAATTTATGCTGAAAGCGAAGATGGTAATACTGTATTAGCATAAACCTTTTTTTACCGAAATAATGATTAGTCCTCCAATTTAATGTCTGACTAAGAGGAGTCTATACAATATAAACATTCGATTAGGCTGCTCAACGTCTTTGTTTGCCAATCATTTTAGATCAATTTGGGGGGCGAATTTTAAGCTGTAGTTTGAAAAATATCTTTTATCCATTAGCTGATTCAACTCTATTGTAAAGTTAAATAGATGTAAATCATTTTCTATATATGCTTTGGTATATATTTATTATATATGCTTTGGTATATATTTATTATATCATTTACAGAATATTATTATATTTAATATAAAATGTTTACTTTCCATTAACTAGCCTTTTTTCCCTTTTCTCTACCTAAAATTTACAATCTAAAAACAAATTATAATTTGGAACACATTTTTACTTGTTTTAATTTTTTTTTTTTTTTTCTACCATTGGAAGTGTCACATTGTAACGCATTGCACCATGGTTTTTTTTTTTTTTTATGGGAATCATGCTAGATTTCTTTTTTTTTTTTATTTCCTGTAATTAATCTCTGGCTTTATAAATAAAAAAGATCTTCTACTAGGATTAATGTATCTAATTTGGTGCGAAAATGAACAATAAAAGTTATTAGATGAGCTTTTCAAACGAAATTTTTGCATCGTTTAGCAAAAAAATTATGGTTTTCTGAATCAGTCAAATATTATTTGTATTTGTGGTATTACTAAAATTTGTTTCGTATTTATTTGTAATCATTTAGGTGAAACACACACACACAAAAAAAAAACTAAGTTTATACAGAAAAACTGTTAGCTACCCTGTTAAGCAAGCTTAATGACAAAATCAGAATTGACCTTGCACCAATTCAAATCAATTGCTTAGACTCTTTTTTAGTGGATTGGTTCAATTTCATCGAACTTGCTAAACTAATATGTAAATCACTAAATTGCATTAATCATTCTTAAGCTATTTAATGCTCCGTAAGAAATAAACCACATTGAATATCTTTTAAACGCGATAAAAGCAGGTGAACAATGCAAGTATGGGTGTCTATTCCTTAAAATATATACTTTTCAAGGATGAAATGTAATTCTTCCTTGGCCTGATGTTTCTATCTTAACTCAAGATGTTTGCAGGTGCACAGTTCAACGGTTCATAAATTAGTTCTTAGTTCGAATTGATCAATTAATTTCAAAAACGCACGTTTGACCAGAATTGAGATAAATAATGCAGTTCAGTTTTATTTTTCTTAAAAGAATTTTTAATCATTAAATATTTTAATAACTAACTGTTTTCATTAATTTAAAACATTCCATAAAAATTATAACAATGGCCCTTTTGTTTGAGAACTTTATTTTTGCAAATTATTGATAAAATTCAAAAAGTAATAGGATTACGAAGAACAGCAGATAACAAAGTCTTACAAAATCAACAATTGCATAAACGTTAATGAATTGAATTAGCGGAGAATAAATTAGTGGTTTATTGATATTGAAATATCTAATCGGTACTCATGCTGAAAATCTAGACCGTTTTGAGCAACAACACGGAAAAAACAGTCAAATACAGGAGAATAACAGATGATTTAAAAAAATTATCTACGTCAATTTTTCCGTCCGACCTAAAAGTTACTAATTATCTTTTTTAAGATTTTTTTTTTTTTTTTATATATAATAAACCAAGAAAATGTTCTTATACTAGAAAGTCTCTTAATTTAAGGGTACTTTTTTTACAACTCTAGTACTAAACGTTTCTCAAGAGTTTCTTAAGTTTTCAAATTATCAAAAGAGAGTAAAAGTAAATAAAATGCAATTTGAAAACATTTTAACAAGTAAGATGTTTTACAGTTAGTTAACTAAAATTTTTTGAATTCCATCAAGCATCATTCAATTTAATATAATTCTCAGATTTGTCGCTGAACAGAACACAAATTAGGAAATATTCTTTGAACTCTTGATAAAATAAGTTTCTTATCGAAAATTAACTTTTTACTAACAATTTCTTAAGATTTTGCGGCTTCTTGTACAAGTCTCTTATAAACACGTTTCTTATAAAAACAAAAAAACAAAAACATGATTCCAAAATCAAATCTAATTGAGAAAAACTTAAATTCAGTGATAAAAACTCATGAAAAAATTGCGCGTTTTTTTAGTAGAAATTTAAATCGATCAAAAAATGTTTTATTTCTATTCTCGTTATCAAGCGTAATTTATTATTGTTGTTGCTTCTATGAGAAGTACGGTGAAGGATATAATCGACGCCCTAAAGATAAAAACAAACGATTCCACCTAAAAGTTTGTTAACTTGGTAACTTCATAATATTTGTATGAGCTTTTTTTCGTATCCTGCCGCTTTTTTGATATAAAAAATTAATTTTGTTTATCGACTTTGATCATAGTTTAATTTATTTTTATTTTTATCGTCAACTTAAATCTAATTTTAACCCTTGTCATTACCTCATTAATTTACTCATAAAATAGTTTTATTGAGGTAAATTGTTTAAATTGCTTATACAGTAATATTTTGATAGCAGAATATTTTTTTTTTTTCGTGTCTAAACGAACGACTTTAAAATTATAAATTCCCACTTTCTGCCGCTTTCTTTTTTTTTTTTTTGCATTTTTTTTTTTTTTTTTTTTTTTTTTTATCAATATGACGTAAAGATTGTTTGTGATGTCAAAAACCTGTTGTTTTTTTTTGTAGTTACAAGTTTTTTTACTTGTGCTCTTGTGAATGAATAACTATTACCGTGTTTTTCACTTTTAATTAAGAAGAAAATTAGACCCTACGAGATTTTTGGATAATTTATTTTTCATTTCTTATACCATCAATAATCATTTAAGGTTGTAAAAAATTATTTAAAATTATAATCTTAAGCTTTTGTCCACATTCAGATACAAAATGTCCAGTTTGACAGTAGCTATAAATTTTTATTTATTAAACATAAGTTATTGTTGATTTAAAAACTCCTCATACGCTTTCCTCCTTCTCCTACCCTCCCCCCCTCCCATCCCTTTTAAACAGGAGGCTTTAGAATAAATATTTCATTACGTTTTAATTATGCAAATCACAGCAAGGTTGTAGTAAGCAAGACACTAGTTTTGAGATTAGAAGTATTAGCAAACATTTGAAATATTTTGTATTTAAAGAAGCTATTTATGAATCTGTACATATACGGATTTAGAAGGTTAGGGGCCTACTACCACTGAAGACATTTTTGGGGCGCAAAAAACTCATTTTTAAGATTAATTTTTTCTTTTTAAATAAATTCTACTTCCAATAGACCATGGTGACACTGCAACTGGAATTCCTAGTGTTTGAATCCGCCAATAAAACATCTAATCGAGGTTATTACCTAAGAAGCAGAACAACAAATTATTATCAGGAGGCTATTTAATTAAATTTATCAGGGATTCTTAACTTTAGTTTTCCTAATATGCCCCAATATCATTAATAAAAATTACTGAATTTCGTCAGATAAAAAAAACTCATTTTAC
Source organism: Hydra viridissima (assembly GCF_058129835.1). Classification (NCBI taxonomy): domain Eukaryota; kingdom Metazoa; phylum Cnidaria; class Hydrozoa; order Anthoathecata; family Hydridae; genus Hydra; species Hydra viridissima. The sequence continues at coordinate 8,702,321 of NW_028324312.1, read as the reverse complement.
AAAACATAATTTTTCCGCATTGATAATTTTCACTGATATCAGACTGATATTTTTTACAAAACTTTCCCAGGAAGTTTTTATGCTAAAGTTATTATACGGCTTGTCACAGACAAAGCTATACCTAGCTAAATGTCATAGAAAAAGAAGCAAACCAAGTGAGGCGTTTTAACTTGTAATTTGAAAGTCTCAGGCCTTAATGTATAAATCAAACCTGAAATTTCAAATCATACATTAACACTGAAATTTCAAATCTAGAAGCAAATAAATTGCATTAATCATTCTTAAGCTATTTAATGCTACGTAATTCTGATATAGAAAATTTGACTTGAATTTTTAAAAATTCAAGTCATGTTCATCACAATTTTACTGGTCATTAGGTTGAATCTAAATCAATATTGGTTCGATTGATTTGAAAGCCATAATGCAGCTAAATTTCTCTTTTAATAAAAAAAAGGTCATAGAAAATCATAGAAATTACAGAAAATGTCTTTAATACTTTACATAAATATTGTAAATGAATAATTCATGTAAAAATTTCACATAATTATTTCACATAAATAATTCGCATGAAGACATGAATACTATTAAAAAAAAAAAAAAAAAAAGAAAGAAAGAAAAAAAAACAAATTCGAAGAAAATTTTCCTTCAAAACTTTTATTTGAATAAAAAAAATGTTTTAGGAACTTAAAATTCAAATTACCGTACATACTTGCGTATAAGTCGAGAAATTTTGGACGAAATATTTACTCTAAAACAGCAATTCGACTTATATGCGGGTCAGAAAAAAAACAAATTTATTCCTAGAAATTTTTTTTCGTATTTCCTATTTTTTGATTAAAAAATGTTTATTGAATTGCTGTTTTAGAGTAAATATTTCGTCCAAAATTTCTCGACTTATACGCAAGTATATACGGTAGTTTTTTCCCTACTTAAAATAAATTAATTGAAATATAAATTAAAATTACTTCATTAAAATATAATTTAAAATAAATTCATCAAAATATAGTTTTCAAATTATAAAAATTGTCATTATTTTTGATAAATAATGATAACTTTTATAATTTGAAGATTGAAAAATAGTTCAACCCATAGATTTCATTGACAAAAATTTGAAAGCTTTAGCAAGTGCTATCTCCCAGCTTTTTCAATATTAACTTATCCATAAGAAATCTGAAGTTCGTTACGAATTAATTTTCTCACTGCAACCTCAATCATAGTCTGAATATATATATATATATATATATATATATATATATATGTATATATATATATATATATATATATATATATATATATATATATATATATATATATATATATGTAATAAATATAAAATACAATGATAAATATAAAATACTGATTAGAAAACATAGAATACTGCAAGATAATTTTTTTGAAAAAGGGATGAAAACAGCTAATTGTACACAAAATAGAAAAATGTCTACGTTTTTCAATTTTTTTATAATTTACTGCATACGCCTTTCATCATGGTCTGGACAACTTTTATACTGATCTTTTTAAATTGTCTTTCGATCCTGTTTGCCAATTTTAGTGCGACTTTCGAAAAAATAACCAAATATATAACATTGTTTTTTCAGGTAATTATCAAAGTTAAGAATATAATAAATATATCATTACACCAAAATCTAAACTTAAGGGCGAAATATATATATATATATATATATATATATATATATATATATATATATATATATATGTATATATATATATATATATATATATATATATATATATATATATATATATATATATATATATATATGTATATAAAAGCGGTGTGTACTAACTAATCACAGCTTTAAGTTGCATGAAGCAAAACATACCTTTAGGAACGCCTATTTTAAGTAAGTCAACAAGAGAAAAATTTAAAGCAAGTTAAAAAGTTTAAAATGAGTTTTCTAAAAAAAAATATCTTGTAAAGCTTTAAGCAATTTTAAAGTTTTACAACAGTCAAAAATAAATTAAAGTTAATAAAAAATTTTTATAAAAAAGTTTGATAAAATTCAGAAATACGCATTTAGACTGGATATTGCTATTGATATTTAGACTGGATATTGCTATTGATAATGTTATGCTAGTATTTTGGTATTCTTATTGTTAATATTTTTATTAATATTATTAATGATAGTATTATTATTATTAGATATTTTTATTGATATTAGTGTTGATATTGCATTCTAGTTGTTGTTGATATCAATGTTATTATTAATATTTGAAGTTTCGTAACATAAAAAGTTGGCTTGCAGCACAAGATTTTATCTTCAATAGTTTTCGTTTTATGTTTTTTTAATCTGGAATAATTTTCCCATATTTGTAAGCGCGCAATGCTCTTTATCGAGTAACACTTGATTAACAAAACAACAACCTAAAATAGATATAATATCTAATGTTTGAATACTTGACGTCTTATGTTGAACTAAGATAGTTCGTTTTTCTGGTCAATTTTTTTGGGCAAAAATCTTTTTTTTTTTTCTTTTTTTTTTTTTTGCGAAAAAAGTATTCCGATATAATGACGACTGAATAACCGGTTACCTAACTTCGTACTAGTTACTCTGTAAACACCCTAGAAAGATTTGTAGTTGAATAATTAAAAGACAGTTTTGAACTAAAGTTTCGGTCATTTGTTCAGTCTTTTCACTCCCTCCAGACCATGGCCAAACGAAAGAGTTCTTAGGTTTTGTTATAGCCTCTGTCAAATTTTTTTTCGTCTCATTTTTTAAATTTATGTTATGTTAGTTTAATTTATGTTAGTGTTCCTACGTTGGTAACTATGTTTTTTATTTGTAGCAAACTAATTTTTTTAAATGTTAATAACAAATTCTCAATTTATTTAACTTTATTTATTTAACAAAAAATTTTTTTTCGTCTAATTTATTTAATTTATGTTATGCTAGTTTAATTTATGTTAGTGTTTCTACGTTGATAACCACGTTTTATTTGCAGCAAACTAACATTTTTAAATGTTGATAACAAATTCTTAATTTATTTAACTGATCTTTTAATGTTTACCTTTACGGACCGAGTTTTTAAACAGGCCAACAACAGTCATTTTCTGTAATTCTATGTCATTTATTAAAATGATCACATTTTTATATCTCTGTAACTATCTCTCTTTCAGCTCATAAACTGCTGCCATAATTTATGTTCACCATAATAACAACTTTTTCTCCTCACAATGTGTATCTACCTTTATGAACTTCGTCTAAGCATTAAACATAACCAAATTATGCATTAGGGTGATTTTTTTTAAGAATCGAAGTGATGTCTGGTATCTTAAAGTTTTCTTTTAGATTAATTGTTTTCATGAGCTGATTTTTGTGTCTTCATGTATTCAACTGGTTTTTATACAAATCTATCCTATTTAAGATCTCAGCGTTTGCGTCAATCAAATCGTGTTAAGTCCACCAATCACAAACGTAACAATATAGAAATTATAGTAAAAAACTTAAGTTTTAATCAAGAAAAGATAGAAAAATTTTCTAGAAAGATCTTGATCAACAAACAGACTCCGGTTAACAATGCAATTAACGAAGTAACTAACGATGTCTTGTATGAGTACTTTCTTCCTTAGAAAACCCTATCGATTTCTTGTTGACTTATTAACTTTCTTTTCCACACTTTAGGCATAATGTTTCTTCACAGCGTGAACTCGAACAATCGTCGAACGTGTAAACTTAATTTGATTGCATTCATCTGGACGACGTCGGCGCAGCTACCCAATGCTCAAAATGTGTTCAGTTATGGCGAACGACCATTAGATACTTAATTATTATTTACAATTTATCATTTTATCCTTTAAATTTCAAATATTTTTGAAGGTATATGGTGCTTTTTTTTGCAGGTAAAAACATTTTCTTCTTTCAGAAGATTTTCTTTTTTTATTCTTCTTTGCTCATTAAAAAGCATTTCAAAAATTTTTTCTCAACTGCAAATATGGCGGCGTTTCGAATTCATTACAAAAATAAAATGTTGCATGCTTTGAGTTTATTGAGACAAGAATGTTTCTGAGAAACATTTAAATAAATTCACCCGATTCATCTAAACGCATAACTGAACAAATTAACCGAGCAATTTCAAAAATTTATGCTTAATAGCAGGCAAAAAAATTTCAAAATGTTTACAATACATATATCCATACATACATTACATACATACATACATACATACATACATACATACATACATACATACATACATACATACATACATACATACATACATACATACATACATACATACATACATACATACATACATACCAGGCGCAGATCCAGGAATTTGTAACTGTGTGGCCAAATTTTATTTTCACGGTTGAAATTTCGATAAAAGATCGATATTTTAATATTTTTTCATAGCATTTCTTGATTGAATAAAACGTCGGTAACGTATTATAAGAACCGTTGTGGCCATGGTAGGAATCTCAAAAGCCAAAATCCGTAAATTACAGCAGACAAATTTAAACTTTTAAGGATATTCCTTAAGCGAAAAAACCCATAACCCAGAGATCATTTTAAAATGTTGGAGAATTTATTTCAAACAAATACCCTCTCATAACCATGCAATTATTAACAGGATAAAAAATGTTATTGTTTTTGTAACATTTTTAGTATCAAAAACAAATAACAAGAAAACATCATCGAAAAAAGAATGAAAATTCAAAGACAAAATCCTTATACATACGTACTTGTTAAATAATAATAAGTAAAATTCAGCGGGAATTTTATGCGCCTGCGTTGCATATCAAACCTGAATTTGTAAGTTATTTAAAAAACCCTTACAATAATATTTTTAGATTATTGTCTACGCATGAAGCGTCTTCATGAAGAACCGCAAAAGTTGAAATGAAAATTTACAGATTTCTGTTATTCATCATCTGCTGTCAAGCTTACAAGAAAAGTAAGTAAATGGTTTCTGTAATATGAGCCACATTATTATTATAAAGAAAGAAGAGAAACGATGCCTGAAATAAGAACCCCGTGAGGAGATAACAATTAAAACTCCCATGAGGAGAAAGCAATTCGAATTCGAATTCCGCGATATATAAAAATTAGGAAGCTACCTTTAAAAAATACATTAAAATACGATTTTAATGTATATTGACACTATTAACAAAGTTCACAAAGAGACATTAAAAGCAAAAACATGTGTTTGATAAAAAATTAAATAAACTTCCCGAACACTCATACTTTCGATAAAACACGGTTTTATCATAATATTTAGGGTTTAAGTCACAATGTGGTGTAAACATTGTACCAAACTTTGCGTACAGCAACAAAAAAGTTGCACAATTTGGGTTCAACAATTGCCATAGAAATGAGTTGGAGAGTAGGATTATTTTTGTAAGACTAATTTTCAAAGAAAAAAGTTATATATATATATATATATAAATTAAGATATAAGATAGCATTTGAAAATAACAAAAAAAAACCTCTGAAAGGTTATGTTAGCCTAAGAAGAATATTGAATCACAATTGAACAGATTATCAACAATTCGAACATCTTTTGAAACCCTTTAATTGATTACTACATCTGTATCTCGAATACAACCGTTCATTATACTTAAGACTGATGAAAATGCTGTCGTTGTATCATGTATCATGATGAAGGATTTGTACAGCTGAATAAAGTTCATCGTGCCTTCCTTTTTTTCCATAACAATGTTTAATGAAAGCAACTGCGGGACCTCCAATCAGATTTTAACAGGTCGAAGACTTAACTTGGTATTTGAACCCTTAGAAAACATCAAAAACATCAAAAAATACCTAATAAAGCCATGAAAATTAATAAAGGGACCCTATTACAGCCGTGAAAAACATCAAAGGGTGAAAAACAATACCATCAATATTGATTTCATTACCTGGAAAGATCAGCCATCGCTGTTGAAAAAAAAAAACTTTTTTAAGTAGAAAGAATTTTTTTTTGCTGCAATCGTTAAAGAAAAGCATAATTGTAAAAATCACTATCATCTATAGACAATAAGTAGACATCTATAGACAAAAAAGGGTTAGAAAAACAAGGTTTGCTATCAATTAAAGTAAGGTTTGAAGTAATATTTTCAAGTACTAACATTTATTCGAGGAGAAGTACGAGTTTATGCATTACGATAGCTGTATGATATTACAAACTTCAGTATCGAAGTGTTCTTCAACAAGATTTTTGTAGCGTTTTTATCCCGAAACAAGTGATCTCTTTCCATCAGGATTTTGTTTTTTTAATCAGCGTTTTTTTATAAAAAAAAAAAAGATCTAAAAGATGGTCCAAAAGTCATCCCAATTGTCACTTTAGTATCAGATAACTTAAGAAAGATTGGTACGTTTTGCTTTGCTTTGCTTTGAGAGTTCTATGTTGCATTGTGGGTACCAGTAGTTGCTTCTCCTGCTTACTATCTTGCTTCAAGTTAATCGACTTTATTTCTGCTGCACCATAAACTTAAACAACCATAAAGAAAGAAGTATGTTTTTAACCCGTTTCCTGCAGCGAATTGAGGATACAGCATTTTCTAAAATTATTGCAAGAAAACATAATACCGTCAACGAGGTGAAAATTATATATTCATGCATGATAAAGATCAGAAACAGAAAAATACAAATAATGACATGATCATCATAAAGCTAAGACATGAATCCTATTGTGTTGTTGTGGGATGAACTAGATAGAAGAGTTTAGAGAACACTTTTATAAAAGATTGTCTAAGAGCAGTCGATTAATATGTAAAACAAAGGATGTCTCAACAAACGGATGTCTTAGAATATGCGAGATGAAAACGAGTTTTATATTTCTGGTTACTGTTATTATTAAGGGCAAGTAGTACATTTTGGTTCATGCTTTCCTAGATGCAAATATTTGTAAATCTTTGCATCCAGGAAGAAAATAAGCAAAAGTATTATCGTTGCACATCATGAACCTGCGTGTACATTAAATAATGTCTTAAAAGAGTTCAAAACAGTAAAAAAAAAAAAAAAAAAAAAAGTTGGAAATGTAAAACGATGAACATTAAAAAGATTGTTTCGTATTACTTTGATTTCACGGACTGAGTCAAAAAATCTTTCCTTTTTTTTTAACACTCTTATTGTTACGGCATTCTGAAGCTAGAAATCAAAAAGTGTATTGAAAGAGCTTAATTTACAAAAATGACAGAATGGACGTAAAAAACAAATTTTACAGAGAGTTTCTATACGTGAGTAGCGAGCCATTGACACAATTTTTACCTCGATACAACTTTTTCAAAAGTCAACATTTAAACTATAAAATTAGGAAATCAAAATATAAAATGGTTGATGAAAATTTTTAATGGTCAACTAATATTTCTTTATTAAATTACGTGTAAAGGTAATAAAAATACTATTTATAAATATACAAGATTAAGTCAAGTTACTTAATCCCTTTATAAACCCTGTGAGATACAACTTTTGGGATTATAAGTTCTCTAAACAAAATAAATAAACGAAGTTATTTCGTCAGGTTAGAATTATTTTGTTCTATCTCCAATTTTAAATGTTGGGAGAAAATGAATTGTTAATTTTACTAAGCAATGATTACTTTTAAAATAAATTTTTTTTTTGAAATTTTTTTTCTAAATAGTTTCTTTAAATATAAATTATTTAAAGAATAAGTTATTATATCTTAAAAAAGTAATAGTAAAATTTTAAATAATTTTTACTTATAGAAAAAAATAAAAAACTTTCTTTCAACGTATAAAATGGGAGATAGAACAAAATAATTCTAACCTGACGATTTGTAGTAGAAGCGGTTGAATCTTGAGCATTCGTATGACCACAGTCGCATTTTTAATGATTGTATTACTAAAACGATCCATGCTGATATAAAAAGACAATCAAATTTTCTCATTTAGCACTTTCAAAAAGTTCACTCTAAGATGATTGATTTCTAAAGTAGAGTGTTAAGAGAGTCACTCGTGGGAAAACAGCCTTGCATTTTTTCCAACTAATCATATTTCATAATAGGAATTGCAAGCATTTAACGTGTTCTCTATATTTCACTAGAAAAGACTAAAATAAAATAAGATTTAAATAAAAATAAGCATTGAAAACAAGTTACCCAAATTACTTCGCGCCTAAAAAAGATTTCCAGCCGTCTAAAAGAAGCTGAATCAAATTAAAAAATAAAACCCAGTATTCAACATATTTTGGAATGATGTTTGCGCATACTTGTTTACATTCCAACAAAAATTACATCCGACTGATTCCGACTGTAAATTCTGCATCGGTTTGTGCTCCTCACAATCATTGATATGAGTCCTTTATTATATCGCTTTATATTAAAGCTTGATTTAAATAGTTGTACAAGTGAGGTGCAATAGTCCGTGAAACTTTAAATTGCTTTGCGTCGCGTTTTTTTCCATTGGCGCGAGAATACAAAAAACTCCATAAATCGTTGCTGTTAATAAACTGTTTTTGGTATATTATCGACTACGTATAACACTTTACTCTTTCAAACTTACATTTTATTTTATTTTATTTTTATTATAAGAAACCAAGCAAATGGGCTAGTACTAGAAGGTTTCTTATTTTAAGGGTACTTTTTTTACAACTCTAATACTAAAGGTTTCTTAAGAATTTCTTAAGCATCAAAAAGTACATAAAATGCAACTTGAAAACATGTTAACAAGTACGATAAAATGTTTTACTTAGTACAAGTAGTTTCTTAAGATTTTGGGGCTTCTAGTACTAGTTTCTTATAAACACGTTTCTTATAAAAAAACAAACAAAAAACACAAACAAAAAAAAACAAACGTGTAATAGTCGTCAAATATGCATCAGAAAACGAAAATATTGAATTTTGGATGAAAGAACTATTCAAAAACGCAGTTAACATTATGCTTTTGGTACATTAATACCAGAGCTAAAACATTCATAAACAATTCTTCTACAGATACTCAAGAAAGCCTCTTGACACTTACCTTCAATAAAGAAACAGTATTGCGCTTGTAGATATTTCTAGTAGGAAAACAACCCAGGTATTATTGTAACAGTAATGTCTGTGCTGTTTTTATTGTAATGCAACCTTCAAGAGTTGTAAAATAGACATAAAATTTTTTTGGAAAACTAAAACAACAGATGTACATTTTTAAGATTTTTACCTGTTAAAATACAGTATATATGTGCCTCTTAAGCATAACAACAGGTGCAAATCTAAGGTTTAATAGGAAATTTAAAGTTCTTGTCCCCAAAAACCTGTATTTTCTTGTATAAATTATTTGTTTTCCATCTCTTTTTGCTGATTTTTGATACATTTTGGCCCACCATGAACTGCGTTACAATTTTATACCCTTTATTGCTTTATTTCATTTTTAAATTATATTAATATTTAAGATTTTTTTCAGTTTTAGCTTCACTTTTTTTTTTTTTGTAGCTAAGCATATTAATATGAATGTGAAAAACTTCAAACAACCAACCTCTATTTATAAGTATAATTGTTTAATTGTCAAATTTAAAAATTTTACATTTAATTTTAAAATTTTTTTACAGTGTTTTATTGTACATTTATTGTATATTTCTATTTTTTAATTTTTTGTCTGCTTAATTGTCTGTTTTATTATTAATCTTTGTTATTTGTCATACAATTATTTTCAGCTACACTTTTTCAACTGGCTACAATTTCTTTGTTAAAATCTAAGATAAGGATAATCAGTTTTCATTTTTTCCTATTATTGCAATAATGACTCTCGAGTTATATATTTATAGACAACTGGACATATAAGCAATGGAAATCCTCACATGGTGTAAAACAAGAAAATGCTGAAAAGAGGAGTCCTGTAGTACCAAAGTACAATGAGATTAGCATAGACACTACTAAGTTGTTTCATGATTTTGTTAATGCTTTTGAAGCTGAAAATGATGAAAAAAGTCAAAATGAAAAACAAGAGTCACGTAGAACTAAAGTTAATAAAAATAAAAAGAATAGTGATGGCTCTGTTAGAAACTTAGTTTATCCAGGACCATCTCTATCAAGTCCTACAGCAGCAGCATTTGATCCATATTTAATGAAGCAACCATGGACAAAAGATCCTAAAGGAGCAAGTCACGGAGTTGTTCAAAATATGCCAGCAATACCCAAATCTCAACCAGTCCTTCAACCTCAAGTTTCTTTTGCTCCATCATTACCTGCATCACCTCCTAATGGATTTTTTCTGCCACCAAGTTTTTCTGCTGTAGTTCCTCCTGCTCCTCATGCTCAGAGTATGGTTAATACTGTTTTTACTGCTCCTGTAACTCAGGATCTTAAGCCAGATACAAGCATTGCGCCAATCAAAGATGAAAAAGAGCCAAAATCAAATGTTAAAACAGGAAGTCCAACTATTGAAAAGGTTATTAATAACCCACGCAATACACCTGCAAAAAGTGTACCATCTCATGAAAAAAAGAAGAAAAAGACTGCAAACGGAAACAAAAGAGTGTACTCGCTTGGTGATCATAGTAAGTTAATGTTATATATATATATATATATATATATATATATATATATATATATATATATATATATATATATATATATATATATATATGGCTGATGATTGCCGTTAGGCATGAAGCTTAAAGTTCCATAATAAAAGTTTTTTCTTTATCGTTTTTAATTATAACTATATATATATATATATATATATATATATATATATATATATATATATATATATATATATATATATATATATATATATATATATATATATATATATATATATAATACAAATATTTATAAAGATATATATACAGTGCCCGGGAGTTCTATGTTCTAAGACTTAAACATAAAAAAAATATGTCAAGAAAATTTTTATGGTGTTATTTATAAAGTCATCAGAGGTTTTTAGTGCTGTGGCAACTAAAATAACTGACATCAACATTAATTGAAAAATAGCATGAGCTACATTATTCTAAAACAACAACTAAATATGTAAATGTAAAAGGGAACATTTTCATAGAAATATTTGTACACATGTTTATTTACAATTTTATGTTTTTTTTTTTTTTTTTTTGTAGTTTTTTTTTTAAAATTTTTAGTTGCCTAAAGATTGTTTGTCCTGAGGCTATTATTTGTAGGATGGTTTTCTTTTTTTACAGAAAGAGATAATTTTACTGTGGAACATTTTCAATCTATTTTTTTTGTTTTTGCCTGTATTTTGTTGTGTTAAGTTCTCATCACAGATTTGTGTTCAGTTTGCTGATTAACCATGAAAACCTTCCTTAATTTTGATTATGCAGTAAGCATTAACATGATTTTGTATTACAAATTAATTATTTGTTGCTGTAAAGAGAACTGGTTCACCAGTTAAGATTAATTAATATCTGCTACAAATATTTCTTTCATTTTGCTTAAATCTACATTTTGATCACAGCTAGTTTTCCCCCCAATTTTGTTTTAAATAGTTGACTTTTGATGCATCAACTCTAAATTTCCTTTTATAATAGCTTTAAAGTAAAGCTAATTGTCTAAACTACAACTAGTGTTAAAAAGTTAATAGAATATCATGCTAATTATTTTTCAATTTATAATACTTAGCATAATTATTTATATAATTTTAGTTAATTATGCTAAATATTAAATATCTATAATCATAATAGATATGTTAATACCTAGCTTTTTAGATCTTTTATGTCCTGACTATTATTTACAATATATAACATAGTGATTTTTTTTTATTGTGGTCTTTAGTTTTTTCAGATGTTGGTTGTTTTTTGGATAAATGGATTCGGGCTGTCCCAACATTAGAGGGTAACCATCCATTATTAATGGATTCTGACTATAAATCGCGGTCTGATCCTTTGCAGAAATGTGCTGAAGCTGCTTTAGATAAAGGTTTTCAAGTTTTTGGGCTACAAAATGGTGGTCAATGTTTTGCTGGCATTAATGGAGAAACAACCTATGATATGTATGGTCCATCAAATCAGTGTCAAGGTAGGAAACTAACAAAAAATCATTTAAACAAACTTAAATAACTACTAGTATTTTAGAGGTTGACTTTAGTTACACAGTATAAGTTTTAGCCTTCATATCTTTGTGCAATTTTGTTATTAGTTAACATTCAACTAAAATTTTATCTATGTTAATCTGTTGTGTTAAATTTGTTTATAGAAGATGGATTGGGTGGATCATGGGCTATGGAGATGTATAGGTTTGTTGAAAAGTTTTCTTTCATAATGTTTTTGATGTTTGTCAGCAGAAGTCTAACCCACCAAGATTGAGAAAAATTTATCAAGCTTTTTATTTAAGTTTATTGATTATACGTTTCATTTAAAAAGTCACACTCATCTTATTTTTACTGATAGATATAGTGAAGATGTTCGCAACAACCGCAATAAACAAATCTCACCTGAGAGTCATAAGATAGGTTCTCAAAAAGAGAATACACCCAAAGTCCACCACTCAGACAATGAAGACAGAGCTGAGAGGAAAGAGGAAGATGAATTTGATAAGTCTCTCTTTAAGGAAGAGCAGGTGTGTTTTTTCTAAAAAGAGTTTCTCAGTTTTTAACAATAAAAAAATATTGTATCATTTAAAAACAGTTGCAAAATTTCCAATTCAAATGAGTTTGTGGAAAAAAAAAAATGCAGATAATTTTTTTTTTTTTGAATAAAAAAACATACATTTTATACAAAAAATTATACATTCATTTAAATGCCAAGTCTATTAATTTTTCAAACATTTGATTTCTTTTATGCCAGAAAAATGCCACAAAATTATAGAACAATATCACATTGTGTCTTTGCATCACAGTAGGAGGGATTAATATCTTCAAAACTTGTTAATTTTAAATATCTTGTACTTATTTCCTTTTGTTGTTTTTGGAAAAAAAAAAAATAAAAGATTGACTTGATAAAAAAATAAATAATTTTTAAATTAGTCAAAAATATTTATAGGAGCTTGATATTGATGACAACAAAAAAAAACAACATTTAAATCCCACCGAACCACTCTCTGCACATGGTATCTCATTCAAAGGAGTGTTAGGTAAGCTAATTCGAAAAGCTGTAAGTGAAAGCAAAATGAAGACAGCAATTGAACCAGAAGAATCTTCTGAAGATCATATGCCAAAAAAAGCCGGTAAGATAGAAAAAAGTGTAGAAGAAACAAAAAGTGCCTCTGAAAAACCTGTAGAGAAAAAGCCCATTGATAAACCTGCTGTAAGTTTTCACTGATTTTTTGTTTAGTTATTAAAAATGTTTGAACGTAATATATAATTATATGAAAAGAACCTTGCTATATTAGCACCAGCAATATGGTAGGAAACACCTTATTATATTTTATTTTTTATTGTGTAGACTTGATCTATCAGCTAAGTTTACACCACAAGTATTAAAGCTGGTTTCCGATGTTTCCAAACTCTTGGATAAAAATAAAGTTACACACTAGTCTTAAAACACTGCCATTGGGGAATGCATTTCCATTTTTTACAATTTCTAAAATATTTTAAATCTATTTTAATAATAGATTTAGCTGAAAACAAATTTTTAAATGGAGTGTAAAGTTGTTTTATTATTTCTGCTTTTAAGTTTTAAAGAAGGAATCAGGAGAAAACAAAAAGTAAAGACAGATTTTGGATTAGAGATATTTAAAAATGATCAAAAATCATAAATTTATCATTTATCAAGTTTGTACTTTTGTCACACATCCCAAGCTAAAAGTACAAAATAGGAAGTTTTGGTACTGTTATTTATGTTGCTAGAAAGGTTCAAGCATCTTCTATCTTAACAGGTGCTGTATTAGTAAAGAAATATGGTCATAGCAAAAATGTAATCACTCCTTCAAAAAGATTAATTAATATTGACATTATGTCAATTAGCTACAGGAGAATCTCAGCAAACCCATTCATTCTATTTTTGTATTGTAAGGTTGACAGTCTGTAAAGTAATCAGAGAAATGACAAGAGCCATATGGGACTGTTTAACAACAGAGTATTTGATAAAAAAAGTTGTCAAGTTTACTGGTTTTTCAATCAATTAATTTCTTTTCTACAACAAAAATGCCACAAAATTATCAAACAACATCATGTTGTATCTATGCACCACAATAAGGGTAGCTTCTTCCATTAATGTTTGGAAGTTAAGTAATTGAACCATGAATGGAACAACATGGAGAAATTCATGAAAAACACATGTATTGAAGCTCCAACTAATTCAATATCTGCTTATTGCTTCACACTTATAGATATTGGCTCATATAATCAGGATATTGATGCATCAATATTTAAGAAAGCAACTTTAATACCACCAGTTCTTATTGGAGAAATATTTTTATCTCAAAAAGTTGGCTGATGAAACCATATCCTGGTAATGTTTGAAGAACAATTTCTTTGTCATAGACTCACAGAAAAAGCATGAGGAAGTTCATTTTGTATTTTAAGTGTAAAATGAAGACATTCTTTTAAGGTAAATGAAAAAAGTTTGAAAATACTACTAAGTTCATACTTTTTTTCTGGTGGCTGGAGAAATACAAAAAAAAAAAACTGCCTGATAAATCTGCCTAGATCAAAAGTAATAGGACATTATTTAAGGCAAATTTAAACAAGTGATATAAAGTTATTTCATCAGTGATATAGCCTTGCTTCTTTCACAGTCAGTATGTTGAATCATGTGGAAAAAATCCTTTTACCATAATAGGAAACATTAAAACATTAAAGTTTTTGTTTTTGGCTAACATGAGTATGTATTTAATATACAGTATGTATATACTCCTTACATCTATTTAGCTACACAAACTTTATGATGAAGTTTTTGTTCTGGATATTACTGTTACAGACTAAATAAAACTTCCTTTGTCACAGTGCATAAATGCTTGGACTTAGCCTTTTCAATTGAAGTATGAGTGTTTTAGACTAAAGTGCATCTTCATCATTATCTGATAAACTATTACTTTTTTCATATAGCAATTTTGAAATCTATTTGCATTCTCCATTGTTGCCATTAAATTTTTCTCAAACATTCTCAGTTGTTGCTTCATATTTTGTATATTTTTACATTGATTACTAAGACAATAGATGAGTGACTAGCATTTGTTTTAAACGTTTTTTACTTTTAAATATATCAATAATAGCCATATTAAGTTCTTATTTAAATTCATATTTGCTTCTGCTATTTCAACACTCAGTTTGAATGCTGATGCATTATGTTTCTTTGTTTAATCTTTAAATATATTGAATTTGTCATATAATTTCTGGAATTTTTGAACTTCATTTACAAACATCTTTTTACAAAATCTTTTCACAACATTTTCTTCACTTGAGAATTCCATTTTTATAATGAACATTTATTTTTTGTTTAAGAAACTGGTATATTTTACAGGGCCCTAATCACACCTGTTTTGTTTGCATTTAATGACTTCACAATTTTTTATTTTTTGCAACACAACTTATCTATGAAAACTTGTTAGTAACTGTTAGTTGAACTGTGTCATTTTTTATAAATTCTGTGAGTGGTTTTAGCCCAAACATTATAATTAAGTGTTGATTTAAAAGTTAGCAAATTCCTGTGTTGAAAAACAAGGTTTATGGAATAATCAGACATACAGAGCTGTTGTATCAGATATATATGATTATATATGATATATATATATATACAGAGCAATTTAATATTTAGCTTTCTTTTGAAATTATCAAAAGTGTTTTCTAAGAGAAACAAATTTAAACATGTTTATTACATTTTTATAGGCTTTTTAAGAGAAAAATCAATTGCCAACTAAAATACTTAAAAGCTTTAGTTGTAAAATAGTTGTTAATTGTAAAATAATTATTACAAATATTTAATTCAAACATTATTTAAATTTTGATAAATGTAAATGATAAAATTTTAAAATGGAATTTCTATTTATTTAAGGTTTATTTATGAACTTCTAAATTAAAAAGAAATTATATTTATATAATTATATAAGAAATTATACATTTCAACTATATTTGGTAAATTGCACGACATGTGCTTGTTTAAAAACAAAATGAATGTCTTAAAAAGGTGAAAAATTTTATTTCAGAAAGTTGAGAGTGAAGAAAAAGGAAAGAAAAAAGAAACTGAACTAAAAGATGAAAGTGACGAAAAAAATGCTGATAAAAATGCTGATAAAACTGCAGCAAAAGCAGTCGATTCACTTAAAGCTGTAACAGAACTCTTTAAAAGTGCCATCTCAGAAAAGGTTCCTCCAGGAAAGTATGGTGATAAACCAGTTGTAAAGAATGATACTGTAGTAAATTTTGTTAAAGACGATGAGCCAACTAAAAACGAAGTTGGCCAAACCCACTCCAGATTTTATCCTCTTGGGGCTCTAGTATCTAAAGGGTTAAAGCCTCCTTGTATATGTCCAGATAAAAGTAAGAAGTATTTATATATATATATATATATTTATGTCTGAATTAAAATATAATTATGACAATTCATGCTCTTTTTCTTATACTTTTAAATTTCATAATGAAGTCTCTTAATTCATACAATTTTCTCATACAATTTTCATTGTAAGACATTTATTTTAAAAATAAGTTAATTGTAATTGGAATAGTTGCTTTTATTAATTTTGAAACATGTCACACTATTTCAGAGTGCTATTATTTTTTACACATTAAAAAAATTTTTATACAGATTTATTTAGATAATAAAATTCTGTATGTGAATTTTGTTCTTTTTTTAAATTTTTAACAACATATTTTAATTGTTAACATTTAAAAAAATATTTCAGTTTGCTCATCAAAGTTGGATCTTGCTTTTGTCATTGATGCTTCTGCTGGTTCAGAACAAAATGGAAAAGACAAAATGGCTGAGACTATGGAGTTTGGTCGACGTGTTGCTTCAGCTTTTAAAGTTGACCAAGAAAATTCTCATCTTGGTTTGGTGACTTATGCCACAGATGCTCAGATCATGCTGAATTTTCATCATTTTAATGATCCAGACACTTTAACTGAAGCTAGAGATGCTGTTCGTGTTAAACCTCACACAGGTAAATACACAGGGCAAGCGCTATCATTAGCTAAAGAAGGGCTTTTTGATAAGGGTCATCGCCCAGATGCTCTTGATGTCCTAATTCTTATGACAGATGGTCCATCAAGTGATGACATCACAGAGCCATCTCGAGCATTAAGGGATATGGGTGTAAAAATTATTGCAGTTGGAATTGGAAATCAAATAGATAGAAAACAGCTCAATGATGTAGCTTCAGACCCAGATGAAGAACATGTATTTACAGCAGACTATGATAATCTTGCTACAATAATCAGGAGAACTCAAAGAGCTGCTTGTGTTGGTGAGACTAATTTTTTTTAGTTTT
Organism: Hydra viridissima; assembly: GCF_058129835.1. NCBI lineage: Eukaryota > Metazoa > Cnidaria > Hydrozoa > Anthoathecata > Hydridae > Hydra > Hydra viridissima. Next base: position 8,685,041 of record NW_028324312.1, on the reverse strand, counting down.
TCTGCAAAAAATCCACCAAACATATTTGAAACTGAAAGATCAAAATTATTAAATTGATAGTATATTAATATATAAATTACTTCTTTTATTTTGGAAGATAAAATTTTTTGTTTTTTTTAGGAGGAACTCTGCGGGATCCTGTTGTGCCCTGCAATTGTGAAGCTCAAGCTGACGTAAGAGCAGATGTACAGACTGCTGCCTTTTACAACATGTACAAAGCTGCTGTTGAAACTCCGTTATACACCAACGTGGCGGGAGTTACAAGATATAATATACCTCGACCTGCTATTTCACATAAAAAAGCAAAGGTGCTATAGTTTACATTATTTTAATATAAAGTCTAAGCTCTGATTTTGCTTCAAACAACTGTTGTTACTGTATTATTAATATTTCATTTTCTTTATAGCTGCATCGCAAGAGTGAGGTTGAAGGGAACCGACATCATTTTCTACGAACATTACCATTAGATAATCCTCATCCACCAATAGATGATTCATCTCCAATTCATGAACTGCATCAAAAAGAAAGTCCTAGTGCTTATCCTATACGAGAGCATGAAGGTAAAGCTCAGGGTTTTAACAATGAATAAATTATGACATAAGAAAAATGCAATCTTAAATGTTTTTAATTTTTGAAGTTTCTAATGAAGCAAAATATTTTAGTTGTACAAAGTTTGAAGATGTCAAAGGATGAAGATGGGGCTGTTGCTGAAATACATCACGATCCAATGAAGGAAGAAGCAGATCCAAATCTTGAGGGAGGTTACGCAATAGATGTTAAAGCTCATGGAAATAGGCTTGGAAATTCTGAGAAAAATAATTATCTTTCAGACGAACAAGATCTAGAGCGTCAGAGATTGCAAGGAGATTTAGAATACAAAAATTCAAAAGAACCAGCTCATGATGAATACAATAGCTTCAAATCTAAAGAAAGAGAAATTGAAGACTTTTCTCCAAATTATAAAGAAAATGTGATGTCTGTAAAACAACAGGAAGACATGAATGATTCTGATTTGTTAACTGAAAAAAATAAAGCTTTGAAAAGTCAGAAGACATCAATGAAGATTCTTTCTAAAAACCTTTTTGAGAACAGTGATAGTAACCAACTCTATTCCTCTGATGAAAAACAAATCTATGGGAAAAAACAAAGAAATCCTGACTATCAGGCTCCTTTAGATGTTGAGCAAGGGGTTTTGTTGAGTCATGGTGGTCATGGTGATGACCAATCAAGTAGTACTGAACAATCAAACAAAGAAGATTCACCAAACAATGAAATAATTCATACCATTAAAAAACCTAGAGTAAGAAATAGCAATAACTATGACAGTAAAGAAGGTAATAAGAAATTGGATGAGACACAAGCGGGACATTTTAATGAAAACCAAAGAGTAATGTATAAAGAAAAAGAAGATGCAAATGAAAGCTCAAAAAAAGAAAATGAAAAAAATAGTGAAAGAGAAGATGAAAGAAATGAAAAAATATCTGAAGAAAAAGAAAGTGCTAGAGAATCTAAGGATAGAAAAGTGAAAAACGAAAACCAAATGAAAGCTCAGAAAGAAAGGAAAGAAAGTTTCCAGGAGGAGGAGAATGAACAAAAAGCAATAAATAAAGAAAATTCAAAGTTAAAGTTAGCTTATGATGATTCCAAAGATGATTTACATTTTCAAAATGAAAGCCCTAAACAAATCTTAGAGGAGAAGCAAGTGTCAGAACATCCAAATCAAAAGTATTCTTCAAATATTGAGTCTGAAACAAAAAGTGAAGGTCTAGATAAAGACAGCAGTGCTGTTGAAAAAGAACAGTATGTGACAAAAATCCAAAAGCAAACTTCAAAGTTGCCTGAAGCTGTTTCTGATGTTTATTCCAACATTGAAGAGAAGGCAGATGAACCTATACATGAGAGGGTAAAACCAACAAAACTTAAGATGGAAAAGGAATCTTTTGGAAAGCAGCCCTTAGGTGTAGAAGACCAACCTTCTTCAGAGGTATTTGATCAACCTTTTACTGATTCTAAAAAAGAAACTTTTAAAGATAATGCTGAGCAAGGGGTGTCAAACTTCCTACCAAAAGCTAAAATAGATCAACATTCTTTGACACATGGGTTGGCTTCACAAGATGGAAAGTTTCCTACAGCTGCTGTTACAAGGGGTGAAAAAACTGTTGAAAAAGGTGGGCAAATCTCTGGTGAGTCATTTAGTAAGTTTGAAGATAATTTAAAGCAGTTAAGTGTTCTCCATATTCCTGATGAAAAATTGGCTCACTTACAAGCTGATCCAATAGAACCAGTACATAAGATACATCATGCTTACACTGCTGAGGAGTCTCTTCAACTTCGTCTTGATGAAGAGAAAGAAAAAGTTCATCAAGATACAGCACATTTGGATGACCATCAAGATGAAGTCATGAGCATTGAAAACCAACATTTATCTAAAGAAGATCAGGAACAGTTGCATGCTATACAAGCCACCCTTATGAATGCAGATAATCAGCTTCTAGAATCTAACAGGCCACAACAAAGTTTAGATGGCCTCAAACCGCTACATCCAATGGACTCTCTACAGTTAGGAATTAACTTGGGTAAATATGTACATGGGAATTCTGATGGTTCACTGCAGCAAATACCACTGTTAGCCAAAGAAGATGCTTCCCAGATAGTTAAATACAAAGGTTATTCAAATGTTATTTCTGAAGGTTACTTAAAAGCAAAAGACTTAAAAAAAGTACGAAAAACGGAGAAAAAGAAAATTATGGGATTAAAAGATGCAAAAGAACAAAAGAAGAATATTTTTGGCGAAGATTCGCAGGATGCGTTAAATAATCTGAAAGAGAATTCAAAAAGTAAAACTTTACAACGCAACATGCTTATAAGTGATGATGTACAAACACACCCTGAGAGAACTTCATTTCAAATCATCTCAAAAGCTATGCAAACAATTGCTGATAAAGAATTACCCTCTATTCTTGATGATACCATGGTACTGCATGATAACAAGATGAAGGTGTCCAAAGATGGAAAGGTATTTCTTTTCCTTGTATTAATTACACTGTATCCTAACTTCAAGTAAATAAAATAGTGCATTGCTGTAAAGATGACATTAAAGTAAGTCTCTTAGGCAACAGTGTACTTTTAAGGGTGATGATTGATAGTAATGCAGTAGTTCTTGAAATAATTAGTAAAATGTAAATCTTTATTAATTGGGAAATGTTTTTTAATGGATTTAAAATTTTTTTCTATTTATAGGAAAATATGAAATACACCCATGAAAGTAGCATTGATGATAGCAACCGCAACATTGATGAGATATCTACAAAAATGAAGGCTAATAAACTAAATGGAAAAGAAAAAGGAGATGCAAAAAATGAAGATATTGAGTTTAATGAGGAACGTCATCGTTACAAAAATAATATGGAGGAAAAAAAAGGTGAAGATGATAGTACAAAGGAAGGTGGAAATGAAATTGTAACTTCAGGTAGAAAGATAAAAAATGCTAATTTCAGCAAAAAGAAAATTAAAGACCAAGAAGGAAACAAGAATCAGATAGAAGACTTTGAGCATGGTTTGCTTAAAGGTAATCAACAGGTCAGTGAAAATAAATTTTCCAAGGATTTCAAAGAAGACAAAGACTCTAATTACCAAGTTCAAAAGGAAGAATTTAAAGGTGCTAAAGAAGAGTTAAAAAATACAAATATGAATGAAGAAAATAGAGAGGGTTCTATTGATCATAGTGCCAAGAAAAATGAAAAAGAAATTGAAAAAGAGAATTCAAGTCAGTATTCAAATGCAGATAGAGCAGAAGAGGAAAAGAATATTGAAGACAAGAAAGCAAAGGAAGAAGAAGATATGAATAAAATGCAGGAAGGTGAGCAACGATTTGATCCAATACAGAAAAAGAAAAGCAAAGATTATAATGATATACAGCCAAATAAAGAAAATAATCAAGAGATGAAATTTAATAGGAAAGAAAAAACTGAAGATAAAAGTGAAAACTATCCTCAAGACAGTTTAAAGCACAAAGAGAGTCAAACTTATGAAAAGTTAAAAAAAGATGAGCCTAAACGTGATAGTGATGTTCTAGAAAAAGATAATAGGGAAAAAGATAATCTTGAGAAAGAAAATCTAGAGAAAGACAATGAGGAAAAAAATGACAGGGAGAAAGATAATCGAGAAAAAGATCATTGGGAAAAAAGTAGTGCGGAAAAAGAAAACCAGGAAAAAAATGATAGAGAAAATAGAGAAAAAAACGATCTGTTTAAAGAAAATTGGGAAAAAGATAACCAAGAAAAAGCGTCTTTCTCTGATGAAGAAAGCAGAAATTCAAAAAGTGGCAAAAATGAGAAAGAGAAATTTTTATACGATAAGCCAGATAAATCTGAATATACACAAAAGGATCAAAACCATACTGAGAGTTTTGAAAAAGAAACTAGTTTTGATGAGAGAAATAACAAAGAATTGGATAAAGTTGATGAAAGAAATAACAAAAAGATAAAGTATTTAAAAAAGATTTACAAAAACAAAGAAACTGCCAAGGACAATGATGAAGATAAAAATTCAAAATTGAAAGAACAAGAAACCACCTTGGACTCAAAAAATCAAGATAATCTAAAAGCTAATGAAGGTGAACAAAATGAAAACAAAGATCATTTTAAGAGTTCAAGAAACGTGGAGAGCTTACATGAGGATTCAATGGCTCCACTTTATGAAATGGAAACAAAAAATGATAAAAACTTCTATCATGGAAATGATGAAGCATCTATGTTCCAAAAACGGCTTGAAGAAGCCCAGAAATTTGATTCAATCAAAAGCCAAAGTTCATTTTCAAAAGAATCAGAAAAAATACAAGAAAAAAAGTTACAAAAAGAAGACACTCTTAAAGCAGGTAACATACTGAATTTTGAGCAAAGTTTGAAAATGAGAGAGGATGAAGATGCAGTTAATGAAGGTAAAAGAAAGACTGAGACCTCAGATTCTGAACATGAATTACGAAGCTCTGAGGAAGTTAGTGATTATGCAGATAACCACTCA